>NW_026705948.1:0-347820 GCF_029867415.1 Vicia villosa | reverse complement strand
CTTTGTTGTGATTTTTCCCAGCAGGGGTTAGATCCACATCGGAGAAACCGAAACCATTGCTCACGGTTAGATTGGCAACACAATTCTCAAATTGGTCGACTGAGATCTCTTGAGGCACATGCGCAGCTTTGAGGAACTTCATCAGAGCTTTGGCATGAGCTTCTGAATATTTTAGCAGAGATAGCATTGAGATTTTTGAAGCAGTGTGCCCCAGTTGCTCAACAATATTGTAATCACTCTTGCAGATGATTTTCAATATTTCCTCCATTTCTTGCTTTGATGGATCCTCAGCAGTGATCTCCACCGGGGTTTGAACTTGTTCAACTTGTGGCTCTTTGCCTCGAGCGTTGACATTTTGATTAGGAACTGGAACTCGGACTGGACCAGCAGCAACATTTGGAGAAATTTCTGGTGAAAAGATTCTTCCACTTCTCGTGATCTTGCTGGTACCCACAATATTACCTACAGTTGGAGTAGTTAACTTTGCGGTCTCTTCAGTCGAGGTACCCTGCTTAATTCCATGGATATAAACATTAGTGTCGTATCCCCATGGGACAGCTTTGTCTGAGGAGTATGGAAATGGAGTTGGACTAGCAATGACTACTGATGCCACTTTGAGTGTAGCAGAAATTTTGAATGGAGCCTTGGCAGAGATTTTGAATGGTAAGCTGGAGATCACTGAGGCATCCTCTATTCTCATCCCGTTTGTAAAGACTTCGCACAGCATGTCCATAGAAGGGAGCCTCTCAAACATAATGATACGGCGATCCATCCATTTTTGAATTCCCATCCTCAGATTTTCACAACCATTGGGCAGGCAGGAGCAGTAAAAGCAGTCGGGGTCACATCCTGGAAAGTAACCAGCTCGGATTAGCTTTCCTTTGACTTCGCAGAGTGGAGTTGATAATTCGTTCACATCATAGATGTAAACAGTGTCCAGGATAGCGTTAACAGTTTTGTCATGCTTTGGCATAGGTGCAGTGATGACATTTGGAGTTTCTGGAGGATCGAACTCAATTTCACCAGCATCTATCATATCTTGTATTTTATTTTTCAGGGCCCAGCAGTGATCTGCGTCATGTCCTGGACAGTTTGAGTGATAGGCACATGTCGCATCAGGGCGATAATTCGGAGAGGAAGTGTTGACATTCCTTGGAGGACCTCTTAAGGTGATCAGATCTGCTTTTAGCAAGTGCTGCAATGCCTGAGAAATTGGCATGTTGATTTTGGTGAAATTTCTTCTTGGTGCATCTGGTCGATGCGTGTATTTTAGCTGTTGATCTTTTTGAGGTGCAGATGTGGAGATCAGAACTGCCCCTACAGATTGATGCTGCTCACTTTTGCGACTTTTTTGAATTTGTGTTGTATTGATCTCATTTCTCCCGCTGATGGGCCTTTTTGTAGTACCAGAGGTGGAACCTATTTGAATTTTTCCATTTTGAATGCCACTTTCGACACGTTCTCCGGTCAGTATCAGGTCAGTGAAACCTGATGATGAGCTTCCCAGCAAATGGCTATAGAAAGGGCCAGTTAAAGTGCCCATGAACATGGCAACTAGTTCGCGATCAGATAAGGGTGGTTGAACCCTTCCAGCCATATCTCTCCACTTTTGTGCATATCCTTTGAAACTTTCTTTTGGTCCCATAGACATGCCCCTTAGTTGAGTACGGGTTGGCGCAAGATCAGCATTGTATTGGTACTGTTTGTAAAAAGCAGCAGCTAATTCTTCCCAAGTATGAACCTTGGTATTTTCCAGCTGATAGTACCACTCGAGTTGTGTACCCGACAGACTTTCTTGGAAGAAGTGAATCCACAATTTGTTATCCGTTGTATGAGGTTGTATCTTCCTCACATAGGATCTCAGATGTAGTTTCGGGCAAGAAACTCCATCATATTTTGCAAAGACAGGAACTTTGAATTTTGGAGGGATAACAACATCCGAGATGAGCCCCAGATCATTGAAATCTAAGCCAGGTATTTTTTGTATCTCCATAGCTTTCATACGGTCTTCCAGCTGTTGGTATTTTTCATTATCCGGTTCGTCCCCAGAATGATCATTTTCTTCATTTGAAGAGAGAGAGGGTTTAGCAGAACCCTGGTTGCTTTGATTGTCTTCTTGTTCATCATCACCGACTGTTTCAGGGATCGGTGGCTTTGTGAACTTTTTGACTGGAATTTTGATTTTCCTTTTCAGGTGACTCACGCCTACAGATCCTTTAGGCTTCTTTTTCTTCTTGATTATCAGGGCTTTCAGTTCTTGTTGCCCCTTTGCCAGTTCCAGAATTGCCACTTGAACTTGGGCATTCTGTGCTTCGAGATTCTTGATGCTCATTTCAGATTCCATCTCTTCTGACTGAAATAAACAGCGAGGAGATGAGAAATCCGTCATGTGAACCTGTTATGCAATGTGTATGACTGGATGCCATGTGTATGCAATGTATGAAATGTATATGCAATGTATATGAATGCAATGTATGAAATGTATATGCAATGCATGAAGTGAAATGTGTGTGCAATGTTTCAAGGATCTTAGAGTTTAGATTTGTTAAAGAAGAAACAAACGTTAGTTAATCAATTTATTTATTTTCTCTTCTTTTTTTTTTTGCTTCTTTTTTCTTTGCCTCATTTGGGCTTACAAGATAGAAACAAAATAAATGATCCTTCAGGTCTCCCGTGGACGCTTTCTCTTTGCCCCCAGGAATGTGTTGATCTGCTGTTCTTCTTGAAGCTGTCCGGTGAGCTCCAATATCCTTCTCTCATAGTCCTGACAGTATGATTTGAAGGTGTCTCTTTCCTCTTTGAGTTGAACCCAAGATTTTTGCAACTCTTCTAGGTCAGTTGGCATGTCCGGGTGTAGAATAACTTGAGGTTCATATCCTTCAACCTCTGGTTCAATAGTCACAGGTAGAACAGCAGGATATGGCATAAGGAGTTTCTGAGCATGAGTGCGGACCCATCTGAGGTAGGGTTCCATAGGAATAGAATTCCATTGCCCCAGAGTTTTGCTTTCTATTCTATAGACACTGCCCCATGCATGTATGAACCTTCGTCGGTGTCTATGAGAATCATTCTCGTAATCAAACACAATGCCATGGATAATCATGTCATGAGGACCGTTGCTCCTTGCATATCCGAATTGGCGTAGAGCTAAAGAGGGATTGTAAGTGATGCCTCCTTTGATGCCAAGGAGTGGCACATTAGGGTACTCTCCACAATGATCAATGATAGTAATGTCTCTTTGAAAGAAGTTGTTCCACCGAATATCTGAATGAGACAAAGACATAATCCTGCGAGACCAATGTATTCTTTGTTCATTTCTCAACACTGATCGGGGAAGATGAAATGTAAACCACCTAGCCAGTAGTGGTATACAGCACATGAGAGTTCCTCGTTTCTTCACGGTACGAGTGTGTAGAGAATGTAGAATGTCTCCCAGCAAGGTTGGTACCGGGTTACGGATTAGGAAAAGGTTGATGATGTGTACACTTATGAACTGGTCGGGATTAGGGAATAAAACCAACCCATAGATCAAAAGTGCCATAACTTCCTCAAAAGCTGGATAACTTTTGTTTTCTAGCAGTAGTCGAGCCTTTTCAAACAAGAACTTGGCAAGTAAACCCTTAACTCCACTCTTTGTTTCCCAATTGGACTCGATTTCTGACTTCCGCAGATGTAAAGCAGCAGCAATGACTTCAGGTTTTGGGATCCTTTCTAAACCAGTGAAAGGTAATTGATTTCGAACAGGCAATCCAATTAGTTCAGAGAATTCTTCCAAAGTGGGTACCAACTGGTAATCAGGAAAGGTAAAGCAATGATGTTCAGGGTCAAAGAACTGGAACAGGACCCGTATCATGTCTTCTTCAAATTTTGAGGTAACCAAATGGAGTAGGTGACCATGCTTTTCAGTGAATTGAACATTCCTGGGGAATTCTGACACCAAGTCTTTTAGTTCAGACGGTACCGTTGAGATGTTGATTCGGATGTAATCTTTGGTGGCGGGAGCCATTACCTGCAAAAACAAAGGTAAACTCTTTGATCCTTGAAGTGTTTTGTGCAAAAATGATATGCTTATGATGCAAACATGTGGCACACAAAAACAAATCAAACAATAGCCTTAGGTTTAAAGGCTTGCACTTCAAGATTCGTACTCCGGTTTGGAAAAGAATCCTGACGACATTATCATCGCTGCAACTACTCCTTTGAACGTAGTCGACATCAGAACTCATATGGTGAGTAGAGGAGGAATTCAAGGATTGCCTTCCAAATTCCTGTTTGATCAAGCTCGGTACTTCGTCAGCATCCAAGATATGAGCGCTTTTAAGGAAATCTTAGCTTTGCTTATCTACGGATTGTTTTTGTTCCCTAACATTAACGATTTCGTCGACATCAACGCAATTTAGATCTTCTTAATTGGAAATCCAGTTCCAACCCTACTTGCGGATGCTTATCACTCTGTGCATTCAAGAAACCTGCAGCGAGGAGGATTGATCACGTGCTGCGTACCGTTGTTATACGAATGGTTCGTTTCGCACCTGCCAAAGTCTAGCACTTTATGGAATATGAGGGATGGCCTTTACTGGTCACAGAAAATCATGTCCCTCAATCATACGGATATTGAGTGGTGTAGTCCTGACAACGAAGAAACCAAGATCATCTTCAGTTGCGGAAGTTTTCCCAACATACCCCTTATTGGAACTAAGGGAGGAATCAGTTACAATCCAGCTTTAGCCCGTCGTCAATACGGCTATCCCATGAAAAATATACCAAGTAACATCCAATTGGAGGGTCTGTTCTTCAAGAACATCGACGATCATGGCAACATGCGGATGAAGGAAATTGTCCAAGCCTGGCGTCTTGTTCACAGCAAAGGGAGAAGATTGTTAGGAAAGCATCTTTGCATCTCCCTAGATCCTTACCTTCAATGGGTACGCATCAGAGCATTCAAGCTCAGGATGCCATATCAGCATCAAGAACCCATTCCCCTAAGGGAACCAATATACCTTTTCTCCACCGATGTTGAAAAATTACAAACGGCATTAAACAAGGTATGCCAAGAAAGGAATGCTTGGAGGAACAAGTATCGAATCGTCAACACGGAAAACGTTGAGATTCATAACATCCTAAGAAGGAAGGATGAGTTACTTGAAGTGCTCGATCGAAAAGTGTCACAAACGTCACTTTCTCATCATATCCCTCCTGCTTCCTGGATCATTGATCAGCTCATGTCAGAGAACGCTCAGCTCAAGAAACAGAAGAAGATGTTAGAACATGAAGTCAGCTCTTCGTCAAAGTTTTAGAGTCCTTTCTCTCAGTTTCTCTGTATTTCTTTTTCAAAGTGTGTAAAAACGGCGTTTTCGCTTAATTAATAAAAAGTTTGATGTTTCATAACGTAATTATGGTGTTTCCTTGAAAAATATTACCTTAATTGCATATCATACATCGCTTTAGTCTTACGCACTGACACGAGAATTGTCACGGATCTAATAGTCACTTTCCTTTCTCCAGAAAGAGAGGAGGAGAAGGAGGTGAACCAAGACTTTCAAGCTGTCTCATCCATACAACACTCGTTCAAGTCGCAAGAAAAGAATGAGTGACTTTGAGCAAGAGAATGCAGAACTCAGAGAAGAGGTTAATACTCTCAAAGATGCTATTGAAAGGCTCAATAACATGGTAGAAGCCCTAGTAGTTGCACAGAATCGACCAACGCCAGAAGAACCGCAAAGGACTGTAGTTTCCGAGGTTGTTTCTACTCCTATTCCTCAGTATACCATGCCACCTAACCGACCTTGGGGCATGCCGTATAACTTTATTCCAGAAGGGTACATACCCCCAGTTTCTGAAGTTCCAAGAGCTACAATGGAAATACAACCACCGGAGGGTTACAAACCTCTGGAAATTGAAGTTCCAAGAGCAACGGCAATGGGTTTCACACAACAGAATGCTGAGATTCCAAGATCTGATGTCATGGCTTCTCCACAACCCATTATGCATACTTTTCCTCCACAGGGCGGACAAGTATATCATCACGCTCCCAGTGAGGACGCTGGCGTGTATGAAAGATTGGACGAGTTCCTGGAACAGTTTCTGCAAATGCAGAAGGAACTCAAGACTCTTCGAGGACAAGATCTATTCGGAAAGAATGCTGCAGACCTCTGTCTGGTTCCAAATGTTAAGATTCCTCACAAATTCAGAGTACCAGATTTCGAGAAGTACAAAGGGAATTCATGCCCACAAAGTCACCTCGTAATGTACGCTCGAAGAATGTCAACTCAGACTGATAATCAACAATTACTCATTCATTATTTTCAAGACAGCCTGACTGGTGCTGCACTCAAATGGTACATGAACTTGGACAGTTCAGAGATTCGTACTTTTCGAGATCTCGGAGAGGCCTTCGTCAAACAATATAAGTACAATCTGGATATGGCTCCCGACAGAGATCAACTCCGGGCCATGACTCAAAAGGATAGAGAAAGCTTCAAGGAATACGCTCAGAGATGGCGTGAAGTTGCTGCTCAAATTTGTCCACCACTTGAAGAGAAAGAAATGACAAAAATCTATCTCAAAACTTTGAGTCCATTTTACTACGGACGAATGGTTGCAAGTGCACCAAGTGACTTTACCGAGATGGTAAACATGGGTGTACGTTTAGAAGAAGTAGTTCGGGAAGGACGCTTGAACAAAGAACCAGAATCTTCTATTGGTCCAAGGAAGTATGGAAGTTATTTCCAGAAGAAAAAGGATCAAGATGTCAGCAATGTCTTGCACAAAATCAAGAAGAAAATCCAACCTCAAGTTGCAACAGTAACTCCGGTTGTTAACTCAGCGCCAGCTTATTAATCTCAGGTTTCACAACAACCATTTCAACAAAGGTCGCAGCAACCTCAGCAGCAGGTTCGACCTCCAAATTTCAACAACAATCGGGTTCGAAGGTATCCTGCCTTTGACCCCATACCAATGCCGTATGCGGAATTGTTTCCAACATTACTGGCAAAAGGACTCATTCAGACAAGGAGTCCTCCAAATCCTACAAACAGTTCCTCACCATGGTATAAGGCTGACCAATCTTGTCCCTATCATCAGGGAGCACCAGGTCACAATATTGAGAACTGTTTCTCTTTCAAGATTGACGTCCAAAGATTAGTGAAGAGCGGAATGCTATCCTTCAAAGATACTAGTCCAAACGTCCAAGCAAATCCTTTACCGCAGCATAAAGAAGCTTCAGTAAATCTGATAGATCAACACCCTAACGTCATTCAAATCTACGACATTCGTCAGATAGGGGAAAATCTTGTTAAAATGCACGCTAAACAAGCTGGGTACGGCCATGTACCGCCTCACAACTACTTCACATGCGATATTTGTCCAAAGAATAATCAAGGATGTGCCGTAGTTCAAGCTGCATTACAAAAACAAATGGACTTAGGATGGATTCAACATATCCGAGTCAGGACTGAACATGACATCAACATGGTTCAAGGATGTCCAGGAGAATACAAAATCTACAAAGTTGAAGACCTCGAAGGATCGGTAGTCAGGTTCCATAAAACTTTAAATGGACTTGCCTACTTTGGAACAAATTTCCACGCTTACAGTAGATGCAGAATTTGTCGAAGAAATTCACAAGGATGTTTGCGTGTTCGCAACGACATTCAAAAGCTGATGGATGACAATACCATTACTGTTCTTGCCAACTGAGAAGATGATGAAGTCTTTACCGTATCTCCTCAAATTAATCAAGTTGAACCAATGCAAGTTAAGTATGATAGCAGGAAGACGGCAGTTGCTCCGCTAGTCATCTACTTACCAGGTCCTGTACCGTATGAGTCTAGCAAGGCTATACCATACAAGTACAATGCTACATTCATTGAAAATGGTAAGGAAATACCATTACCGTCTGTTGTCAACAATGCTGATGTTAGTCGAGTCACCAGAAGTGGACGAGTCTTCAACAGAACAACAGAAAATGTGGAGAAACATTCGGAGGAAGTACCACATAGGCAAGACAATCATCCGACCAATGCTGTTCAAGCGAAAGATAATGATGAGATCTTGAAGTTAATCCCGAGGAGTGAATACAACATTGTAGATCAATTGCTACATACTCCGTCTAGGATTTCTGTCCTTTCCCTGCTATTGAGTTCTGAAGCTCATAGGGAAGCTCTACAAAAAGTTTTGGAACAAGCTTTTGTAGAACCTGGCGTTACAATAAGCCAATTCAACAACATCGTTACCAACATCTCCGCCGGAACTAACCTTAGTTTCTGTGATGAAGATCTTCCTGAAGAAGGAGTAGACCATAATCTTCCACTTCACATCTCAGTTGGCTGCATGGGTGATACACTCACAGGAGTCCTAATAGACAACGGATCCTCTCTCAACATCATGCCGAAATCAACATTGTCAAGATTATCTTTCGAAGATTACCCTCTAAGAAAAAGTCATGTCATCGTCAAAGCATTTGATGGATCAAGGAAGTCAGTTTTCGGAGAAGTAGATCTTCCCATAAATATTGGACCTCAGACGTTCAAAATCACTTTCCAAGTCATGGACATTCCAGCACAATACAGTTGTTTGCTAGGTCGCCCGTGGATTCATGAGGCTGGGGCAATTACTTCAACACTTCATCAGAAACTGAAGTTCATAAGAAATGAAAAATTGGTAACTGTATGTGGAGAACGAGCTTTGATTGTCAGCAACCTGTCGTCATTCTCCGACATAGAACCAAAAGAAGTCGTTGGAACTAAATTCCAAGCACTTTCCTTGGATAAGGAAAAAGGAAAGGAGAAAGCAGCGTCTATTTCTTCCTACAGAGATGCAATCCAGGTTGTAAAGGATGGCACTACCAGTGGTTGGGGGCACATTAATATTCCTACCAACAACAAGAACAGAACAGGAGTTGGATTCTTTCCAACATCATCAAAGACTATTCCAGGAATTGAGGTAGTTCTTCCAATTCAAGAAACTTCCCGCAGCGGAGGTTTTCTTCAACCTGTTCAACAAACAGTCAATACCATCGGTACGGAAAACACCGATGAAGAGGAATGGCTATCCTATCTTAACAAAGCAGGACACATCTCCCTATCAGAGTCTGAACCACTTTGCTGTTATCCAACTAAAGGATCTGAAAGTAAGACTCAACCAAATAGTGATGAAGTTACTAACAGCTTCACCACTAGAAGTCATGGTTCATCAGAAGAAGTTCCTCTTATCCCCGAAGAGACCTGGGATACATTAGGAGAACCAAGCGGAAAATTCGACTACATGGTGAAATACTCCGCTCCTGAAAGTTCAAGAATCTCTCATGAAGATATTGTTCCAACTCGATGGAACAGTGATTTTGAGTACCTCTCTCAGCCAAAAGAGATGTATAACCCTTGTTATTCTTCATCATCGACTGGTGAAATCATCATTGAGGAATATATCCCCAAGTCACCTTCCGAGGCTACTGATCTAGAGTTCACATATCTAGTCAATGTGTGGACCTCCGATTTTTTTTAATACCGGGCCATACCTCTGATCTGTAGAGATACGTGAACTGACTCTTTTTTGTCGCTTAATGCTTTCGCATTTTTTTGAAAATTCACAGAGTCGCCACCGACCTTTTATTTTATCCAATTAAGGAAAGGTTTATAAAAGAAACAGAAAAAAGACCTTTAAGAAATTCTGGGTAAGGGGGTAGGTTATACAAAGGGAAGGTGTTAGCACCCTTTGTATCCATGGTTATCCATGGGCTCTTAAGTTTGCTTAGCTCACTTGTTTTTCGATCACTTTTCAATTGCTCTGAAATTGCTCATATGTGGTTTCAAATACTTTTGTAAATTTGAATTTTGTAATGATCCGTGTGTGGATGTATACAAAATGCTTGTTTATCTTTCGAAAGATGTTTTGAAAAGAACGTTAACTTTGTAATAACCCGTGTTTGGATGTATACAAAGTATTGTCTTTTTTTGAAAGTTTTGAAAAATCAACAGTGTATGAGAATTTTGTTTGTTTTGATTTGAGCAAGCAAACTAGGAGGTCTACCCTGAGTTATAAGGTCTTTATCCTATTTCCTTTAAAAATCTATCCTTTCACCGGATATAAAAGCAAGGTTCGATTTTGTACTCGAAACAGTAGAATTTTGACTTTGATTTTGAAAAGAATGAGAAGGGATTACCTTAAGAGGTGCAAGTGTGATTGTGATTGGATTCAGATATTTATCTTTGAAGTTAGTGATCTAACGGTTCAATTTTATCTTTGACATACACGCAGTTTATATTTGCTGGAAATTAAAATGCGGAAATGTAAAGTGCGGAAAGTAAATCTACGCTATTACATCGATTGTGCAGGAAATGTAAACTAGCCTATTTACATGAATTTGACATCCTATACATTTATCTAGGAATTTAAATTGCAAGAAATAAAAGGCATGTTTTTGGATTTTTTATGATTTGATTTTAATTAATTAATGCATGATTAATTAAATTAAAATGAAGAAAAAGATGAAAATAGATTTAAACCTAGAAATTAAGTTTAAAATATGTACAAAATATTTGTTAATTAATTTTAAAACAAAACTAATTTTTTTGGAATTTTTGAAATTGATTGGAAATTGATTAAGCTAATTAATACATAATTATAAAAATAATTATACAAATAATTAAAACTTAAAAAGAAAATTATTCAAAATATGTACAAAATTAGTTTATAATATATAAACAATATTTAACACAAAGAACAATTTTTTTTTATGATTTTTTTTGATTGGTTAGAATAATTAAAAAGCAAATATATAAATATATACTAGTTAATTATGTAAAATATTGAAATTTTGAAGAAAAATAAAATATTTTTATTTCAGAAAATAGTATATTATTTTAGAAGTCTAAAAATATTTTTTGTGTATTTTTTGGATTTTTAAAACTATTTTTAATTAATTTAACAAAGAAATTAAAATAAAATAGAAAATAAAATAGAAAATAAAAGGATACTGATCCTGTGTGGTTTGATTGAGGGAGCATGGTGTGCACGCATGATCTGGTGCGTTGGATGACTCATTAAATGAAATCAAGTGGTCCAGAAATTGAGGCACATGGCTTATGACGCGCCTGCAAAACACAGAATTAGTGGGAAATTTAAAACCTGCGCGCGCGTGCCATCCAATAGGAGGAAGACACGTCTTCATCTTCAACCTTCAGCCAGGGCTTTCAACAGCGCTTTTGTAGAAAAGCGCTATAATAAGTGAACCCTAAATCTGCAAAATAACGAATAGGGGTAAACAAGCATAAAAATCAGGCGCGATGGTACCATTTGATTCGTCTTGTTCCACTGAACTTAACCATGTCCTTAATTTTGCTTAATTTTGGCCCTAGTGAAGAACCCTAATTTTGAACTAAGCAAACCCTAAAATGGTATATGCTACAAACAGCCATTAAAGTCCAATTGAAGCTCCAGAAACGACCAGAGCTTCAAACCAAACACAATTATGCATCTACATCTTGTTAAATGTGCGTGAATGATGAGATATAAGTTGGTTTTTGTTTGAACAAACCGTGGCTTTATATAGCTCGATTCAGTGAAGTTTATGACTTGGAAATGATTGGAATTGTTTCAGTGTAGCTCAGAGATGATGTTTGAATGTTTATTTTATATTGAAATGGACTGAAACTTAAAATTCGAATTTCAAGTTTCTTTGAAAATTACAAGTGGTTACAAGTATGCTATATGCTTATGGATGCTTCTGAACTCGTCTCCCTCTTGTTACTGAACTAAGATAGCTTATTTATAAGCTATGTGTGCTTACAATTGAAGCTAATATGTGCCTTAGTTGCCTTTGTTGAAACTTTGCATTCTTTAATATTAAAAAAGCTTGAATTCTTGACCAAGTCACCTTGCCTTCAATGCACCTGCCTTGCCCTTTACTTCTCTGCAGAAAGATGAAGATTCTTTGGGGTGAGTCATGCTTGGAAGTTAAGCTACCATTATCCATGCATTTTCCTTTTAATTTTAATCTTAAAGTAAGATAAAATCATGCAAAAAATGGATAAAAAAGGTATGGGCTTAGTCTTGGTCGTGGGAGGCCCATAGTAACATGGAAATGATGTTTGAATGCTGAAAACTTGGCCCCATTTGGAAAAAATGCCATTTTGAACAATGTTGATTTCATGTATTTTCCCAAAATTTAGCCAACTTCAACAAGGTGTAAATCCTTCAATTTTTGTCATATGAAGGAGATCTTGCACTTTTTGGAAACCTCAAAGAGTCCTCTAACCAATGCCTTTGGTCTCATGTCAAAATGATTTTTGAAGCTCCTTGTGTGTCCTTTTGAAAAAAGTGTCTTTTTGTTGACTTTGAAAATGACCTGTAATGTCTTTGATCATATTTTTCAAATGGTGAATCCAATGACCATGGGATCAATGGCATTTGAAAGATAATTGAATTTCCTTCAAAACAAGCTTTGGTTTGAATTTTTTGGATGAAGGATGAGAGAGTTATGATCAGTCAAAGTTGAGTTGACTTTTCAGGCAAAAACCCTAATTTTGAATCTTAGGGTTTTGTTTATTTTTGATCTTTCCTTGATGAATTATGATCATCCAATTATCAAATGATGAATCCTTTGACAAAATATGGACTTTGACAAAAAATTTCATTTTTGACTGTCTGTTGACTTTTTTGGTCAAACGGGTCGTCTGTTGACTGTTTGAGCTGCTGACGGTGCGTCTGAGTGAATTGAAGTTTAAAAATTTGTATGATGGTACTTTGAGATATATGGATGTATATGAAATCCATTTGAGCTCTCAAAAACTTGTTGCTCCTGTAAAAACAAGAAAAACCCTGATTAGGGACTGTTTGTGTAGGAGACAGTTAAGCGTACCTGATTTTTGTGCAGTGTTGAGTCTCTGCTAATCGCGTGATATTCAGAAGACTTCTAGAACAAAAATCTTGGAATTTTGAATTGTGAAAGATTGATTTGATTGATGGTACAAAACACTGAGAATTGTACCGCCAGCAGTTTGGCTGTCAACTGACTGTTCAGGTATTGACGTAGCAGTTAGAGTGAAAAATCAACAGTCAAAGTTAATTTTCTTTTTTGTTGTTTTTTGTTTTTGTTTTATGTGAAAAATGAAAGTTTATTTACATGACTTGTTAGAAAAACACAGACATAATAAATAACTAATATTTACGGTATGCGGGCAAAATTACCGATAATAACCCTGAAAATCATTTAATGCACAGAAATAGGAATATTTGACTGGCAGAAAACACACAAAATATTATCTTAGTAATTAAGCAATATTATGACAAATAGTACAACATTTAATACTGACAGTACAAATATCACATACTATATTGAACAGTACGACGAATAAACGGTACATTTAAGAAATAAGAAATACGGCAAATTTTAAGAATGACGATTAATGACCCATGCTATGAACAATAACATGTAGATGATTGGGAGTGCAACCATTGCAGGTCCACACTCTTCAGGACTATGCAGGCAGAAGAAAGTCATGATCACCGTAGCAATGGTGATGACTGTAAGAAACAGTGTCTCTATCCACTTTGCCATTCTTGTCAGGGAAGAAGAGAAAATAGATATGAGATAGGAATTTGAAAGATGAGTTGGAATTTGATGTGAGATTTTATGGAAGAAAATGAGAGGTATTTATAGAATGGAAAGAAGGAAAGAGACGTTGGGGAATGATGTGATTCCGTACAAAAGGAAAATTTGAGTGGAAGTAAGATTTGAAAGAAAGTGTATGATAGTGTTGAAAAAAGGAGAGATTTGATTTTTGAAAAAAGAGATTTGAAAAGATTTTTGCAAATAAAGGAATATAGTACAAAAATTAGTGGGAAACAAAAGATAATAATAATCTACTTGTTACCAGTACAGTCTGAGTTTCCTGATTCTGCGCCTGCAAAAAGATTTAACTCTGTATCAATTGTGTCAGTACCATTTATCTGTAAATAAATAAATAGCATGTGTGAAGTAATACACAGTATTTGGTGTTTGCGTAAGAATAAATTCAACTGCAAGCCAAATTACTGTATAAGAAAAATTCTAAAAACTAAGTATTTCATATGTCAGGATATTTGTTGAAATAAAAATCCATGATTATATGAGACTCTTAATTTCCAGATTGGAGTTTTCTTGAAAAATATGTGGGCAAATTTTGGGGTATAACACAATGCCATCTTGGGAGAAGAGCAAGACCAAAATACAGAAGAGGATGATCTCGAAAGTGTCTCCGATAACGAGTCTCTCCATTCAGAAGATTGGAAGTTTCCTCAAAAGAAAAACCGACATACTCCACTTGGAAATGGGTATGCTCACACCGCTCAGTTTGCTGAAGTAGAAGAAGATCGTCTGAGTGTTGCAAAGACAGTGGTTGGTAAATCAAGACCTACCACAGGCCAGCTTAAGCCTAAAGTTCCAGATTACCTAGTGCACAATGGGGTTCGCCACTATTGGACAGCTGTTAAAGTTACAACTGTTGTTCGCACTCCTAAGTAGGAACTTTCACCGTTATTTTGTCCTCTCACCACAGCCCAGGGTGATGAGATGTTTCATAGGGCTTTGCATTTTACTATTTCTTAGGAAAATGTCCCTCTTTGCTTCGCCCAAAGCAATAGAGTTTTGTTTTATAGGATCTTTGTTTCAAGAAATGACTGTTAATAAATAAAAATGTCATTCTGTTCTTTCGTTTAGTTTTCCCTTTTCTTTTTTCGGAAATTGGTAATCCTAAAAAACACCCTTAAAAAAAACATCAAAATATTCCATTAACTGCATACACCGAGTCTTCCCTCGTTGTCTAAATAAAACTTATCACACATATGCAGATTAATCATAAAATACCCCGTTGAAACGTGCGACCGTATGACTTCTCCAAGCTTTGAGCTTCCTGTATTCGAGGCAGAGGAAGAAGAAGACGAAGAAATATCAAAGGAAATTTCACAATTACTTCAACAAAAGGAAGAGGCCATTCAGCCATACAATGAGCCTCTAGAGATCATTAACCTTGGTTCCGATGGAAACAGAAAAGAGGTTAAGATTGGAGCTTCGATCAGTTCAGAGATCAGAGAGAGTTTGATACAACTGCTCAAAGAATTCTCAGATGTCTTCGCTTGGTCTTATCAAGATATGCCAGGGTTGGATACCAGTATAGTGGAGCATCACTTGCCATTAAAAGCAGAATGCCCTCCGGTCAAGCAAAAATTGAGAAGAACTCATCCGGAGATGGCCATGAAAATCAAAGAGGAAGTTCAAAAGCAGATCAATGCAGGTTTCCTCGTCACTTCAGAATACCCTCAGTGGTTAGCTAACATTGTTCCCGTTCCTAAGAAAGACGGAAAAGTCCGCATGTGTGTGGACTACAGAGATTTGAACAAAGCTAGCCCTAAGGATGATTTTCCTTTACCACATATTGATATGTTGGTAGACAGTACAGCAAAATCCAAAGTTTTCTCATTCATGGACGGATTTTCAGGATACAACCAAATCAAAATGGCACCTGAAGACATGGAGAAAACAGCTTTCATCACCCCCTAGGGCACGTTCTGCTATCGCGTTATGCCTTTTGGACTAAAAAACGCAGGGGCAACTTATCAAAGAGCCATGACTACGCTTTTCCACGACATGATGCATAAAGAAGTGGAAGTCTATGTGGACGACATGATTGCCAAATCAGAAAATGAAGAAAATCACATACAGAATCTGACAAGGTTATTTCAACGCTTACGGAAGTTTCAGCTTCGCCTGAACCCCAACAAGTGTACCTTTGGTGTTTACTCAGGAAAACTCCTTGGTTTCATTGTCAGCAAACGAGGAATTGAAGTAAATCCAGACAAAGTCAAGGCAATTCAAGAAATGCCTTCACCCAGAACTGAGAAACAAGTTAGAGGATTTCTTGGACGTCTGAATTACATCTCGAGATTCATATATCTCATGACTGCAACTTGCGCTCCTATTTTCAAACTTCTACGGAAAAATCAAAGTTGCATCTGGACAGACGATTGTCAGAAAGTGTTCGACAGCATTAAGGAATATCTGCTCGAACCACCCATTTTGTCTCCTCCAGTGGAAGGAAGACCTTTGATAATGTACTTAACCGTCTTAGAAGATTCCATGGGTTGTGTCCTTGGACAGCAAGACGAGACGAGAAGGAAAGAGCATGCCATTTACTACCTAAGCAAGAAATTCACTGACTGTGAATCCCGCTACTCCATGCTCGAGAAGACGTGTTGTGCTTTGGCCTGGGCTGCCAAGCGTCTCCGCCAGTACATGATTCGACATACTACTTGTTTGATCTCTCATATGGATCCAATCAAGTACATCTTTGAGAAGCCTGCTTTAATTGGGAGAATTGCCCGTTGGCAGATGTTGTTATCAGAATATGACATTCAGTATCACGCACAGAAAGCCGTGAAAGGAAGCATCCTAGCTGAGCACCTGGCTCACCACCCACTCAATGGTCATGAATCCACCAATTTTGACTTTCCGGACGAGGACGTCATGTACCTCAAGATGAAAGATTGCGACGAGCCACTACCAGACGAAGGACCTGAGATAGGATCCCAGTGGGGCTTAATCTTTGACGGAGCTGTCAACGCTTATGGACGAGGAATTGGGGCAATCATTGTTACTCCTCGAGGTACCCATATTCCATTTACTGCCAGATTAACTTTCAAGTGCACAAACAATGAGGCCGAATATGAAGCTTGCATCATGGGTCTCGAAGAAGCCGTGGATCTAGGAATCAAACACTTGGATGTATACGGAGATTCTGCTTTGGTCATCAATCAAATCAAAGGAGAATGGGAAACACGCCAACCAGGGCTAATTCCTTACAAAGACTACGCGAGAAGATTGTTACCGTTCTTCGACAGGGTAGATTTTCATCACATTCCTCGTGAAGAAAACAACTTGGCTGATGCATTAGCCACACTCTCTTCCATGATTAGGATAAATCATTGAAATGACATTCCTCAGATCGATGTTATGCGCCTGGATAGGCCCGCTCATGTTTTCACAGTAGAAGCAATCATCGACGACAAACTGTGGTATCACGACATCAAGAACTTTCTTCAAAAGAAAGAGTACCCTCTTGGGGCGTCAAAGAAAGATAGAAAGACTTTGAGAAGGTTAGCTTGTAGATTCTTCCTGAATGAAGATGTTCTGTACAAGAGAAACTTCGACATGGTTCTGCTCAGATGCGTTGACAGAAAAGAAGCAGAAGTACTCATGAGAGAAATACATGAAGGTTCCTTTGGTACTCACACCAATGGACACACCATGACAAGGAAAATACTGAGAGCAGGATATTATTGGTTGACGATGGAGTCAGATTGCTACCAGTACGCAAAGAGGTGTCACAAATGTCAGATCTACGCCGATAGAATTCATGTGCCACCATCTCTCCTCAACATACTCTCTTCCCCTTGGCCTTTCTCCATGTGGGGAATCGACATGATTGGAATGATCGAGCCAAAAGCGTCCAACGGACATCGCTTCATCTTGGTAGCTATAGACTATTTCACCAAATGGGTTGAAGCAGCTTCATATGCAAACGTTACAAGACAAGTTGTCGTCAGGTTTATCAAGAATCACATCATCTGTCGCTACGGCATTCCTAGCAAGATAATCACTGACAATGGGTCAAATTTGAATAACAAAATGATGAAGGAGCTTTGTGAAGAATTCAAGATTGAACATCACAACTCATCTCATTACAGACCAAAGATGAATGGAGCTGTAGAAGCAGCTAATAAAAACATCAAGAAAATCGTTCAGAAGATGGTCATCACTTACAAAGATTGGCATGAAATGCTCCCGTATGCTCTTCATGGTTACTGTACACTAGTACGTACTTCGACTGGAGCAACTCCTTTCTCCCTTGTATATGGCATGGAGGCAGTCCTACCTATAGAGGTTGAGATTCCATCAATGAGAGTTTTGATGGAGGCAAAATTAACAGAAGCTGAGTGGTGTCAAAGCAGATTCGATGAATTAAACTTAATCAAAGAAAAGTGCATGACAGCTTTATGCCACGGACAGCTATATCAACAAAGACTGAAGAAAGCTTTCGACAAAAAGGTTCGACCTCGCACAATCAAAAAAGGCGACCTTGTACTCAAAAAGATTCAATCTTTTCTCACAGATTCGAGAGGGAAATGGACTTCCAATTATGACGGCCCCTACGTGGTCAAGAGAGCTTTCTCAGGAGGAGCCTTAATACTCACGACTATGGATGGAGAAGAATTCACCCGTCCTGTGAACATTGAGAGGGGTAGTTTACGCAAAAGTTAGGGATATATGGCAAGTAACTGTGTTCAGGACAAACTTGATCATCCAAAAATCCATAGCGGAGTATTCATCAGCAGTAGGTCATCTTCTACGAAGCACGAATACAGCGCAACTCGGAGTGGAAGGGAAAGATAACGGTCGTCACGTTTCATCGTAGCCCTTTTCCCGAAAAATTACCAATTTCCAACTTTGTAAATACTCCATGGAATCATGCATTTGGATGATTACCATTCCATAAATAATAATTTGAGCCTTGTGCCTTTCTTTGCAAATCGAGTCTTATTCAGTTTCTTGAAATGCATTTTAAGTTTAAAGAGTCATTTTCTTGAAACAAATGTTTTCATAAAATAAAATGAATTTACTTGCAAAAATAAAGGTGAAATTTCTTTCTAAGGTTTACAAACAATAGGAAGAATGCAAACAGTTGCTCCGAGAACGGTTGAGACTCCGGGAACCAAGATTTCCCCATGAGGTCGCTTTGCGAACATCTCCCGATGACGGATCTTCACTTCAATTCATATTACTCATTTCGGACAGCGGACAACTGATAACCAGGTATTCTTAACAGAGTTCAAACTACAAGAAGAAGACATCTTCTGATCAACAAGATTCAAGTCGTATCATAGGATTTTACATCCGCGACAATTCTATTCACATTCACTTTACACTTTATATTTGTCATAATATTCATGCATACATAGTCGAGTCAGGCTTTGATCATGTGAAAGCCCGAGTCATTAAGGTATGAACTCAAGTTTCCCCTGCAAGTTGTGGAGGAACTTTTTCCTTCAAGACGACAATTCGTACACAAGGATCTCCCCAAGCAAGTCAACAAATGGCAATCTCCTCTAAAGAGATAGTTTGTTCACTTTTGGAGTTCCTCAGCCGAGATTCTCCCGCAGAGCGACGCTCGACAATCTTCTTCAAATAAGATAGTCTATTTCGCATTTTGGAATTCCCTACAGGGTCGATGAGCGGTTCTCTTCTCCAAGTAGTGTGGATTCCCTGACTTAATTGACAAGTGTTAGTTTTTCCTCCTGGAAAACAGTTTGGTATTTCCCCAGCAGGGTCAAGAGATGCCACTTTTCGTCAAAGAAAATATTTCAGAATCTCCCAGCAGGTCAACAAATGATTCCCCAGCGGAGTCAGTGAATGACAGTCTTTTTCGGCAAAAGACAGTTTGCTCACTTTTTCGGGCAAAAATAACGAATGGCAGCCTTCTTCATGAAGACAGTTCGTTTCGCTTAAAGATTCCTCAACAAAATCAGCAAATGGCAGTCTCTTTCAGCAGAAGACAGTTTGCTCACTTTCTTTCACGACAGGATCAACAAATTGCAGTCTCTCCCAGTAGAAGACAGTTTGTTCCCCTAGCAATCAACAAATGGCAGTCTCTCCCAGTAGAAGACAGTTTGTTCCCCTAGCAATTGGCAAATGGCAGTCTTTCACCAAGGAAAGACAGTTTGTCTCTTAAATACTCAAGAAATCGACGAATGACAGTTTCTTCAAACAGTTTGTCTGTTTCTGGGATGTTTCATCCCCTTCAGAGTTGACAAATGGCAGTTTTCCTCCTAGAAAAACAGTTTGTTAATTCCCCTCGGAGTCGACAAATGGCAGTTTTCCTCTTAGGAAAACAATTTGTTGATTCCCCGGCATGAGTCGACAAACGGCAGTTTTTCCTCTTAGGAAAACAGTTTGTTGATTCCCTGGCATAAGTCGGTGAATGTTGGTTTTCACCCCGAAAACAGTTCGTCCGCTTTCAAGCAAAGTCATTAGCCCCTCCAAAGATCATGAGGCCATATGAAATTCTTTCAAAGACGTCAAGTCAAAAGGAAAGATGGTGAAGTTTCTCTACTACCATCAAATGGCATCTCATCTCCAAGTGCTGATGAGAAGTTTGATGAAGAAACAAACCTTTGAAGTTTCTTTACTACCATCAAATGGCATCTCATCTCCAAGTGCTGATGAGAAGTTTGATGAGGAAACAAATCTTTGGAAATTTTTCTCTTTATCTGAGATATTGTCCAAACACGACTGAGACCAGTTTCGAGATATAGACATCCGAAACAAGGGGGAGGTTGTTTACCTTTTTCTAAGTGTCAACACTTAGTTAAAGAAGATGGATTGTGCATTCTACACTGCCATCCATTCACCAGAGTCCACATCAAGTATTTCTACAGGAGTTTGTCTCCTCATCCCCCGCCAAGTGCGACAACGGGATCAAGTCATGCAAGGATTTTATCAATTACATCATCTCAGGAGCGCCCAAAATTTGGGCATTCTTTGATATTTAAGTCTCTTTCACGCAGGAGAGATCGAGATATCAATCTCTCTCCCTCCAGATAAAAGAAACTTAAATAGGGGCATCTGTTATACCCTAATTTTTGACCCCCCTGAGATGACATATCTTCAGGATTTTCATCAGGTCAAAGCAAGTACCCAGAGCAGTCACTTCTTCATCTGACATTTAATCGAGGATGTTCAAAGACAAGAAAACTCGGGCAAAGGATCAATCAGTAGATGGATTAGTCTCTAACATAATCATAGGACTCAAGAGCTTCATTTTCTCACCTATGATTGATTAGACACCCAGTCCTCTGAATACAGATTTACTCAGGTCACCAGACTAGGATTTTTGAGCCTATCAAGGACTAGAATCAGGGATCACCTTTGGGAAACCCTAAAAATCCCCAGGGGATCATTCAAAGACATCAATCATCTTCAAATAGCTCATATGACAAGATCCACTGGACATCACACCTCAATTCAAAGTCTACAGTCATTATTTTCATATGGTCGACAATTAGGGTTTTTGACCTAATTCATCAGGATAGTTGACTTTTAATCAGAGGCATGGATCCAAAACTCAAGACATGATTCAAGAACCTCTACTACCTCAATATAACCCATTTACATCACTCATTTGAGGAGAATATCTTGATTCTACACAAAAGTCCAAAATCTCACTTTATTTGGAAAAAGTCAACTGTATGGGATCACCTTTGACTTTTAAGATTTTTGGTAAAACCATGACTTTCAAAAATCAAAATCATCAATATATGGATATTAAAGTCATTTGACCAAAGAAATTCAAGAAGAATCATCAAGGAGCAAAAAGTCGGGAATTAGGGTTTTTGAGGGCATTGTGGGAACTCAAAATTTCACCTACACAACTCAAAACACTTCCAACATGAAAGTTGTAGATCTTGCAAAATAAAACAACATCTTACATAGGAACTTTTTTCAAAAGATCAACCATTTAAGAGTTTTGGAATTTTGAAGCTTTAGGTTATAAAAACTTAGAAATTTTTCTAAGTGTTTTTAACCTAGTTTTCATCCAACTTTGGGCTCATTTTTCACAAATTTCCCTAATGATTCTGAAGGAACCATAAGCTAATGATTTGAAGTAGATGTTTAGGGCTTTCCAAATTGTGTTCAACCTTCTCCAAATTCATTTTGAGCTAAGAGTTATGCTTGTTCAAAGTTGGCCTCATGAAGTGAAATTATAGGTCATGCCTCATTTTTGAACTTTGAAATTTTGTGCACATGACCTCATTTATGGATGCTACACGACCCATACCACATCTGAAAACATGCCATGCATTCATTTTCACCATAGCATAAGAATTGAGGAAGATTCCCAAAACAAGAACATGTGATTATGTAATGATTACATTTGGGAATTTATGGCAAATTGATGAATCACCCAAGGAATCTTCTCACCAACCAATTAGAGCTCATTTCTGTCTCAGAATTGTCCCCTAAGATCAAGCAAAATCGAGGGCTAGGGGATTGATCAAATGGAATCAAAATTCTCATCATTGCATAAGAGATATTTGCAAACTTCCTTCATGGCCAAGAAAACCAAATCAACCTCACTAAGCAAGCTCACTCCTCTGCAACTATACTGAACAATTTGCCTATAAATAGGAGAGCATACCTCAGTAGAAAAACACACCAAAGCAACATAATTCTTGCTTTCTCTTTTCTTTCTTCATACTTAGTTTTTTCAAAGGTCCTTTGGCAAGAAGACTCGATTTCTTCAAACCAAAGCTCTCTCTTTGAAAATAAGTATTCAAACACATTGAGGGAGGCATTTAGAGGTGATCCAAACCTCTGGAACACTTCTGGGCGTGGAGAATCATCATCTTCACCTCTCATTTGGAGCACTTGCAGTTGGAGGACCACAGAACAATTCAGGAGGTTCCAAGCAAGGTTAGGCATCCAGGCACGTTCCTCAGATCATAGTGAAGTTGTTCAGATGGCTGCAGCTCATCTGTAACTCTAGATTCATCATCCTCCATGTTCACTTGAAGCTCAAATCGAAGGAGTCTGTCATACCCCAAATTTGTCCTACCCTTTAACTTCTAACTGGCTTAGGCTTTGCATTCATGTACATACCTCCATTAGGTCATCTAACACACCATGCATTCATTCATTAAAAAATAATCTTGGTTCATTAAAATCATTGGTGATGGATTGAAGGCATCAATTGAATTTGAAGGTCAGGATTCCATCTATGCATGAAGATTGGAGTGCCCATTTGTTTGCAACTCAAGTTTAGCTGTGAGTTTCATACCATAAGTCAATTGGTCAGAATCTTTGTTACACATCATGGAGAAAAGCTTTGGGAAGTCATTTTGGTCACTGTAAACTTCTAGTCATATGTTGACTAAGTCTTATGGATTCTCTCTTTTGGGACCAATTACTACATATGGATCAAGGTTGTTATTTGGATTCATTTATTCAAGATTACAAGGATTGGGGAGGATTTTAGTTGATTACTTGAAAGGCAAGTCACATGGAAAGTCAATAAAAGTCAAAGGTGTATTCGAGGTCGAACTACATTGTCAAAAGTCAACATCCATATGAAAAGTCAAACTACATTGATACCATCATCAAACTTCATTATATTTTCAAAACCTGATTCAACTCCATCACATAAATTCAAATGCCATACAAAATATACTTTCCATTATACTTCCAAGTCCATTACAAAAGGTCCACAAAAATATCCAACATCCATCACAAAGGATTCAAATGACCAAAATCCAAAGAGTTTCATTCAAAATTCATTACATCCATTTCAAATTACAAAATTCAATTACACCGAAAATACAACACTTCCTAAAAACCTATCCTTCTCTTTCTCCATTTCTTCAGATTTGTTTCATCTGTGCCATGTTGATAAGCGTTTCGTGTTGTTCGAGCAACGGTGCATTCCACTTTGGTAGACTTTGCTCCAAACTTGATTAAACCTGCATATAAAAGAAACCAGCAATATCAATCTTGTTCATCCCTACAAACAGACCATGTACAAAAATCACAAACTCGTCCTAAAACCTTCACCAAATTGTCCAGGAATTTCGATGAGAACAATCAGCTTTTCACACGCATAATCCAGCAGCCACATTACTTCGTCAAGACTGAAACCGGGCCGCGCTCATTAACAAAGAACCAGCCCCTGTGCCATACAAATAAGCTGAGTCGGCGCCGGAAGAAAATGGACTGAACCGCAACTCAAAACCTGCACATCAAACCAGAAAAATAAAAGAAGGAATAGGTCCCTGCATCTCCATCAGAACTCTCCTAGTATCAAACCATCTTCATACCAAGTCAATTAAGCCATAACAGTGTGAACGAATCAGCTTGCTTCAATTAGCTTCAATTCAACAAGCCGTAAATCTGCAACCCGCGCCGTAACAGTTCTAACATGAACCTGCAGTAGTTCAGAAACCCAACAAATTCAAATCAGCTTTGCATTCAAAGGCCCAAACCAACGCCTGCATATACACGAAACGGCACAAAAAATAAGCATGCTATAGTCGTTCAGCACAGGTTATTCAAACATTCAATTCACCTACATACAGCCCTGCATTCTTACCAATTCTCATTGCTAACAGTTAGTTCTAATTGACTTTTAACCTCTATTTATTTACTGCTAGCCAACCCCATTTAACTAGCACTAACTTTCATAACTGCTAAATTGCCCAACAGAACTTAACCACCCTAATCACTTTCAGAATTCCCAACTACTAACCTTGAGACATTCCATAACATAACCAATTCATAACAAACTTCTCATAACTGTCCTAACAGAATTCCCTTTCCCACAAATTCTCATAACCGACTGTCAAAACTAACCAAATCCCTAACTAACATTGAGTCAATAGTTTTCAGCCTCTAACCAATTTCAGTTTTACATGTAACTACCAGTTCACTAACATCATAACTAACCTCGATCCTCACCACTAATCTCGTAACAGACCTCACAAATCTAAGGGCTCTCATTCCATTCCCCTGTAACAGAAATCTCTCAGCCCTCACAACAGCCAAACAGAAAAATAACTGACATAACAGAATTCAGAAAAACAGAATATAACCAACCTTCATAATCATTCAATCTCCACCCTTAACCCACAACCGAATTCATCTAATCCAAGGGTTCTAAAGCCTTCTAACCTTTAACTAACACTCCCTAACTGAATCGCAACTAACTCATAATCAACTTCAATCCCCACCATCCAATCACTAACCGAAATTCAAAATCCAATGGCTCACATCCTCCCTCTGCAACCTATATAAATCTCCCTTCCCTCCACAATTCAAAACACACGCTCATTTCTACCCTTCACCATCACCTTCTCCATTCTCTCATCAATTCTTCACCCTTCTCCATCTTCAATCCCTCTACATAATCATCACTCATTCAATCCTTTTCTTCTTCCTCTCATCTCAGTTTTCTCAGAATCTTCATCTCCCTCACCTCTCACCAAGAGCTCACGCACCATAGCTGTTAGAGCTTCAACATCCGAAACTCTAACAGTTGAGCTAAACCACATCGCACACATCAACACAAACTCTCCATAATCTCTCAATTCCTCTCAACACACAACAATCAAGCATACTCTGTATCTCTCTCGTTCTCACCGAGCTTATTTCTCACAGAGAATAGAGGAGGAAAAAGAAGGTTTCAGAAGTTAAAGAGTATCGTACCTGAGCTCTGAAGACGCACCGGGCAGCACTCCGGTGACAAGATGAAGGATTGAATCGGAGACGAATTGTTTGAGTCAGAGACGTGAGCGAAGAGATTGAGTCGAAAACGTGAGCGAAGAGAGTCGAGAGAGGCTTATCGGAGGCAAGAGACAAGAGGCTATGTGAATTTGTTCCAGTTGTTTACGATTCGAGGGAGGGAAATGTACGAGAACAGAAACTGTGAGGGTATGAGCGGCGCTGAGTTCTTGATGAGATGATGCTGTTTTGCTTCTCTATTTGCGGTGGTCGGAGAGTGGATCGGCAAGAGTGGGGAGAAGACGCCGCCGTCTGTTCGTGAGAAAGAAAGGAACGTGAAGAACTCCAATAGTCACAAGGTAATTGAACCCTAATTTCCCCTTTTACTATTTTTGATTAACGTTAGTCTTAATTGAGTATTAAGTGTGATTAACTGTGGTTAATGATGATTAATCAGATTAATTGAACTGAGAAGCATTAAAATCTGATATAAGATTGGGTGGTAAAAAACAAATGTCATTGGGCCACACGAATTGCCATGTACGCCCCCACCATGGCCCATCATACCGCTATTTCTTGTATAGAGTAAAACTGAACAACAACAAAAACTTCTGGTGGGCCTCTCCCTGTTGGGCCTGTACCTAACGTACCAGGCTGCAACTCCAACTTCAGTATTGCACCCCCTTGACTACATAAAACACATTAGATTTTGATTTCCTTTTAGATTTTTTTTCCTAGATTTTTTGGATATAAAAAGCATGTAAAAAATCATAGTTTTGTCCTAATATTTTAGATAATACTAACATTTAGAATCATAATTTTGGTTCGATTTTTAGGTAATATAAAAATGACATAAAAAATATTAGTTTTAGGCATTTAGGTTTTTAGTATAATTTTGACATTGAATTCCTTCATAAAACTCATAAAAATAGTAGTTTTTTTAAGTTAATTTTTGCACTAATGTTTGAATTGCTTTTGCATCATTTACATGTTAATTTTTGTATAATTGTTGTGATTTTGTTTCTTAGCTTTTGGCCATATTTTTGGCCTATTTTGTTAATACTATTCTAATGCTCCTTTTAGAATTTGGTCACCATGTTAATATTCTCTTTGTACATGAAGCAATAACAATTAGATTAGAAAATAGGATTAGTTCCCTTTCTCATTTTCTTTTTTCTTTTCAATCTTAAAAGACTTAATAAATACTGATAAAGATCATACTGTTACTATATTTCATAGTAGGAAAGAAATGATTAGGGCGTAGGCCCCGATGTATGTTCTTTTCTACTTAGCGGAGAAGAAATGATTGAGGTGTGAGGCCTCGATGTATTTCTTAGCCGTTATTTAGAGAAACGATTGTGGCGTAGGCCTCGATGTGCATTCTCTAAATATTCATATAAAAAACTTCTTTTTGTATCTCTTTTACTTAGCGGAAAAGAAATGATTGAGGTGTGAGGCCTCGATGTATTTCTTAACCGTTATTTAGAGAAACGGTTGTGGTGTAGGCCTCGATGTGCGTTCTCTAAATATGCAAAACAAAACTCCTTTTGGTATGATCTAAGTCACAAAGTTAAAATCCCTATAAAAAACACCAACCAAAAACACTTAAAACACTAATAAATGATCAGATTTAAAACAAAGTAAGGAAGTGATGTGAAGCCTTGTAGTGGGTTTTGTCATCATGGAATTACCCTAAAAGACACAAACCAATCTCTCTTTTTCTTCTTTTTAAGGGCATTGTTATCTCCGCTCTACTGCATCCTAGGCTGTCCCCTTATGCAAGAGCGCGAGCGTTAACTCCGCCCAACTAAAAAACACAAAAACAAACAGAAAATCGTGAGCCGAGCTACGGTAACTCTGATTCCTGAAAAGGATACGTAGGCAGCGGGGTAGGGCCCGTGCGAGTACAATTCTTTATTTTCCCTACATTTTGCATTCATTTCGCATTTAGACATAAACATAGTACACACCCTTTAGATAGAAACAAACATAGGTGGATACCATCGAGTACGATGGGCGCGAGGGGTGCTAATACCTTCCCCTTGCGTAACCGACTCCCGTACCTTGATTCTCTGGTCGCAAGACCCTGTTCCTTCCTTTGTTAGGTTTCCTAGTATTCCTTTCCCTTATGGGATAAATATATTGGTGGCGACTCTGTTCATTTTTCGCGAGCGTGCGACAGAGTCGAGTAGAGAAATTCAGAAGGTTTGAGGACACAACAAGCATCCAGTTAGCATCACTGAGTCCCAAGGAAGCTTTTGGGATCATTCATACAAGCCCAGGTGCTCTCTATCATCCTCAGGACCTCCGTTTTCAGAGGTAAGTTTCTGAACTCCATCTCTTTAATTTAAGCACTCTTTGTGATAAAGCTCGATTCTATCTTGTTCAGCATCATCAGAGGATTGAAAACCCTCTATCATCATTCATTTATCTTTCAGTATAGTCATTTAATTTGATTTTCAAATTTTAGGGTTCTTCACGTTTTTTAGTAAATTAGTTAGATGTAGTTAATATAAATTTGTGTTAGTTACATATTTAGAATCGTGAGTGAGTTTAGAACAAGTTTCATGTTTACACCTGGGCCATTGGTTGAGATTTGAGAGAATCAGAATTTCAAAAATGTTGGAGCTTGAGGTTGAAGACGAAGATGGAGGGTGGCTCCATTTTTCAAATCTCTGAACAGAGTTTATTTTATATTTAATGATATGTGTTTCATAAACGAATGAATAACTTGCCCCAGTGGTCACACATGCGCTCTTAGTCTCCTCATGCCCAAGGTCTGAGGTTCGAATCCCCCTCGCCTCAGACCTTTTGATTTTATTTTCTTTTTTGCTTCTATACACTTGAACACTATATGAATTGCATTGAAACCAGCTTGCTATCACCACACGCGCGTTGGCTCAGTGGTGTTTGTTTTGAGTGTGTGACCTAGAGGGCGTGGGTTCAAATCCTCCAAGGGCCAAACTATTTTTTAACACCCATTTTCTTTCATTTTTCTCACAAACTTCACACAATTAATTCACCTATCAAATTAAGTTATTTTCACTTCATTTTTCACACACTTATTATTTAATATATCTATTTTGTGAATAATCAAAAAAATCATAAAAAATATTATTTATTTCATGTGTTTTTATTAGGTTTAAAATAGTATGTTTTTAAGCGTTTTCTTAAATACTTTAGATATATATACTCATTTTGTTTTAACCTAATTATTTTGTGGGTAATTTTATGATAAAACCCTAATTGTTTAGGTCTTAATTAGGTAAAGAGCTTTATCTTTACCTTAATTAAGTTGACTTTTGTCAATTTTCAAAATTGTTTTCGATCTCCGATTAAACAAGATAATTAAGGTTTTCAAACAACAAAAACTTACATCATTCCAATCTTCATTTTCACTGCTTCACAAACAGTAAATAATCTCTGGGCCTCTATTAGAGTGTAAGACCCAACACCTTCTTTCTTTTCATAGTTTGTTTTACAAAACTGTATTTTCAAAATCTCCTTTCTGTTTTCAAAACATTCTTCTGGTATTTGAAGGGCATTATTCCCGGTGAAACTCTTCAGATACCTATGTGACCTATGTCCATCTTCACTTCTTCTGTTTTCAAAACCCTTAACTTTTTATCATATATATATTCAACTGTTATTCATCAATTATTGGTAAGGCTTTGTACATACTTCTTCAAAGGCCTCCACTCCATCCAGGTTAGGCTTTACAAGCTTTCAATTTACTGTCTTTATTTAAATTACTGTCAAATATAAACTATGCATATATTTGTTTAGAACTACATTTGAGTGTAAACCCTAGGACAGTTAAAATATATATATATATATATATATATATATATATATATATATATATATATATATTATAGGAATATGACCTAGGATTGAGAATGTCTTCCCGGTGAAGGCTCTTTCCTAATTAGAGATCTGTAGTTCAAACCCCCAAGATGAATTATTCCCGGTGAAACATCTTGGCAAAAACCTTAGAATCCAAAAAATAGGGCACATCTACCCAAGAGGAATTATTCCCGGTGAAACCTCTTACCCATTTGCTTAGAGCCAAAATAAGTTCAAAACCACACAGCTTTCTCTTGTGCTATAACAAGGACCCTCGATTAGCCTCCTCTTGGGCTTTGTACAAGGACCCACAGGCTTCTTAAAAGCATTTCCAGCTTCCTCTTGAGCTTGTATACAAGGACCCATCAGGTTTCTTATAAACATAGGAACAGGTCTTTAGTCACCTTTTAACATACCCTGGTGAGTTTCTTCCAATTTAAACCAGACTTTAAACAAGCTAAGTTTGTCTCAATTTCACATTGAGTACACCTTTTGGAATGAGAGAAATGGACAGTCTCTGTCACCCTTATCTTCATCAATTTTCCTTAGCAGAGTCTAGGATCCATGTTTGCTTATCCTCAGCAAGTGTCAGCCTTCATCTTGGGCTTTAAACAAGAAGTCTCCACTAGATAATCTTTCTGCCAATCATTTTAACAAAAAACCCCTGGAAAGGGTTAGCCTCCATTCATTCTTTCATTTTAACAAAACCCCTGGAAAGGGTTAGCCTCCATTCATTCTTTCATTTTAATAAAAACCCCTGGAAAGGGTTAGCCTTCAAAATCACTTCTTCAAAAACCAAAGATTCATTCTCTTAGGAGATATTTTTCCCAAAAAGAGTCAAAACCCCTGGAAAGGGTCAGCCTCCAAAAAACATGACAAAAAGTCAGTCTTTTAACAGACAATTTCTCCAGCTGAGTCAAAATCCCTGGAAAGGGTTAGCTTCCAAAAAAAATCAGTCTTTTAATAAATAAATCCTTCAGTAGAGTCAAAACCCAACAAAAAATAGTTAGCCTCAACCTTGGGCTTCATACAAGGCACCAAAACAATAAAACTCCCCTGTTAATAGTCAGCCTCAACCTTGGGCATTGTACAAGGCAGATAATAGAGTCTCCCCAGTGAGTCCTTCATTGTTCAGTAGCCACAACCTTGGGCTTTGTACAAGGCAGATAAACCATATGTCGTGTGTCAAAGATTCCTAACATCTAGGATCTTTTCCCATAGAGTCATCCATACGCAGTTTATTTAAGAGTCCGCCACAACTTTGGGCTTCATACAAGGCAGAAAATAATATTCCCCCTAGTTAGAGTCAGCCTCAATTCTAGGCTTTGTACAGAACACCAAATAAAACCCATCAAAATAGATTTTCCCTAAGTAGAGTCAGCCTCAATTCTTGGCCTTGTACAGAACATAAAAATTCCTTGTAATTAATCCTCAATGGAGTTTTCTCCCAGAATCATAATAATAATCAATCAATCAAAAAGCCTCAAGCTTGGGCCTCATACAAGCCAGTTAAAAATCAAATCTTTTATACAGTAGATAGACATAGCTTATCTCTATAGAGAGATCTTTCTTCTATCTCACCACATTCAAACAAACAAACATTACATTTCATTTCAATTTCAATCAAGTCTCCCATTTAGGATTTTGAAAGGCATGAGCTGGCAGTAAAACCCAGACATGTGGTAACTTTCCCTAATTTGGATGAGCATCTTTCTTTCATTTAAGAGATACTAGCATACTTGCAAACACACAAGTAAGGTCACTCTCTTAATGAAATGAATTCAATCATTCTGTCACTCTTTTAAAATGTTTGTGGTGGAATAGTAGAAATACCTCTCTATAAAGATGACTTCATGTCTCTTTACTGTAAACAGAGATTTAATTCAAAGCTTCAACCTTGAGCTTCAAGCAAGGCACCCAAAAATAATTAATAATTAATTAGTTCCCCGAACTACATTAAGCTCTGACTTCCATTAGGGATATGTAGGCATGAGGTTCACAAGGAATCTCAGCGAGCTAATAAAATATCAAAAATAGTCAGTCTGTCTGTCTGTCTTTCTTTTATTCAATTCAATTCCTTCTCCTAACACAAAGGAGAAACTTTCCCAATAATCATTAGCAGCACAAACACATTTAGACACAGAGAAGGTTCCTGTAGAGTACTACAAATATGTAGGGTGTTTAAACACTTCCCTATGTATAACCGACCCCCCGAACTCCAGAATTTCTAGTCTAGGTGTAATCCCCACACTTAGCAAACTCCTAGGGTTTAGTTGAGATCTTTTTTCCCCTTTCCTACTCGTAGGACAAATAAGAAAGTTCGTGTGATATCGTAGGAAGAACTGAAATAAAATTCATCCCACCACGGGCGCATTCTCCTTCCAAATTTCGCGTGAAGGGTATAGCGTGCCGTCCTCCCAAGTGAAAGGGGGAGGTAAAAAAAACGACAACCACATAATTCAAACAAGAATTGTACCAAACATAAATTGCATTTACCACAGAAGTTTTATTAATAATGTTTAGTAAAATCAAAAAAATACATATTTTCTTTTAGTTTAATGCTTAAACATTAACTCAAATACATAGCTTCAAACATTAACTCAAATACGTACACAATAGACACGATGGCTAACATTATTTAATACTAAATAAAAAATTGCACAGTTTCTTTAAGTTTAATGCTTAAGCAAAAGCCTAAAACAACAACATCCATCTCATTTAAGTTTGTCAAACTAATCGTCATCTCCATCATCCTTTTCATCATTTATGTCCTCCTCTTAAAATCTATCACCTATGTCGTCCTCTTAAAATTCTTCACCTACTTCATCCTCATCACTTGAATCGTCCTCTTAAAATTCTTCACCTACTTCACCCTCATCACTTGAATCGTCCTCTTTAAACTGGTCACTTGCGTCTACGTCCTCATCAACATCTTTATTGATACCTTGCTCTATTAGAAAATGAAAACAAATCAACCAAGACGTTTCTTACAAAAATCTAAGTCACTATCTCTTTTAACAACAAATATATTTTAACATCCAAGACGTTTCTCACCAATGTACAACATTAGGGTAAGCTTGTAGAGAGAAGTGAGTTCAACGAGAAGATCACCGATTATGGGAAGCATTCCTATATTTGAAAATAAACTTACAATTTTTGAAGGGGCGATGGCATCAATCAAATGTAAAATTAAGAGATTATTATACTATAAGTGAAATACAGAATTGAAAGCAAATTAAATGCAAAAAAATTTTTGAAAGAGAAATGAGATAGATGCGTACACTAAGATTGTGACAATGCTCCTTATAGTTAGCCACGGGAATTTTAACGTGTTCATATTATATAATCTGGACCATATTCATATACTAAAAGTGCCCAAACTTAATCATAAAAGGTTCAATTTAGATTCACAAATGCATGTCATCATAACACATCTAATGTTATAGCAATATATATTATTTAATCTAAATAATGCAGTAATGCTTAAGTTAAGTGTCAATTCATTCTAGAATCATTAAACTTCTCATTTGTCAATCCAAATGTAGCCTAAAAAAGAAAGAAAAATTAACATACCTTCATGTTCATAATACTTTTCTCAGCTAAATCAATTCTCCAAAAACAAGAAGCAGTGCATAACCCCTTTAACATTAACGGCAATCGGCAAGCCTAGCCATGCATAATTTCCTATGAAAAGAAAGAAAAAACTTATAATTTCTTTTGCTTTTATTCTTAATAATTTCTCACCGGCATACACTCCATCTGATTTACTTTGTACAGTTTCTAATGAAGTTGGTCCAAAAAGAATTCTTCTAAACAAATTTATGTTCAATCCTATATAACTCAAAGTCTTACTAACCACCATTCTTAAGACAATTATGCTTTCCACCATACTATAAATGATCATGACATGATATCACCTAAGTAGTAAAACTCTTCACTTAAGTTTAGCCTCTAAAAATATTCAAATGACACTTAACATCAATAAAATATTTATAAGAACTAAACCCCATAAGAGAATATTTCATAAAGACTAAATATATTTACCTTTTAATATTTCTTAATACAACACTTGAAAGTCAAAAGGGGTTAGGAAGTAAGTTCCCAAAACTTTTACAAGAACTAGAGACAGTACAATCAAAGAGGAGGCAGGGAATAGATTGTGTGAGCCAAATATTCAAAATGGACAGCATGTATGCAAAGAGGTTGAACTTCCACTTGAGGCTTTCATTGAACACAAGGAACCTACCATAGATTTATTTATTTATAATTTATCCAACCATTTACATCCTAAATTCACTTTATGAAACAACTTAAAAGTCTCAATATCGTGAATATTGAAGTGTATCATAACACAAATCAGCCCAACGATAAAAAAAATGCAACAAGATAAACAAGGTATCAACCAATATAGCACAACTAGAAATTACTAGTAGAAACATCAAACCATGCTAGTTTAATAGAACATGAAAAACCTGGAACCTTAACTTCCATCCACTTCCAAGTTTTGACTTTGGCTACCCACTGCAGCTTTAATAAAATTAAGAAGTCAAACACAATGAGTATGAAGTTTAAATGAGAATTATCATTTAAAATTAGGGATACCTCATTCTTCAGCTTCCATGTTATGTCTCTATCCTCACTAAACAATGTCATATCTAATTGCTATTGCCTTAATTCTCTTGACATCTTGTAGTGTCAAGATAGTCATTTAACTCTTACAATATTCTAATTCCCTCCCCTAAACCCTCACTCCACAGTCCTATGATTCTCGGAATTCAACATTGAAAACTGGATCGACATAAGTCGACACCCCTAATAACACTGATTTCCCTCTCAATCCATTTCATCACTACCTTCCGATCTCGTCTTACTCGTCACTTTCCCACTCCAAATCCCAACCCAACCTCCCACTCCTGACAATAAAAATGAAAAACACTCCTCCTATAATCCCAAAAAGGTTTTAAGATAAACATAAATTTCAACAAGAATTTAACCATTCATTATACCCAAATAATCAAAGATTTTAACAAACCATAAACCCTAACAGTTAAATATAATAAATATGATAACCCAAAAGAAGGAGACGAAAACATAGTAGAAGAAAAGAAAAACAACTGATTTGAGAGAGAAATTAAAGTTACTTGTTCAGCATAATACATTGAAGGGTGGTCAAGCTGCAAACAGGAAAAGAGGTTGAGATGCGAACAACTAAGGTTGGTTGAGGGAATAAGGAAAGGCCGAAGTTTGGTCAAGCTGAATGAAGAAGGGCCGAAGTCTGGTCGGGCTATTGATGCATGGTGGAAAACTAGGTTATGCAGCTGAACGGTGAAAGCACCACATAAGAATACGGGAAGGAATTGATGAAAGGATTTGTAAAAAAAAAATGAAAACGAAAGGATTTGTAAAAAAAATTGAGAAAAGAGTGAAAATATATGAGAAGATTTTATAAATAATAGACTTTATTTATAAATTTTAAAAATTAAGAATATTTAGATTTTAAATTTGCGGATGCTATTTTAAAAATTAAAAAATAAAATAAATAATGTCACTAAAATATATAATATAAACTCAACTTAACATATATAAAATTATTTTAATAAAATAATTATAAAAAAACAATTTTGTTAGGTTTATTAGACTCAAAATACACGCTATTAGCATTAGAAATTATCTCATGCTAAAATATTTGAAGCTAAATGAGAGTTTTGTCATAATGACATTAAATTAATTGATAAATTTAAAATTATGTGTAATCATAAATTATAAATGTGAAAAAATCTGGAGAAATGAATTAATTAAATTGAAAGTAAATTAGAGGGATAGTTGAGGCTAAACTTTTTGTTGTTTTTGAATTTTTTATGCAACAAATGTAACCTTTTATTTGGAATAATATAACAATTTAAAATTGTCCCCATAAACATTTAAGGGGACGTTTATTAGATATTGCCATAGATAAATTATAGGGACACTTAGAAATCGTCTCCAAAAATATTTTAGGGAACATTTGTCAGGTGTTGGGAGAATTATCTCGGCAACAATCAAAAATCGTTGCCTAATCTTTTTTGAGGCAACAATTTATACATGTTGCATAAAATAGTGTTGCCTGAAGCAATAAATGTCGTAGTGATGGTTGACAGCAAAAGAAATGGAGAAGAAACTATGAGCATCAATCTCTCACAAAGTTGCAAACTTTTCTCTCCCAAACCCTAGCCTCAATGTTTGGTTCACAATGAATAGAATAGTCTAATTTCACTTTTTTATCTCCCTAAATAACCTCCAATTCGTACTAACTTTTCATCTTTAAAAGATAAACCCCTCTCTCATGACAAGTGGCAACAAAGTAAAAGAACAAATTCTGCAGCGCAGTGTTTGCGGGTCAAACATTGTTTGCGGGGCAATCACTGAGTCTTTTGCCACATCATTTGTAATTCAAAACTGAACTTGTTCAATATTCATCAGTTGGCGGCGCAAAGGTTGTTTGCGGGGCAAACTGGCTTCATCAACACTTCTTTTGCTAATTTCACTTTTTATCTCCCTAAATAACCCCCAATTCGTACTAACTTTTCATCTTTAAAAGATAAGCCCCTCTCTCATGACAAGTGGCAACAAAGTAAAAAAATAAATTATGCAGCGCAGTGTATGCGGGGCAAACAATGTTTGCGGGGAAATCACTGAGTCTTTTGCCACATCATTTGTAATCAAAACTGAACTTGTTCAGCACTCATCAGTTGGCGGCGCAAAGGTTGTTTACGGGGCAAACTGGCTTCATCAGCACTTCTTTTGCTATTCCTAGTCTTCATGTAATTCCTCTTCCTTTCCATGATCTTCAAACCTTTTCCAAAAACACTACAAAACTAACAAACATGTGAAATAACTATTCAATTAAATCTAAAGCTAACACAATTGCAAAATTATTAAATTGTATGAATAAAAGTGTGATTATTGAGTAAAAAGTGGTTAAAAGGACCAAAAACATTATATGAAAATTAGTACTATTTGGTCCCTAATAACTCTCCCCAACTTACCATTTTGTTTGTCCCTAAACAAAAATTCACAAGAGTAGCAAGAGCAACACACCAAGAGAATGATGACAAGGTAACCGAACACTCAAATGGCTCAAAAGTATAAGTCCTTTCGAAGTACACCCACCACAATGCTAAAACAAAGCATGAGAAAGAATGATGGCAAAGTGCAAATTATTATCAAGAAATTCCAATAAGACATGTCAAAGTTGAATCAAACCTACACACACATCATAGTAATGATGAATACAAAAGGGTTTACTTTCACTCATCCGGGCATTTAAATCAACAACTTAAATCATGCATTTACCACAACAAGTTCAAAAATTATGTGCAAAGTGAGAATCAATAGGGCTTTCATAGGTTGTAATGTGGCTTGGGTTACAAAGAAAGGGTTTTATTAGAGGGAAATTAAACAAAAACGCCTATCCTAAGGAAGCATTCCTATCAATTCACTTAACAACAACACTTGCTTGAATCCCCTTTTCTTTCTTTTTCTTTTTCTCTTTTTTTCAACAACACATAACGGGAATGATTTTATTTCTTTTTCTTGCTCCATAATTCCAAAATGTGGTGTTGTTCTTTTCTTATTACCACAAAACTCATAAGTACCACTTTTTCATTTGTTTCAATCAACTCTCCCCAACTTTAGGATTCAAACCAATTTAGATACAACAATGCTCCCTACATAGACATAGGCACAAGGCAAAATTGCAACCATAGTGGTTGAAGGTTTCAATGAACAAAAAAGATTAGGATTCACATTAAACATATTCAATAATCACATGAATCCTAATATAAGCTCAATGGGGTTAACTAAGAATCACTCCTCACAAGGTTAATTGATTTAACTTTTTGGTCAAGTGGTTTTGCTCAAATTCAAACAATGCCTCTATCACTTTCACACTTTTCACAAACAAGAATAATGCATGGTTTAGCATGATAAAAATGAGTTGAAATAAATCCTGGTATCCCGCATTTAGTGTACAATGGAAAGTTTCCTCACAATTGGTTAAGTTCTAAATTTTGATTCAAAAATGACATGTGACTCAAGGATTTTATGCTAAGAAATTTGCACACACCATCAACTAACCATGTTAAGTCTAGAGAGCGATAAAGTGTACCTTAATTTTCCTTGATATTGATTCTCATCATTGCCACTCGAAGTATTCACAACATCAACTCTTGTCCGTGCCCATTGATTCCTCAAGCTTCTCTTTATAACAAGAACAATTAAACAAAAACAATTTGAAAAGTTAGGCTAATCACTTTCCACCCAAACACACAATTAAACTACAATAATAAAAATGCAATTGTAAAGATGTTCAAATGGTGAAACGAGAGCCACCCTAAAGTACACAATTAAGAACTGAAAAGTGAAACCATAAATAAATAAAACAAAACAAAATTAAGACTAAAATAAAAAAAAAAATAAACTACAAAAGTGCAACAACACCATTTCAATCTTCTTCTTCATCACCACCACCAACTGTCTCGATCACATCTTCCATTGTGTCATCCTCATTTCTGGTACCGCTGCCTCCTGCACCCTCCATGAAAGGTGGCCTGCCCACAGGCCAATTTGCGTAGGCATCATACTCTGCTTCCAAAGAGGTGCGCTGAAATTGTTGAGATAATGTTTGCACCAAGAACTGGTTTGATCTTTGAGTCGCCTCAAATTTCTCTGCACAATAGGTGGCAAAGGCCATGTGATCAAAAACAGGTGCTCGACCACCTCTGGACTTTGAAGCAGATGATCCTCCTCTTTCAGTTTTCTTTGTTTGGCCTTCACAAAACCTGCTCACAAAAGCTTCATTAATAACACTAGTGATTTTGAAATGTACCTCACTCGGGATGGCCACCCTTGCATTGTAACAAAGCACCATGATTAGACCGGGGTAGATAAGGACACCGGCTTTGCCTCCATGTCTTGTTCCCATAACCGTTACCCTCCTCATTTATTCAGAGATAATGCTGGCCAAATCAATTGGTACTCTATACAAAATGCAAAACAGCATGTATCCTACTTCGAGTGAGATGTGTGTCGTGTGAGTTCTTGGCCTGATGTTGTGTAATATCACCACTAGCAAAGCCTTAACCTCCACTTTAAAATCCTCTCTTTTTCCATCCTTTTGGCGATCCCGCCTCATTCAACTCATAGGTCTTTCCTTCAAGGTATAAGGACTCAGTAACAACTTGAATGTTCCAATCATTAGTGAGATACCTTCTGTGGTACTCACTTCTTACTCCTTCGGCTAGCTCCAATGGGGACCCTAAATATTCATTGATAGCGCTCCTCTTAAAAGAGATGGTCCTTCCCCTCACCACTGTTTTGTACATAAATTTTGCCCCGTCTTCTACCGGAAGGGCATTCGCATAGAATTCGCGAACGATATTGTAATTGATCTCAGCTACCGGTTCGCATATCTTCCCCCATTTGAGTGTTTCCAATGTTCGAACCAAATCCCGCATTGGGCCATTCGGTTTGAACCGGATAAACCTTTCATCCTGGACTGTTCGGTTGCACAAGTAAGTATATCGCTCTTCTTGTTCCTCTTCAATGAATCGTGCTATGGAATGACTAGGATTGGTGCTTCTGGTTTTTGTGCGCTTTGACATCTGCAACAAAATTTAACAACCCAACCATAGCAACCAGACTGTTAGTATTTAAAAATAGGAGCTTGTAAAACAAAACCCAGTTTGCGGCGCCATCAGTGTTTGCGGCGCAAACCTGATGTTGCAAACCCATTTCGCGGCGCAAAGGAGAGGTTGCGGCGCAAACTGTGTGAAACTCAACAAATATAGAACAGAAGGTTTGCTTGCAACACGTAAGAACCCACTCAAGAACTTTCAAACTCTGTACATTATGCAGTAAAATTAACACATGCAAGTTCAATTTTGACATTTGGTTTACATCTACTATGTTAATCAACAAGCCCTAACCTAGAATTATTTGAACAATAGAGATTGGAGAACACAAAAATTAAAACCATACCTTGAACTTGAATTAGGGTGAATGTAGAAATTTAAGAGAGGTTGTGTGTGAAAGTGTTGGTGAGACTAGGGTTTGAAAGTGGGAGATGAGAGTTTAGTGTGAGAGAGAGAGTGTGTTAGAGTGTAGGAAGAAGGGATAAAAATGAAAAGAAACTAGGTTAAAATAAAAAAAACTAAGTGTAAGTGAAAATCCTGTCCCGCAGTGTTTACGACACAAACCCTTGTTTGCGGGGCAAACAGGATAAATTTTCTTTGTAAAATGGGCTTACTCCCTGTTTGTGGTCTATTTGCGGGGCAAACAGTGATTGCGGCGCAATCACTGATGAAAATTTATTTTTCAAAATTGGCTTACCTGTTTGCGGCGCAAACACCTGTTTGCGGGGGAAACAGGTGAAATTTTCTTTGCAAATTTGGCTTACTCCCTGTTTGTGGTCCATTTGTGGGGCAAACACTGATTGCGGCGCAAACAGACTTGAATTTTTGAAAAAATGCCAATTTTTACACTTAACTTTCACTTCCTTACAAAAACAAGTATCTAACACCTACAAAACAGAAAATCCATGAAAACAACAAAGTATACCTACGACCTTGGGTTGCCTCCCAACAAGCGCTTTGTTTAACGTCGTTAGAGCTCGACGGTTCGATGATCTCTCACGGATCATTAAGTAAAATGGCACAAGCTTCGCGTACCACTTCTCCACCATGATAAGGCTTGAGTCGTTGACCATTAACTGTCCAAATTTCCTTAGATTTGGGATCCTCGATCACAACGGCTCCATAGTCCCTCACTTCCTTCACCATAAATGGTCCAGACCATTTTGACTTAAGCTTACCGGGAAACAACCGAAGTCGCGAGTTGAATAGCAACACCATTTGTCCCTCATGAAAACTTTTGCAGCGGACTTTCTTATCATGGTAAACCTTAGCTTTTTCCTTGTAGAGCTTGTTGGAGTGATACGCATGGTCTCTTAATTCTTCCAATTCATGGAATTGGTCTTTTCATTTATGGCCGGCTAGAGTGGTATCAAAATTCATAAATTTAAGAGCCCAAAGTGCTCTATGTTCCAACTCTACCGGGAGATGACAAGTTTTTTCGTAGACCATCTGAAAAGGAGTTAGTCCAATAGGAACTTTATAGGCAGTACGGTATGCCCATAAAGCTTCATCTAATTTCAATGACCACTCTTTTCTAGAGCTAGAGACTGTTTTCTCAAGAATTCTCTTTACTTCTCTGTTTGACACTTCCGTTTGACCATTTGCTTATGGGTGATAGGGAGTGGTCACCTTATTTTTTACACCATATTGTTCTAAAACTTTTTCCAGAGGTGTATTACAAAAGTGTGATCCTCCATCACTTATCAACACCCTTGGCACACCAAAACGTGAGAAGATATTTTTCTTTAAGAATTTAATCACAGTTTTGGAATCGGCCTTAGGTGTAGCAAGTGCTTCCACCCACTTGGATACATAGTCAACGGCAACAAGAATATATTCATTAGCGAAAGAGGGAGGAAATGGACCAACAAAATCAATGCCCCAACAATCAAAGACTTCAATTTCTAACATATTTGTCAAGGGCATTTCATCTCGTTTGCCTATTCCTCCGCTCCTTTGACATTTGTCATAACTTTTTGCATGCTCATGAGCATCTTTGAATAGAGTAGGCCAAAAGAACCCCAATTGGAGTACTTTGGTGGCTGTTCTCCATCCACTATAGTAGCCTCCAAACAGAGAGTTCTGACAATGCCAAAGAATATCTTTTGCTTCTTCATTGGTGACACATCTTCTCAAGATGCTGTCAACACCTTCTTTGAATAAATATGGGTCATCCCATACATAGTGTTTGGCATCCGCTAGAAACTTTACTAGCATAATTACCGCACCAATTTGGAGCAACGATTATGGGTGCGGTAACTAATTTGTCTTTCAGCTCAAAAAATGCTTTTAAACAAGACTCATCAAAATCAAAATGCGTACCTTTGTTGAGTAAATTACTCAATGGCTTTGCTATCTTCGAATAATCCTTGATGAATCTTCAATAGAAACCGGCATGTCTAAGAAAGCTTCTTATTCCTTTGATGTTGGTTGGTGGTGGAAGCTTCTCTATGACCTCCACTTTAGCTTTGTCAACTTCAAGTCCTTTGGAAGAGATTTTGTGTCCAAGAACCACTCCTCCGGTGACCATGAAATTGAATTTTTCCCAATTTAGCACGAGGTTGGTCTTCACACATCTCTCCAACACCACATCAAGATTCTTTAAGCATAGGTCGAAAGATGATCCATACACCGAAAAGTCATCCATGAACACCTCAATACACTCTTCAATCAAATCCGCAAATATGGCTTGCATGCATCTTTGGAAGGTAGCCGGAGCATTACATAGTCCAAAAGGCATTCTTCGATAAGCAAAAACACCAAATGGACATGTAAAAGCGGTCTTCTCACGGTCCGCCGGGTTCACCTAAATTTGGTTGTAACCCGAATAACCATCTAAAAAGCAATAGAAATTCTTACCGGCTAACCTCTCCAACATTTGATCCATGAAAGGCAATGGGAAGTGATCTTTCCTTGTTGCTTGATTAAATCTTCTAAAGTCAATGCACATTCTCCACCCGGTTACCGTTCTTGTCGGGATCAACTCATTCTTTTCATTTTGGATAACCGTCATGCCACCTTTCTTAGGAATAACTTGCACCGGACTTACCCATTCGCTATAGGAAATAGGATAAATCATCTCGGCCTCCAATAGTTTAACTACTTCTTTTCTCACAACTTCCTCCATTGATGGGTTGAGCCGCCTTTGAGATTGTGCCACCGGTTTGTAATCATCCTCCATCATGATTTTGTGCATGCAATAAGTTGGGCTAATACCTTTCAAATCGGACAAAACCCACCCTAGTGCACCTTCATGCTTCTTTAACACTTCAATTAAGCGCTTCTCCTCTTAAGTAGACAAAGAATTACTAATGATCACTGGCTTAGTGAAGTCTTCACCAAGAAAAACATACTTCAAATGAGATGGCAACATTTTCAACTCTATCTTTGATTCTTTGACTTTCTTCTCCACATTCAACTCTTCTACTTTCTCTTCATTATGATCAATCTCCCCACAAGATTCTAATTCATTCAAGAATGCTTCCATTTCTTTTTCTTCAAGCTCGGATAAGACATTGTATGCACCTATAAGAGATCTTTCCAAAGGATTAGAGATGTGAACTTGATTAGCAACCTCCTTAATTTCCTCGTCGGTAGCATCAACTCGGAATGTATCACGTTTATCCTTGGGATACTTCATGGCTTCAAAGAGATTGAAAGTAACTTCTTCATCTTGCACTCTCACCTTCATAAGACCATCATCTATATCAATCATCATCCGGGCTGTTTTCATGAAAGGTGTTCCAAGTATCAATGGTACATCACGGTCTTCTTCCATATCAACTACCACAAAATCTACCAGGAACAAAAATTTGTCCCATTTGACTAGCATGTCTTGCGCAACTCCGTAAGGAGAAGTGAGAGACTTATCGGCTAGTTGCAAAGTCATTCGGGTTTGCTTCATCTCGATGTTTCACAATCTCTTGATGATAGACAATGGAACTAAACTAATGCTTGAGCCGAAATCAATCAAACCATTACCTATGCAATGACCTCCAATTGTAACCGGCAAAGTGACACGTCCCGGATCGGCTTCTTTCTTTGGTAGTGTCTTTTGAATTATGGCACTACAACGAGCATCAAGTAGAATGGTCTCCTCTTCTGAATACCTCTTTTTCTTGGTGAGAATATCCTTCATGAATTTTGCATATTTTGGCATTTGTTCTAACGCTTCGGAAAATGGAATATTAACTTGGAGTTGTTTGAATATATCCATAAACCTAGCATGCTGCCTTGCATTATCCGTCTTTGACTTGGCATGTGGGTATGGTTAGTGTAACACTCCAAAATTCATATTAAATTATTTAATTAATTATTTATGATTATTGGTGAATTGTGATGAATTATATGACGTATTGTGTGGTTTTATTGATATATATTGTGGAGAATGACGATAAGTTGTGGATTATTAGTGAGAGGCAAATATAATTAGAGATTATTTAGATTTAAATAATTTTAATTATATTTTGTGGGATTTATAATAAATAATAATATAGGTTGCATTATTGAAATTATTATTATTATTTAAAATAAGGGTGAGTAGAGATTTTAAGGGCAAGTTGGTAAAATAGGGGGGAATAAGTGAGGATATTATTGAGAAATTATTATTAAGGGTCTAATAAGAATAAAAAGTGATAAATTATTCCACTATTCGGATTTCACGTATTTTTGGTGGGAAGAGGTCTGAAGGGGAAAACTGAAGAAGGCTAGGGCTCTGGAAGGATTGCTGCAGAGTTCAAGGGAAGAGAATTCAGATTCAAATCATAAGGTAAGGGTGACTATTCTTTATTAAATAGTATTATAGTGTTAATGACGGTAGATTAGATTAAGAGTTGAACCTCTATTTAGGATTGCTAAGGTTTATGAGATTCTGACACTGACATGCCCAATTTGATGAATATGATGCAATTGGTTTGTTATTATTGATGGATGATAGTTATATTGTATTGTTGTTGTGTTAGAATCATGAAAATTGATGAAAATTGGTCACTATAATGTGTGGGTTCGTATTTGATGTTGGTAGTGGAAGTAGGAATGAAGAAAAGTCATAAAATTAGAGTTTTCTGCTACAACAGCGTCAGGAACCGGTTCCTAGGTGGGAGGAACCGGGTTCCCAAAGTAAAAACCCGAAACAAGGTGATTTTGTATAGCAGGAACCGGTTCCCAGATGAGGAGGAACCGGGTTCCACAGATTTTATTGATTTTCACTTAACTTTAAAAGCTTCTAACTTTCAAACCATAAGTCCGTTTTAGACGCCGTTTTGGACGTTGCTTCTTAAATTGATTGCTCTACCATATGAAATAAAGAAAACAACAATAACTTGATTTTATTTTGAAAATTATCGTTTTCTCCAAATGTGGTTTATTTTTGTTTTGCATAGTTGATGAGGTGCAATGATTTATTGTTTGCATAATTGAATATGTGCAATGATGTGTGTTGTTATAATGTGATTGCTTCTGCTTGTTATGCAAATGGATGTTGTTCATGGTAAATATGGTTATCATGTGTTTTGATGAATGATGATGATTGATTTGTTTTGAATGGGTGTTTAGACATGTGCATACTTACGATGTTGATGTGATGAGATGAAATGAGACGATGATAAGCATCGTATTGATGATGATATAAGTATGTGATATGTGTGCATTCATTCATGAATTATTTGCATTGATGATATATCCCGATGATGAGTGGATTTTGTATCTCGATGATGAGTAGATCAGTTGGATGGGTTTAGCCCATGTTTGGTACCGCATGCATAAGAGTCTGCATGGTCTTTGTATAAATTGTGACATGCCAGGATGAAATCCGGTGTTATGATTGTGTTGTGTTATTGGTGCATATTTTTGACTTGTGCTTGTGATTGGTATGAAATTGATAAATCTGAATATGCTAAGTAAGGTGGATAATTGCTTATGAATTCTATGTCTGACGATTTATAATGCTATTTAATTTATGATGTAGTCTCACCCTTACTTTGATGATTTCAAATTAAAGTAGCGGCTTAAGCGATCGGTGAGGATGGCTTATGAAGTCATGTCTTTAGTTTTAATAAATAGGTGTCGGTGTCATGCTCCGTGACTTGTAACACTGGGGAACGCTTGATTGAGAGTTGTTTATGCTCTAGTATTTCATTGTTTGGATAATAATTTCTTTTGAAACTAAGGCATGTAACCTTATGAATAGTATTCTATGTGGTTTTAAGAATTATCCAAAGTTTGTTTAATTTCCGCTGTGATAAACATGAATTTATTTCCAATCAAATATTGTTTCTCAATAGAGAATGACCATGAATGTAGAATTTTATTTTAAATGAATTGTGACGCCCTTTTTTTCATGTTAAAATCTGATTTTGCACTATGTTTTTTTTCGGGGTAGTTAGAAGGGTGTTACAATAGTGGTATCAGAGCAGGTCGGTCCGTCCGGCCAAGTGTCGAGTCAGTTGAGTTGCGCGACAGTTGAATACTGTCGGCGTATTATCCCTTGTTATGCGACATGTGAGTGAATCACTGTCGGTACTTGTTTGTTTTGTTGTAGGAGTTGGTTCGAGCAAAGTGGGGGAGAAGCCTTGCTACTCGAAAGAGATTCCGTTGCAAGTTTGCAAAGAGGGTTGCTGTCGTGATGTTTCAGAAATCGAACTTCGGCGATGAAATGTATTATTCAAGTTATAAGAAGTTTGGAAGCAAAGAGATATGATAAGGGGATGTTAAGGATGTGATTGATTTGAAGAGGGTGAGTTTTGGAGCGGAATTTCTGTAAGCAAAACGCAGAAAAATTGTTGAATCGTTAGGAAACTTCGAAAATTCATAACTGGAGTTCTGGACATCCAATTTGAGTTCCGTTTGAAGCGTCGGAAAGCTAACGAGATGAGCTTGTTATAAAAATGGTTGTAGTAGCTGTAACATATTTGATTGTGACAAGATAATGTTGGAAAGAGGCGAAGTTGCGGTTACACTTGTTCTTAGAACTAGACTTGTTTGTTGGTACTGCACGGGATGTTAGTGTCAAAGTTGAACGAATGGAAGAAATAATTGAAAGGTTTGTCTCTCGGACGTGTTATTAGTATGTAGAAATGGGTTCAAGGTGATGTTAATGGTAAGAGTGCAAACGTTATCGAAGCGATGTTGTTATGAACCGGCGAGAGTATGGACTCATGAATTCGTATCAGTCGAGTCTGAGATGTGCGTAGATTATGGACGGTGAATTGATTGAGAATGAGGAATTATCCAATGGAAATGATAGTTGATGGATTAATTATGTAGATGGTATGTCTTGAGTATAGTTAGATTATAGTCGGGTGATTTTCGTAGTTGGATGAAAAGAAAGGATGTTGGTAGATCTTGGAAGCAAGGAGAGAGATGGAACTTATGTTCATCAATCTCAAATTCTGATCTTTGCAATTATGGAGCAACTGTCAGTAAAAGGGGCATAACTTTCTACTTGTGATTCAGACTAAAGCGATTCCGAACTTTTTGGAAAGCTTACCGAATTCCCTACAATTTGCATATAAGATATGTCATTAGGAAGTTTGTGAAGAGGGAGAAAAGTGTGTTTTCATATTTGGGTCTGATGCTTACTTTTTGGAAAATTCTTCATACGGGGATTCTGAACCAGTTCCATAGCAAGGATGATAACTTTTTACTCGTAACTCGGTTTTGAGCGATTCTTGATGTTCTGGAATCTACATGAGTTTCCCTTCATTTTAGAATATAATTTTGTGCTTGGGAGGTCTGTGTTGGAAGAGATAATTGTGTTTGAAGTTGGGTGATTCTTGTTGAAAATTGAAAAGGTGAAGAAGAATGTAAAATATTGATGAAACATTGGTATTTATAGGGATGCGACGATATCGAAAAATGCATTGAGATGCAATTTATGTAGAATGAGAATGATTATAGTGACGATGTTATGAGATGGTAATGTTGAGAGGAGAACGAGTTCAAGAGAGATCGTGATAATAATGTTGAGTTGTGAATTGAATGAGACCAAGTGTGAAACTAGGTGGATTATAAAGGTTCTGAGAATTAAAGAAAGACGATTGGTTGGTTAGCATTGTTGAAATTCTTAACTTGGATGAAAGTTGCAAGTGGGGCGAACCGAATCGGATTTTACTTGATGTAGTAGCAATTCGCGATGTTAGAAGGATGTTTAATTGATAATTGTGTGGTGCTAAGAGTGTGTATAAGAATGTGTATTAGATTTCGAATGTTTTTGTATTATTGGCGAGGTTGGAATTGAGGAAACCAAGGAGACTTTTGTATGCCTTATAGAATTGGCGGAACATTATGCTTATGGACTTGGGCACAAGTTGAAGTACGCTATTGTCGTTGGGTAATGATTATTTATGCCACTGTTATGGTTATCGACTGTCTATTGGCAAATTGAGGAACTGATCACCATTAATCTATTGTTGATAGTAGATGGAATCATAATTGATGGATAGATGTGTCATGACAACTAATATAGTATGTACATTGAATTGGTTGAAGTCAGGCCGAGCGCTTATGTATTATTAGACTTGTCAATGGTTGTTTTTTTAAAGAAGTGTGTGTGTTGTTATACGATGTGTTTTGGGTAGCCTTATGGATTGAATCCGGGATTGTGGAATCCATTGTGAATTGTGTCCTTTTGGAAAATAAATGCATTGTATAAATTAAAGGTAAATGCATGTTAATTGTGAATGAGTTGTTGCAGTTGGCGTAATTGATGTGAATGTATGTGGATTGTGTGTGATAGTATGAGATGAATGCATGAATATATACTGTGAATATGTATGCATTTCAAGAGTGTCTTGAGTCATTTTGCATGTGAAGCATCATGATGTACATTCTTGTGTTGTGTGATTCTAATGAGAATCTGTTGTAACATCATGTGCCTATGTGAGGTGTGAGCGATGATTACAAATGATTGTGTTCCTATGTGAGGTGTGAGCAATGGGTTAACATCGTATGCTCGATGGTGAGTTACATTAAGTAACGAACGATGGTTCCAATAAGTTCCTGAGTGAACTTGAGATGATTGAGTCGGTATTGCGTTGAATTTGCATAGAGTCGTGAGTCGGTCTCTATGATTTGCATTTATCACCCTTGTATTTGTGCGTTGATGAATGAACATAAATATGTATGTGTATGTTGAATGTTCCGAGGTGTTGTCTTACGGATCTAAGTTTGAAGTATTCGGTAATTACGAGAGAGTACAATACCTGTTGGAATAGAACTTTCGAAGAGTTAAGTCGAAAATCTTTATTATGTCGGTTTTGGTGATTGAAAGTTGTAGTAAACTTGGTAGAGTTGATACTTTATAGGTAATCATAGTGCACAGCGAATGCGTGGTGTAGTGCAGTTGTTCATACGTGAGTAAAAACGATGTTGGTAGGTTGGTTGTGTTAATGTCGTGTTTAAGTCGTGTGTTCTTATGTTGTTGTGTTCTAGATCTTAAACCGGAGAATTCTTAAGTTGGTTACTCTTTGTGTTGTGATGTTAAGTTGTAAAATGTGTTACTTGAGTAGCATCCGTGTTGTTTTCGCCATTGATGTTATGAATTGTTGTATCATACGTGGGGTTGCCTTTCGGAGATGATAGTTGGTTAGTCGGATGGAATAAGTAGTTGGAGTAGTTGAATCGGATAAATTTTTGAGGATGAAAATATTCTAAGTGGGGGAGAGTTGTAACACTCCAAAATTCATATTAAATTATTTAATTAATTATTTATGATTATTGGTGAATTGTGATGAATTATATGACGTATTGTGTGGTTTTATTAATATATATTGTGGAGAATGACGATAAGTTGTGGAGTATTAGTGAGAGACAAATATAATTAGAGATTATTTAGATTTAAATAATTTTAATTATATTTTGTGGGATTTATAATAATAATAATATAGGTTGCATTATTTAAATTATTATTATTATTTAAAATAAGGGTGAGTAGAGATTTTAAGGGCAAGTTGTTAAAATAGGGGGGAATAAGTGAGGATATAATTGAGAAATCATTATTAAGGGTCTAATAAGAAAAAAAGTGAGAAATTATTCCACTATTCGGATTTCACGTATTTTTGGTGAGAAGAGGTCTAAAGGGGAAAACTGAAGAAGGCTAGGGCTCTGGAAGGATTGCTGCAGAGTTCAAGGGAAGAGAATTCAGATTCAAATCATAAGGTAAGGGGTGACTATTCTTTATTAAATAGTATTATAGTTTTGATGATGGTAGAATAGATTAAGAGTTGAACCTCTATTTAGGATTGTTAAGGTTTATGAGATTCTGACACTGACATGCCCAATTTGATGAATATGATGCAATTGGTTTGTTATAATTGATGGATGATAGTTATATTGCATTGTTGTTGTGTTAGAATCATGAAAATTGGTCACTATAATGTGTGGGTTTGTATTTGATGTTGATAGTGGAAGTAGGAATGAAGAAAAGTCATAAAATTGGAGTTTTCTGCTACAGCAGCGTCAGGAACCGGTTCCCAGGTGGGAGGAACCGGTTCCCAGGTAGGAGGAACCGGGTTCCCATAGTAAAAACCCGAAACGAGGTGATTTTGTACAGCAAGAACCGGTTCCCAGATGGGGAGGAACCGGGTTCCACAGATTTTATTAATTTTCACTTAACTTTAAAAGCTTCTAACTTTCAAACCGTAAGTCCGTTTTAGACGCTGTTTTGGACGTTGCTTCTTAAATTGAATGCTCTACCATATGAAATAAAGAAAACAGAAATAACTTGATTTTATTTTGAAAAGTATCATTTTCTCCAAATGTGGTTTATTCTTGTTTTGCATAGTTGATGAGGTGCAATGATTTGTTGTTTGCATAATTGAATATGTGCAATGATGTGTGTTGTTATGATGTGATTGCTTCTGCTTGTTATGCAAATGGATGTTGTTCGTGGTAAATATGGTTATCATGTGTTTTGATGAATGATGATGATTGATTTGTTTTGAATGGGTGTTTAGACATGTGCATACTTACGATGTTGATGTGATGAGATGAAATGAGACGATGTTAAGCATCGTATTGATGATGATATAAGTATGTGATATGTGTGTATTCATTCATGAATCATTTGCATTGATGATATATCCCGATGATGAGTGGATTTTGTATCTCGATGATGAGTAGATCAGTTGGATGGGTTTAGCCCATGTTTGGTACCGCATGCATAAGAGTTTGCACGGTCTTTGTATAAATTGTGACATGCCAGGATGAAATCTGGTGTTATGATTGTGTTGTGTTATTGGTGCATATTTTTGACTTGTGCTTGTGATTGGTGTGAAATTGATAAATCTGAATATGCTAAGTAAGGTGGATAATTGCTTATGAATACTATGTCTGACGATTTATAATGCTATTTAATTTATGATGAAGTCTCACCCTTACTTTGATGATTTCAGATTAAAGTAGTGGCTTAAGCGATCGGTGAGGATGGCTTATGAAGTCATGTCTTTAGTTTTAATAAATAGGTGTCGGTGTCATGCTCTGAGACTTGTAACACTGGGGAACGCTTGATTGAGAGTTATTTATGCTCTATTATATCATTGTTTGGATAATAATTTATTTTGAAACTAAGGCATGTAACCTTATGAATAGTATTTTATGTGGTTTTAAGAATTATCCAAAGTTTATTTAATTTCCGCTGTGATAAACATGAATTTATTTCCAATCAAATATTGTTTCTCAGTAGAGAATGACCATGATGTAGAATTTTATTTTTAATGAATTGTGACACCCTTTTTTTCATGTTAAACTCTGATTTTGCACTATGTTTTTTTTCGGGGTATTTAGAAGGGTGTTACAGTTTGTGTTGGGATGGGATTGCTCGGACAATTGCTTTGCAAGTTGACCCACTTGATTTTCTAAATTCTTTATGGACGCTTCATTACTCCTTTGATTAGCCATGGATGCTTGTATGAATTATGTAAGAGTGTCTTCCAACTTTGAGCTTCCACCTTGTGATTGTTGATGTTGTGGATTTGGATTTTGATAAGGGCTTTGTTGATGATAGTGTTGATTGTTGAATCTTGATGGTTAAAATCCTTGAATGTTTCTTTGGTAAGGATTGTTGTGAGGTGGAGGTTGCCTTTGATAGCCTTGGTTTTGATTGTTGACATAATTGACTTCTTCACCTTCGGGAGGGGACAAAACCCGGTAGGATGGTCACCTTAACAAAGTTCACAACTTGCTCCTTGAGAAGTCATTTGCATTCCATGAATTTCCTTCATTTGTTGTGGGAGCTTCGACATTTGCTTGGTGAGTAACTCAACTTGTTGAGAGAGAATCTTGTTTTGAGCAAGGATGGCATCATTGGTGTTTAATTCAAGAACACCTGGATTTCTTTGAGATGGACTCCTATCATGTTGAGTTTGGAGATCATTGAGTGCCATACGATCAACTATCATTATTGCATCCTCCGTGCTTTTTGACATTAAAGATCCACCCGCGGTAGCATCCAAAAGTGTCTTGTGAACCGGTTGAAGCCCGTTGCAGAAGATGTGAATTTTTGTAAGATCATCAAAACCATGACCCTTGCATTTTCTAAGCATGGATTTGAATATTTCCCAAGCCTCATTTAAGGATTCGTTGCTTCCTTGAGTGAATACCGCAATTGCCGTTTTGGCTTCCATGAATCGGGATTGAGGAAAATATCTTTCTAAAAAAGTTGCTTCCAATAGATTCCATTCCGTCATCACATTTGGTAATTGATAAAGATACCATTCTTTGGCTTTCCCAATTACTGAATGGGGAAATAGCCTCTCGAACAATGATTCTTCATTTGCCGCATGAACTCCCGTTGAACCCGCAATCTCATAAAATTTGGTGAGATGTGCGAAAGGATCCTCGTGATCCATTCTGGTGAATGGATTTGCATAAAAAAGTTGAAGGATTCCGGTCTTCATCTCCATATTTGCTCTACCTTGAGCATTGCGTGCAAATTGGGTGGTGCGTCTTGGACTATTGGCGGACATTTTGGTTGGAACAACACCCGCCATGTCTCCTTCGAAAGTGTCTACAACTACTTCTTCAATTTGATTGTTAGAAGAAGTAGATGCCTCTTCTCTTTGTCGCCTCTCTTTGGCCAATTTCCTTCTTCTTCGTGCTTTGCTATTGAGCTTTCGGAGTGTTCTTTCAATTTCAGGATCGAAATGAAATTTCTTTTTGGTAGCTTTTTCTCGCATACACAACAATCTACAAAACTAGCAAACCAAGTGAAACGCAAAAGAATTAAGAATAAAGTCAAACTTAAAACAATCAACTATTGCAATGCTTGCAATATCAAACGCCAATCCCCTGCAACGACGCCAATTTGTTGAATAGTATATTCAAGGCAAATATTTTTGTATCGTATCCACAGAGATTGGGTGATATTACCGCCGTTCTATAGTTACTATCGCTTTAAGTTCAAATTGTAACAAAGTTGGTTTGAGTTGAGTTTCTATTTTTCTATTCAAAAGATAAAGTATGCAATAAAATAAGACTTGTTCAAAGATAAAAGAGTGACAAGATTGGTTTGGTTTCACTACCCCTATCTTCCATGTGACTTTAACACCAAATGCATAACTTCAATAGTGGTGAAATGGTCTAGTATCCTCCCAACAATGTTTATGTCTAAACAGAGTTGTGAAATTTAATATATTAATCTTTAGATGATCTCTCACTCTAACTATCAATATACTAATCTTGATTGTTTGATACAAATAGAAAAGTGGCAAATAAACCTATCTCTAGCATTTATTCACTACTTGATAAAATGTTGTAGGCCAAGACTTGAAATATATTTCTCAATCATAAATCAAATCTAAATATAAAAGATAAAACAACAACATTCATCCATTTCAATACCAATGAAGTTCATAAAAATGTGCTAGAGAAAATACATAGTTAACAAGGATATCTACTACCTCAAATCTTGTCAAAGTGGGATTTAGCTACTCATCACCATGGTTGACAGCAAAAGAAATGGAGAAGAAACTATGAGCATCAATCTCTCACAAAGTTGCAAACTTTTCTCTCCCAAACCCTAGCCTCAATGTTTGGTTCACAATGAATAGAATAGTCTAATTTCACTTTTTTATCTCCCTAAATAACCCTCAACTCGTACTAACTTTTCATCTTTAAAAGATAAGCCCCTCTCTCATGACAAGTGGCAACAAAGTAAAAGAACAAATTCTGCAGCGCAGTGTTTGCGGGGCAAACAATGTTTGCGGGGCCATCACTGAGTCTTTTGCAACATCATTTGTAATTCAAAACTGAACTTGTTCAGCACTCATCAGTTGGCGGCGCAAAGGTTGTTTGCGGAGCAAACTAGCTTCATCAGCACTTCTTTTGCTATTCCAAGTCTTCATGTAATTCCTCTTCCTTTCCATGATCTTCAAACCTTTTCCAAAAACACTACAAAACTAACAAACATGTGAAATAACTATTCAATTAAATCTAAAGCTAACACAATTGCAAAATTATTAAATTGTATGAATAAAAGTGTGATTATTGAGTAAAAAGTGGTTAAAAGGACCAAAAGCATTATATGAAAATTAGTACTATTTGGTCCCTAACAATAATCTAAAAGTTTATTTTTTGGCTCCATTATTTTATTTAAAAGTGAATTTTTTTCAATTTTTCTAGCAGAATATAATTATTATTATTTTCATCTTCGGAAGGAATTTCAATTTCTTCATTTTCTATTCCTTCTAGGGAGCAAATACTCCAAATTTCAGAGTTTTCTACAATATCTGAAGTTATTTCTAAAGTATCTTCTTTTATAGTAGATATGAGATTTGATTCTCTTGTAAATAAATTTTGTTTGTTTGGACAAACAGAAGATAAATGTCCAGGTTTGCTACAAGCAAAACAAGTAATTGTATTTTTATAAGTTTTGTTAGGGTTATATTTTCTAACATGTTTTTCTTTGTTTAAATACGGTTTTCTGGAATTAGATTTTCTTAAGTAATTTTTCTTTACATAATTTCTCTTAAATCTAGGCTGATTCTTCTGATTTTTATCATCATGATGCTTGCCATATTGTTGGGGAGTATTAATTTGTTTACAGAACCATACATTCTTTTGTTTTAATTATTTTTGAATTTGAATATAAGTACATTTCTTTTTTAATTCAGAAATAATGTATTGTATTCTTATTCCAATGTTATCAAATTCATTATGAACTTCTAATTTATTCCAATTTTCATGAATTTCGTGACCTAATGGTCCTGGTAATTTAGTAAATAATCTTTCTCCTAATTCTGTAGAAAAATAGTTTCCTGAAGTGCTTGCTAAGGCATAAAAATCTTGTAAAAATTCTATTATATGGTTCCAATCATATAATTGAATATGTTCTAAATCTCTCATGGCTTCAGCCTGTCTCATGGTTAGTCCTACATTGGCATCTTTTCCTGTAATAATTCTGTGTATTAAATATGTAAAATTGTGAATATTATTTCCTTGAGTTACTAATTCTGCTGATTTTTCTGGAAAATTAGCTTTAAATGCTTCCCAAGCAGCTCTAGCTATATCTCCTAAATAATTTTCAGCAATTTTAATCATCTCTCCACCTGTTGTAATATTATAATGTTTGCTTTCATAATCTCTAATTACCAAAGAAGTCCATTGTTCAATGTATGTATCTAAAAGTTGTGGATGGATATTAGTAATATTTAACATAACTTGTTCATATCCATACAATTTAGTTTCGTTAGGGTTTCTTTTTTCTAATATAAAGTGATGTAAATATAAAGAGTTGGAGGGGAAATTATCTTCTGTTTGTCCAAACAAACAAAATTTATTTACAAGAGAATCAAATCTCATATTGTTGTGAAAAACGATACCAATAACAAAGTATAATAGGGAATTATAGGGGAGAAGAAGAACACAATAATTGGTTATAACCGTTATTCTTTTACTTTCTCTTAAAACAAGATTACAAGTTTACAAGAATAACAAATAACCTCTCTCACCCTAAATTAGGATTTGCAGCTTAGCAATGATGAGAGACTAGTATGCTATTTATAATAAAACCTAACATACTAACTAATGGGCTTTTTCCACAAGGCCCATTACACAAGTCAACTTAATAAACAAGCTAACTTAACAAATTAGGGTTTAAACACTAAAACCTAATTTAACATGCTAACAACCCTAGCATCTTCGACACAAGCATGTGAACAACCTTCGACTTCATGCTTAACCCTGTCGAACCAAGAAGCTACCCTTCGGCCATACTAGAGTTCGATCCAAAATCTCACAAATCTCCACCTTGGATCTAACTCTACAACATCAGGGGAACAAACTAGCTTTCTTCATGCAGCTTTATCAACTGCATACAGTGGAAAAACTTGCAACTCGACAATGTCTTGGTGATCATATCAGCAGCATTGTCTTCAGTCGAAACCTTCAGCACTTGGACTTCTCCACGCTCGATTACTCCTCTGACGAAATGCAGCCTCACATCAATGTGCTTAGTTCGCTCATGATAGGCTGAATTCTTCGACAGGTGTATTGCACTTTGACTATCACATTTAACAGTGATACCTCGACCTTGAAGTTTCAGCTCCTTCGCAAAACCTTCAAGCCACAATGCTTCTTTCACAGCTTCAGTTAATGCAATGTACTCCGCTTCAGTGGTTGATAGAGCAACAACCTTCTGAAGTGTTGCTTTCCAACTAATTGCTGTGCCAAACATAGTGAAAACATATCCAGAAATAGATTTCCTGGAATCCATACAACCTGCATAATCAGAGTCGACATATCCTTCGATTACTGCTTTACCATCTTCACCCAAGGCTCCACCATAAATTAGGACTCTATTCAGAGACCCATTTATGTACCTTAAAATCCACTTCAATGCTTGCCAGTGAGCCTTTCCAGGATTCGCCATGTACCTGCTTACAAGACTTACTGCGTATGCTATGTCGGGTCTAGTACAGACCATAGCATACATCAAAGAACCGACTATATTAGCATATGGGATGCTATTCATATAGGCTCTTTCGACATCAGTACTGGGACACTGATCAATGCTCAGCTTGAATTGAGGGTTTGTTGGAGTCACAACTGGCTTTGAATTCGACATACCAAACTTTTCAAGAATCTTCCGTAGATATGCCTCTTGAGATAGGCATAACTTCGACTTCTTTCTATCTCTTCGAATGTCAATTCCAAGAATCCTGGAAGCAGCTCCCAGATCCTTCATATCGAACTCCTTATTGAGTTCAGCCTTCACCCTCATCACATCTTCGACACTGTTGCTTGCTATGAGAATATCATCCACATAAAGCAACAAAATAACAAATGAATTACCAGGTCGAAATCTGAAGTAAACACAGTGGTCGAACTGACTTCTAATGAAACTTATGCGTGCCATGAACTTGTCGAATCTCCTATTCCACTGTCGAGGAGATTGTTTCAGCCCATACAAAGATCTCTTTAACTTGCACACATAATCTTCCTCCCCCTTTTCGACATACCCTTCAGGTTGCCTCATCAGGATCGTTTCATCTAAATCACCATACAAGAACGCAGTCTTCACATCCATCTGTTCCAGTTCAAGATCGAACTGTGCCACCATGGCAAGCAACATTCGAATGGACCTATGCTTCACAACAGGAGAAAACACATCATTGAAGTCGACACCTTCTTTCTGAGTGAAACCCCTTGCAACTAACCTTGCCTTGTATCTTTTCGACGTCACTCCTTCAATTCCTTCCTTAACTTTGAAAATCCATTTACAGCTGACTAACCTTGCCCCAATAGGTTTCTTGATCAGTTCCCAAGTATGATTATCATGAAGAGATTTCATCTCATCATCCATGGCCTTCAGCCATTCAGTCTTATTTCGACTCCTCATAACTTCCTTATAGTCTCTAGGTTCTTCGTCTAGAACCTCACTTGCAGAGATTAAGGCATAAGCTATAAGATCTGCATATCCAAGTCTCTGAGGTGGCTTGATGACTCTTCTCGACCTATCTCTCGACAATAGGTAGTCATCGTCAGTTTCCTCAACTTCAGCATCTTCTGCTTCTTCTTCGACTTCATCTGGGATATGCAATTCAGCATCAACATGCTCCACCTCAACAGGAATTTCTACCTGTTCCAGCTCTTCGTCAGATGTTTCTGTACTTCGACCAACATCATCAGTTTTCTTAAAAGCCATTTCAGCTTCATTGAAAACTACATCTCGACTGGTGATACACCTCCTGTGACCTGGCTCTAGGCACCATAGCCTATAAGCTTTGACTCCTTCAGGGTATCCCATGAACATGCATTTCAGAGCTCTAGGTTCGACCTTGTCTTGCCTAATGTGAGCATAGGCCACACAGCCAAATACTCTCAGTTTGTCGAGATCTGGTGGATGTCCCGACCAAACTTCTTCAGGTGTCTTCATATCTAACGCTGTCGAAGGACATCTGTTTATCAGATATGTTGCTGTCGAAACAGCCTCAGCCCAGAACACCTTCTTTAACCCCGCACTAGTCAACATGCATCTGACTCTCTCCAAAATAGTTCGATTAAATCTTTCAGCCAAACCATTTTGCTGTGGAGTACCTGCAGTAGTTCTGTGCCTTGCAATACCAAAGGCAGCACAAAAGCTGTCGAATGCCTCATTGCAAAATTCAAGGCCATTGTCGGTTCTCAACCTCTTGACCTTCCTGCCAGTCTGATTTTCAACCAGAGTCTTCCAACTTTTGAAATTCTCAAAAGTTTCATCCTTAGTCTTCTGGATGAATACCCATAATTTTCTGGAATAATCATCTACTATGGATAGAAAATACCTTGCTCCTGAATGTGATGCACACCTTGCAGGCCCCCAAAGATCAGCATGGATGTAATCAAGGGATCCATGTGTTCTTTGTTTGCCTTTGTTGAACTTCACTCTGCAAGATTTTCCAAGTACACAGGGTTCACAAAACTTCAGCTTTTCGACTTTGTCTCCACCAAGCAGATTTTGTTTCCCTAATTCGACCAGACCCCTTTCACTGACATGGCCCAATCTCATGTGCCAGATTTCTGTCTTCGACAAAGGTTTCGTGGATACAACATTTGTCGAACCACTTACAACTTCAGCCTCAAGGGTATACAAGCCTTGTTTCTTCACGCCTCTCAAGACTTCCTTCGAACCCTTCATGACTCTTAGGATACTTTTCTCTCCTTGGAAAACATATCCTTTCTTGTCGAATTCACCAAGAGAAAGCAGATTTCTCTTCAAATCAGGAACAAACCTGACTTCAGTCAACAACCGTATTGACTCATCATGGAGCTTGAATCTAATAGATCCAATACCTGCAATCTTGCAAGCCTTGTTGTTTCCCAGCAATACTGATCCACCATCTTGATCACATAATTCCTCGAACAAGTCTTTGTTTGGAGTCATGTGCCAAGTGCACCCTGAATCCATAATCCACTCTCTTCTCGAGTCACTGCTTGAAACTACAAGAACATCAGATGATTCAAAATCATCCTGAACAATGGCTGCATTGCCATTATCCTTACCTCCATGATCTTTCAGGCGTTCAGGGCACACCTTTCTTGTGTGACCCTCCTTCTTACAATGATAGCATCGAATGCCAGATGCTTCGCCACTGTAAGACTTCGACTGGCTTTTGCCTTTCTTCTTGTCGAACTTACCATCCTTTCGTAAGAGTTTTCCTTTAACGGCTAAACCTTCGCCAACAGTCGAAGGTTTATGCTCCTTTCGTTCATTCAAGTCCTTAGAGTACAAGGCTGATTGAACTTCTTCAAACGTCAGGGACTCCCTTCCATACAAGAGAGTTTCTTTGAAGTGAGCATGTGATCGAGGCAAAGAACACAATAGTAACAGCGCTTGATCTTCATCATCGATCTTCACATCAATATTTTCAAGATCAAGAATCAGCTTGTTGAACATGTCCAACTGCTCAGCCAATACTTTGTCTTCAATCATCTTGAATGAATACAAAGCTTGCTTCAGGTAGAGTCGATTTACCAGCGATTTGGTCATATACAAACTTTCAAGTTTCACCCATAACCCTGATGCCGTCGTCTCCTTTGATACCTGCCTGAGAACCTTATCACCAAGGCTCAACAAAATTGCGCTGTGTGCCTTCTCAATCATAGTCGTCTTCTCCGCTGCCGTTAATGCAGCATTCATGGCTGCCTCTCCCTTCAACGCTTCCAAACAACCCTGCTGAACCAGTAGGGCTTTCATCTTCAAGCGCCACAGACCGAAATCATTCACTCCGGTGAACTTTTCAATCTCATACTTTGTTGACGGCATCTTCTCCACGCTCACCGCACCAATTTGTTGTGAAAAACGATACCAATAACAAAGTATAATAGGGAATTATAGGGGAGAAGAAGAACACAATAATTGGTTATAACCGTTATTCTTTTACTTTCTCTTAAAACAAGATTACAAGTTTACAAGAATAACAAATAACCTCTCTCACCCTAAATTAGGATTTGCAGCTTAGCAATGATGAGAGACTAGTATGCTATTTATAATAAAACCTAACATACTAACTAATGGGCTTTTTCCACAAGGCCCATTACACAAGTCAACTTAATAAACAAGCTAACTTAACAAATTAGGGTTTAAACACTAAAACCTAATTTAACATGCTAACAACCCTAGCATCTTCGACACAAGCATGTGAACAACCTTCGACTTCATGCTTAACCCTGTCGAACCAAGAAGCTACCCTTCGGCCATACTAGAGTTCGATCCAAAATCTCACACATATCTACTATAAAAGAAGATATTTTAGAAATATTTACTAGTGATAAGAATAAACATAAATAAATAAATAAGTTTAACAAGTGTGAAGAACTCATACCTAAGAGAATGTACGTCTATATATATATATATATATATATATATATATATATATATATATATATATATATATATATATATATATATATATATATATATATATATATATATATAGTGTGAAGGATTCATGTGATTAGAATTATCAATTAGAACAAATTGTGGATACCAATAAAGACTTATAAATTATGACAAATGACCACATTAATATCTTAAGACCAACCCAACTATATAGGTCTGGATTTCTTGAAAATAATTCAAGCCTAATTAGAACACATAGGTCAGAAATGCTAGAATTACCAGATGGTCATATTGAAGAATTTTGATTATTAAAAAATGATAGTATAAATCAATTATATAAAAAAACATATAAATTATGTACATTTGGGATTAATTACAACTGGTGTAAGAGGTTTAGTAATGAAACAAAATGGTGCCAAAGTACTAATAGCCATATTAGATACTAGGTATCCAGAACTAAATTAACAAATTATGGGAGTAATGGAAGTAGACATGTATAATAACTAAGGAATCCATTATTTATGCCCAAACTTTACCATAGGAATTAAAGACTTAAAATACATTAAAATTCAAGTTCAGAGTAAAGGATTTAAAAATTTTAAGGGATCAAATGTTGTGATAGACATTATTTTTCTTGGAAAATTATCAACATAGGTCTCACCAAAATTTAAACTGAAAATTGATGATATGGTTAAAACAATTACATCAAGAGGAATTAACTTTTTAGGTCCAGAACCAATTTCTCCTTCTCTTTTAGCTGGAGAGGAATGGAAAATTAAAAACAAGATTCCGACTGAAGATGAAACATCAACACCTACAGAGGTTATGACTTATACTACCAAAGATTGTTTAGCCTTAAGATTTAAAAATTATGAAGAAACCCATAGGCAAACTAATTCAAGAAATATTAGATGCTTTAAATGTAATTGGTTTTCTTCTTTTGATAAAAGATGGAAATGCCAAATTTGTTTAAAAAAAATATGTTCAAATTGCATTAAAAAACATTTTAGCATGGAAACAAAAATTCAAGAAATATTAGAAAATTCAAATCCTCCAAAAGATAAAAATTATTCAGAAAATAAAGTAGAAACCAAATTTAAAAACTTAGAAAATAAGGTAGACAAATTAGAAGCAAGACTTGAATGTTTAGGAGAAAAAATTAAAAAACTAACCGAAATTATTGAAAAAGGAAAATTACCAGCCTATGAAACTACTTTTAAATTAACCAAAATTACTCAGGAAGAAGTTAACATTATAAATAATATAGAAAAACGTTGTGAAATTCCTGTTCCACTAATTTGTAATAAAGCAAAATTAATACAAATTATAATACCAGCAAAAATTAATATTCATGGTTATGAAAATACTTTACCAATTTTAGTAGATTCTGGAGCAACTTCATCTACTATAGATGTAAAAATAATTCCAGAGGGCTTAAAAAATAAAATTGTTATAGTAAAACCATTATATTCTACACAGTTTGATGGAACTAAATTATTGACAGATTCATAATTTAAAAATATCCAAGTAAAATTCCAAACAAATTGTAATTATTGGTCCGATTATTATCAATCGCTCAATCTAAAGCAGGTATTATTCTCAATCAACAAAAGTATTGTTTGGATTTATTGGAAGATTCTGGATTCCTTGAGTCCAAACCGGTTGCCACTCCATCAGATCCTGCAATCAAATTGCACCAAGACTCAAGCCTACCATATCATGATATCCCTTCATATCGTAGACTTGTTAGTCGACTCTTATACCTTAATGCAACTCGACCTGACATCACTTTCAGCACACAACAACTTAGCCAATTCCTCGCTACTCCTACAGTCACACATTTCAATGCCGCATGCATAGTTTTGCGCTACCTCAAAACATGTCCGGCTCGAGGCATTTTCTTTCCACGTGACTCATGCCTTCAGCTAAATGGTTATTCTGATGCTGACTGGGCAGGATGTTTGGATACCCGAAGATCCATATCAGGACAGTGTTTCTTCCTTGGTAGATCTCTCATCTCCTGGCGCATTAAGAAATAACTCACGATTTCTCGTTCTTCTTTAGAGGCAGAATATCAAGCTCTTGCTGCAGCCACATGTGAGCTTCAATGGTTTCAATACCTCATGAAGGATCTTCACATCAGATGCCCTAGAACACCTGTGATTTATTGTGACAACAATAGTGCTATCCACATTACCTCCAACCCCGTCTTTCATGAAAGAACGAAACACTTAAAGATAGATTGTCACATCGTTCGGGAAAAACAAAGCAAGGGGATTTTGAAGTTGTTGCCTGTTAAATCCAAAGAATAACTTGCTGACTTGTTCACCAAGTCACTGCATTCACAACCTTTCCATGATCTATTGCTCAAGTTGAAGATGTTAGATATCTACCATCCTTCACCATGTGGGGGGGATATTGAAGTATGTGAATGAAGATGAAAAAGATAGAAAGGAAGCACACTAACTGTATTCTGTTATTTTCAGTTAGTTAGTTACTCTAGGGTTTTATTGTATGTAGCACAAGTTCACCTTCTTATGGTGCAACTTAAGACTTGTATAAATGCACATTGTGCTCACCCTAATGAGTAATGAGGATCACTTTTATTCTCTTTCATATTCATGTTGAGATCTCTTAATACAAATTTTTGGCCATTGATAATAATCGGACCAATAATTACAATTTGTTTGGAATTTTACTTGGATATTTTAAATTGTGAATCTGTCAATAATTTAGTTCCATCAAACAGTGTAGAATATGATGGCTTTACTTTAACAATTTTATTTTTTAAGCCCTCTGGAATTATTTTTACATCTATAGTAGATGAAGTTGCTCCAGAATCTACTAAAATTGGTAAAGTATTTTCATAACCATGAATATTAATTTTTGCTGGTATTATAATTTGTATTAATTTTTCTTTATTACAAATTAGTGGAACAGGAATTTCACAAGATTTTTCTATATTATTTATAATGTTAACTTCTTCCTGAGTAATTTTGGTTAATTTAAAATTAGTTTCATAGGCTGGTAATTTTCCTTTTTCAATAATTTCGGTTAGTTTTTTAATTTTTTCTTCTAAACATTCAAGTATTGCTTTTAATTTGTCTACCTTATTTTCTAAGTTTTTAAATTTGGTTTCTACTTTATTTTCTGAATAATATTTATCTTTTGGAGGATTTGAATTATCTAATATTTCTTGAATTTTTGTTTCTATGCTAAAATGTTTTTTAATGCAATTTGAACATATTTGTTTTAAACAAATTTGGCATTTCCATCTTTCATCAAAACAAGAAAACCAATTACATTTAAAGCATCTAATGTTGTCACTTCCAGCTTTGTAGTTCCAATTATGGTCACAATCTAAAAGTTTATTTTTTGGCTCCATTATTTTATTTAAAAGTGAATTTTTTTTCAATTTTTCTAGCAGAATATAATTATTATTATTTTCATCTTCGGAAGGAATTTTAATTTCTTCATTTTCTATTCCTTCTAGGAAGAAAATACTCTAAATTTCATAGTTGTCTGAAATATCTGAAGTTATTTCTAAAATATCTTCTTTTATAGTAGATATTAGATTTGATTCTCTTGTAAATAAATTTTGTTTGTTTGAACAAACAGAAGATAAATGTCCAGGTTTGCTACAAGCAAAACAAGTAATTGTATTTTTATAAGTTTTGTTACGGTTATATTTTCTAACATGTTTTTATTTGTTTAAATACGGTTTTCTGGCATGAGATTTTCTTAAGTAATTTTTCTTTACATAATTTCTCTTAAATCTAGGTTGATTCTTCTGATTTTTATCATCAGGATGCTTGCCATATTGTTGGGGAGTATAAATTTGTTTACAGAACCCTACATTCTTTTGTTTTAATTCTTTTTGAATTTGAATATAAGTACATTTCTTTTTTAATTCAGAAATAATGTATTGTATTCTTATTCCAATGTAATCAAATTCATTATGAACTTCTAATTTATTCCAACTTTCATGAATTTTGTGACATAATGTTCCTGGTAATTTGGTAAATAATTTTTCTCCTAATTCTGTAGAAAAATAGTTTCCTGAAGTGCTTGCTAAGGCATAAAAATCTTGTAAAAATTCTATTATATGATTCCAATCATATAATTGAATTTGTTCTAAATCTCTCATGGCTTCAGCAATTCTCATGGTTAATCCTACATTGGCATCTTTTCCTGTAATAATTATGTGTATTAAATATGTAAAATTGTGAATATTATTTCCTTGAGTTACTAATTCTGATAATTTTTCTAGAAAATTAGCTTTAAATGCTTCCCAAGCAGCTCTAGCTATATCTCCTAAATAATTTTCAGCAATTTTAATCATTTCTTCACCTGTTGTAATATTAAAATGTTTGCTTTCGTAATCTCTAATTACCAAAGAAGTCCATTGTTGAATGTATGTAACTAAAAGTTGTGGATGGATTTAAGTAATATTTAACATAACTTGTTCATATCCATACAAATTAATTTCGTTGGAGTTTCTTTTTCCTAATGTCCTTAAGTTATGGTTGTTGTTAGTTTAAATAGCCACAGGCAATCTTGAAGGGTGTCCTATAGAGTAACCCATTTGAGTTGGTCTACTATTTGGAAATCTAGATGTAGCAGAGCTGCTAGATTCTTCATTTACTAAATTTTTTTCTGAGTAGTATATCTTAGAATTTTCTTTTTCTACATTTTCAGTTTCTTCGAATAAATTTGTTAGACTTTGCACTTCTTCCAAATATTTTTCCATAAGGAATTTTTTTTTAGTATTCATATTTGCTAATTCAATTTTTGTATTGTATTTTTCCATTAAAAGTTCAACATTCTTAATTTTTAAAATTCTTCTAGTGTTAAAACTTTTTCACTAGTTTTCCTATGGGTTTCTTCATAATTTTAAAATCTTAAGGCTAAACAATCTTTGGTTGTATAAGTCACAACCTCTGTAGGTGTTAATGTTTCAGCTTCAGTCAGAATCTTGTTTTTAATTTTCCATTCCTCTCCAGCTAATAGAGAAGGAGAAATTGGTTCTGGACCTAAAAATTTAATTCCTTTGATGTAATTGTTTTAACCATATCATTAATTTTCAGTTTAAATTTTTGTGAGACCTGTGTTGATAATTTTCCAAGAAAAATAATGTCTATCACAACATTTGATCCCTTAAAATTTGTAAATCCTTTACTTTGAACTTGAATTTTAATGTATTTTAAGTCTTTAATTCCTATGGTAAAGTTTGGGCATAAATAATGGATTCCACAGTTATTATTCATGTCTACTTCAATTACTCCCATAATTTGTCTATTTAGTTCTGGATACCTAGTATCTAATATGGCTATTAGTACTTTGGCACCATTTGGTTTCATTACTAAACCTCTTACACCAGTTGTAATCAATCCTAAATGTACATAATTCATTTGTTTTTTATTTAATTGATTTATACTATTATTTGTTAATAATCCAATTTCATCAATATGACCATCTGGTAATTCTAGCATTTCTGACCTATTTGTTCTAATTAGACTTGAATTATTTTCAAGAAATCCAGACCTATATAATTGGGTTGCTCTTAAGAGATTAATATGGTCATTTGTCATAATTTCTAAGTCTTTATTAGTGTCCACAATTTGTTCTAATTGATAAGCATGTTTATTTTCTTTCCTATCTAAAAGTTTATTTACGTAGGAAGTGTTTTGGGTTTGGCTTAAAGTGGTGGTCCTATATGAGCTAGCCTCCTCATCCATTATTTTTCTATGTCGGCCAATAAAAGGATTCAAATTTTCAAATGTTTTTTAACTTCTTCTATGTTATAAGTTAAGAAGTTTTTGGTTCTAGTACTCCTTGTTTTTTTTTTAAATACTTATTTGTGAGAATTTTCAGCAAAAGAATCTATAGATACTTTTAACTCTTCTGACCCATTAATTGGACTTTTATTGTTTAACTGCTCCTTTAATATCATTAAAATTTGTTTATTGTAATTTATATTTTCTTTTAATAATTGCTCTAAAATTTCTAATTTCTTTTCTTGTTTATCTAGACAAGTTTTGACGTAATTTATATTAGATTCCATTTATGGCTGGTATCTCAAGCTCTGATACCAGTTAAGAGTTGGAGGGGTTGTAAATATAAAGTGAATGTAAAAGTGAATGTGATGTAAAGTGAGATAAAGTGATAGTGTAGTGTGTAGTCAGATTCATGTGATTAGAGGATTCATGAGATCAAAGTTATGTGCAGGGTATATGTATATATATATATATATATATATATATATATATATATATATATATATATATATATATATATATATATATATATATATATATATATATATATATATATATATATCAAGTTTTGAGGTCATTTATATTAGATTTCATTTATGGCTGGTATCTCAACCTTTGACACCAGTTAAGAGTTGGAAGGGTTGTAAATATAAAGTGAATGTGATGTAAAGTAAGATAAATTGAGAGTGTAGTGTGTAGTCAGATTCATGTGATCAGAATTATGTGCAGGGTATATGTATATGTATATATAGACACACACACACACACACACACACACACACACACACACACACATATATATATATATATATGTGTGTGTGTGTGTGTGTGTGTGTGTGTGTGTGTGTGTGTGTGTGTGTGTGTCTGTGTGTATACATATACAAGTTTTGAGGTAATTTATATTAGATTCCATTTATGGCTGGTATCTCAAGCTCTGATACTAGTTAAGAGTTGGAGGGGTTGTAGTTATAAAGTGAATGTAAAAATGAATGTGATGTAAAGTGAGATAAAGTGAGAGTGTAGCGTGTAGTCAGACTCAGGTGATTAGAGGATTCATGTGATCAGAGTTATGTGCAGGGTATATATATATTGTTGTGAAAAACGATGTCAAGAACAAAGTATAATAGGAATTAGGAAAGATAAGAAGAACACAAGAATTGGTTATAACTTCTATTCTTTTACTTTCTCTTAAAACAAGATTACAAGTTTACAAAAATAAGAAATAACCTCTCTCACCCTAAATTAGGATTTGCAGCTTAGCAATGCTGAGAGACTAGTATGTTTTTTATAATAAAACCTAACATACTAACTAATGGGCTTTTTCCACATGACCCATTACACAAGCGAACTTAATTAACAAGCTAACTTAACAAATTAGGGTTTAAACACTAAAACCTAATTTAACATGCTAACAATCCTAGCATCTTCGACACAAGCATATGAACAACCTTAGACTTCATGCTTAATCCTGTCGAACCAAGAAGCTACTCTTCGACCATACTAGAGTTTGATCCAATATCTCACAAATCTCCACCTTGCACCTAACTCTACAACGTCAAGGGAACAAACTAGCTTTCTTCATGCAGCTTTATCAACTGCATACAGTGGAAAAACTTGCAACTCGGCAATGTCTTGGTGATCATATCAGCAGCATTGTCCTCACTCGAAACCTTCATCACTTGGACTTCTCCACCAAGAAGATTTTGTTTCCCTAATTCAACCAGACCTCTTTCACTGACATGGCCCAATCTCATGTGCCAGATATCTGTCTTCGACTATGGTTTCGTGGATTTGTCGAACCACTTACAACTTCAGCCTCAAGGGTATACAAGCCTTGTTTCTTCACGCCTCTCAAGACTTCCTTCGACCCCTTCATGACTCTTAGAATACTTTTCTCTCCTTGGAAAACATATCCTTTCTTGTCGAATTCACCAAGAGAAAGCAGATTTCTCTTCAAATCAGGAACATACCTGACTTCAGTCAACAACCTTATTGACTCATTATGGAGCTTGAATCTTACAGATCCAATACCTGCAATCTTGCAAGCCTTGTTGTTTCCCAGCAATACTGATCCACCATCTTGATCACATAATTCCTTGAACAAGTCTTTGTTTGGAGTCATGTGCCAAGTGCAACCTGAATCCATAATCCACTCTCTTCTCGAGTCACTGCTTGAAACCACAAGAACATCATATGATTCGAAATCATCTTGAACAATGGTTGCATTGCCATTATCCTTGCCTCCATGATCTTTCAGGCGTTCAGGGCACACCTTTCTCGTGTGACCCTCCTTCTTACAATGATAGCATCGAATGCCCGATGCTTCGCCACTATAAGACTTTTGCTGGCTTTTGCCTTTCTTCTTGTCGAACTTACCATCCTTTCGCAAGAATTTGCCTTTAACGGCCAAACCTTCACCAAGAGTCGAAGGTTTATGCTCCTTTCGCTCATTCAAGTCCTTAGAATACAAGGCTGATTGAACTTCTTCAAACGTCAGCGACTCCCTTCCATACAAGAGAGTTTCTTTGAAATGAGCATGTGATCGAGGCAAAGAACACAATAGTAACAGCGCTTGATCTTCATCATCGATCTTCACATCAATATTTTCAAGATCAAGAATCAGCTTGTTGAACATATCCAACTGCTCAGCCAACACTTTGTCTTCAATCATCTTGAATGAATACAAAGCTTGCTTCAGGTAGAGTCGATTTACCAGCGATTTGGTCATATACAAACTTTCAAGTTTCACTCATAACCCTGATGTCGTCGTCTTCTTTGATACCTGTCGGAGAACCTTATTACCAAGGCTCAATAAAATTGCGATGTGTGCTTTCTCGATCATATTCGTTGTTAGACGATAGGAATGGTCTAGAGGGGGATAAATAGACCACCTTTTTCCGACTTAAGAAAATTTTAGCTTTTGAAAATTGACTTCCCTGAATCACTTAATCGTCTAAGAGCGATTATGTTATCGGGGACCGAATATGTGCACTAAACCGAACGGATGAAAATCTCAAGTGATGAATTACGTTTTAACGAATATATCAATTGTATCAATTGCACACTATATGGTATATTACTCACAATGAGCGTTTTCACTAAAATTTGAACAAAAATTTGATTGAGTAATTTTATCGAACACTTGGTGATCGATATTTTACCTAACCTTAGTTTTTGTTCAACAATGGAAATAAACGAAAACAAAGGAAAACAAGATAAAGTAAAAACAATAAGGAACACGATATTTGTTTAGGCAGTTCCTCTATCGTCCTCGCAGGAGTACTTCTACCCCTAATTTCAAATGAAATTAGGAAAGTTTTATTAGATTGCAAAATGTTTAACAAGGATAGAAAGTACCAATCACCAACTACACACATGCAGTAAAATTGAATACAATTCGATCCTCCCCTTGATTCAAGTTAAATCAAGTCAATGTCTATGATCTTCACCGATCAAGACCCCGATCATTCCTTTCTCAATCCTCCGGTTGTAGCAAGTTTGTTGAGCGGATCTTCAATCCCCCAATCCCTTATGCACGGCAGAATTGATTACCAAAGCGAATCGATCGTCAAAAACCTTTGAACAAAATCTTTGATGAAGAAGGAAAAACCCTAAGGTTTTATACAAGAAACACCCTCAACAATCTTCACTCGAACAAGATGAATGTCTACCGTCGAATCTCGAATAAGACAAATATCTACCGTCGAACCTTATCAACACACGTTCCTTACTTCGATCGAGAAAGATGATTATATGTGATTCTCGATCAATAAGCGAAAGGTTGAAGATGAGAAGAAGTTGAGTCTATCTTTCACGTTTCTTGTTAAAAATGCTTGAGAATGATCACTTGAGTATTTATACCACATACATTGCATAGGCCAAAATGAAAACAGCAGAAAACCAAATTTATTAGCGACAGGTCGACCTGCTCTCTGCATAGGTCGGCCTATTTAGTGTGTTGCACCTGAAAGTGAGCAATGTGTGACACTTGCGTCGACCTGAAGGGTCGGCGTGCGCATTCCCGTGAGTTCCTCAAACTACCATGCGTCGACCTAAGGAAGCAATGCGTCGACGCATTCTGTTTTTGCACTTGAGTAACCAAAATTTGATGCGTCGACCTGAAGGGTCGGCGTACGCATTCCCGTGAGTTCCTCAAAATACCAATGCGTCGACCTAAGGAAGCAATGCGTCGACGCATTCAGCTTTTACCTGAATTCCTTTACAAAGGGCTTGCAGTAAGTCGACCTATATTGTGTGTGAGTCGACCTATTGGTGTCTTGTAGCTAAAAGTGCTTGTTTTGGTTGCATTCGCTCGATTTCAATGATTCCACTTAAGTCTCACATACACCCCCTTTTTGATGATGGAAAAAATTGTGAATCTTTGTCAAGGCGTTGCTTAACCGAAATGCTTGCTCCCCCTTTCTGTATGCTCCCCCTTTCTTGGTGCATGTGTTTTCCATTGCTTGCTGATTCACTCAGTTTTCTACCCCTTTGACAACATCAAAAAGAGATAGGTGATATTATACATATATGGCGGAATGATATAATTCAATTTTGATCATTACTAAGCTCCTTTTTGCAATCATAATCATAAAGCAAACATTCACATAAAATATTACTTAATGATGAAATGAATAATAGGCAATATAACATAAATAACCAAACACGTATTGAGCACATAGCTCAATAAATATCCTTACAGTAGAGTGGTGTTCAGCATAAAATAAAATTAAGATACATAATACAATAAAAATTGTTCATGAAAGTGTGTAAATGGTGAATGCATGAAAAAGGCAAAAGAGAACACTAGGCATTAGCATCATCATCTCCTTCTTGAGTCGGTGGTGGTGGTTGAGCTGAATGAACTGGAGGAAATGGGTAGTGTTGCATGAAGGCACTTGTGAAGGAGGAAATTTGGTTGCTCTGTGCATCCAACATACCATAGAGCGTGTTGTACCTTGGCTCTTGAAGTGTTGAGTAGGCTGTAAATTGAGCACCTTGCTCAGTGACACGAGTTGTCAGAGTAGTTAGGCGCTCATTCATCAAATTTTGATTTTCAATTTCTTGAAGACGCATAGCCTCCATTAACTGTGTAATGTTTGAGCCGGCAGTTTCAGCACCCACATCTTCATCTTCATCTTCACCTTCAATATCTTCCTCTTCACCAATATTCATTTCATCCTCATCTTCTCTATTGAGGTCCGGATTGTTTCCTCGTAGAACAGCTCCATAGGCACCCGTGGCGCGATTGTAGAAGAAGCCCATCATATTCAGTGTCTTCTTTGTGAATTCTTGGTCAATGGAGATGGTCTTCTTGGGAAGCCGCTGAGATGGAATATTGACTTTATTAAGCACCCATTGGATGAGAGATGCATATCCAATAGTGGTGCCTCTACCTGACTCCTTTAATTCAAACATACGCTTCACTATAAAATGAGGCCAATTTACCGGAATTCTGCTCTTGATCAACCAAACCAAGTACACTTCTTGTTGATCAACACGAGAATATCCACCTTGTTTAGGTCGGATGATTCGTGCCACAATCCATTGTAGAATTCTATCAACAATGTTTAAGAGACCTGTAGTAGCGGACCGAGGGAACAAATTGCTTTGAACTATATGGTCAGCATGAGGGCGCCTCAACATGTTGTTCAGAGCAACATTGTAGTTAAACTGGGTCAACACGTTGGTATCAGTTACCGTGACGGCATTCTCACGGAGTGGAAATAGACCTAATTGCCTCCAAGTGTTGTCGGTGATGGCGTATGTGGTTGTACCCATCTGAAAGTTGAAGCAACTGCCTTGGAAGTGTCCTTGCATACCATTATAGAAAACCCTTACCAAATCCTCATTGTACTCATGGTTTAGTTCAAGAAAAGTACCCAAATTTTGAACTTCAAGTAGTTCCATTACCTGTTGAAGATGAAGTCTTCATAGAGTTCCTGTGAACACCATGAATTGTTTGATGACTTTTCGGTTTCTGAAATGGGAGGAGTATGATTCCACAAGTGCATCAGGAATAAGAGACAAAGCATCTTCAATGTCTTGTTGTGGTTGAGAAGAAGAGTCCTCTCTGCTTGCTCTCTTTCTCAATGATTTTTGGGAAGCCATGGATGAGTGAGAGGGAGGAGATGAGTAGTGCTTAGGGTTTGTGTGAGGGGGTCGGCGCAAGGAAAGGAAGGAATAGAATGAATTTGCTTTGTGTTCCTTTTTAAATGTAACCTAATTTTGAAATTCTGTGAACGATGCGTCGACCTATGCTGTGGATGCGTCGACGCATTAGCCTTAAATTTTTTTAAAATTATTTTTGAGTAGGTCGACTCACATAAAGAGTAGGTCGACCTAAGGCTTGCAAATTTCAAAATTTGGCTGTATGCAATGAATGTATGCATGTTATGACCAAATCTTGCATAGAATAATCATATTGATGAACAAATTTCAACTTTACCATAGTGATATATTAGCATGAAGTGAATTTAAGATTGAAACGATATTACCTTTACACAAGGGAGATGAGAAACAAGCCCTCACATATCTCTCAATGAACACTTTAAAAAATTGTGAGAGCATAGATAATAATAATAAATAAAGCATATGCAACTACTCATAGTTGCAACCTATCCGATATATCAAGGACGCCAAGTTCCCTACGGATGTGAAAGAAGGGCTCGGTAGCTAGTGGTTTTGTAAAGATGTCGGCAAGTTGATTTTTGCTATCAACATGCTCAAACACTACATCACCCTTCTCAACATGATCCCTACGGAAATGATGTCGAATTTCTATGTGTTTAGTGCGAGAGTGTAAGACCGGATTTTTGGTTAGATTTATAGCACTTGTGTTATCACAAAACATAGGGATATGATCAAGCTTGACATTGAAGTCAAGTAATTGTTGTTTGAGCCAAAGTATTTGAGCACAACAATTACCAGCTGCCACATATTCCGCCTCGGCGGTTGACAACGCAACGGACACTTGTTTCTTGCTATGCCAACTAACCAAGGAATTTGAAAAGAAGTGACATGTTCCACTAGTGCTTTTCCTATCCAATTTGCACCCGGCAAAGTCGGAATCGGAATATCCAACCAAAGAGCAATCACTACCTTTGGAGAACCATAAGCCATGCTTAGTTGTACCTACAAGATACCTAAGTATGTGCTTAACGGCTTTTAAATGAGACTCCTTAGGACATGATTGATATCTTGCACACATGCACACACTAAACATAATATCGGGACGGGAAGCGGTAAGGTAAAGTAGGGAACCAATCATACCTCTATACCTTTTTACATCAACCGGCTTACCATGTTCATCCCGATCAAGATTTACCGTGGTAGGCATAGGAGTGTCAATGGCCTTGGACTTTGCCATATCAAACCGTTTGATGAGTTCTTGACAATACTTGGTTTGACTCACAAATGTTCCTTCTTTTAGTTGCTTTATTTGAAGTCCAAGGAAGTAGTTTAGTTCACCCATCATGCTCATTTCAAATTCTCCCTGCATAAGCTTAGAAAACTCCTTTACAAGAGTCATGTTAGTAGAACCAAAGATAATATCATCCACATACACTTGAACTAATATTGAATGCTTTTCATGTCTCTTAATGAATAGGGTGGTATCAACTTTCCCTCTTGAGAAACCTTGATTAATTAGAAAATTGCTAAGCCGCTCGTACCAAGATCTAGGAGCTTGTTTTAAACCATACAAGGCACGCTTAAGTTTATAAACTCAATCAGGATAATCAATGTTTTCAAATCCGGGAGGTTGAGATACATAAACCTCTTCATTAATAAACCCATTTAGAAATGCACTCTTAACATCCATTTGATAAAGCTTAAAGTTTTGTGAACATGCAAATGCAATTAACAAGCGTATTGCCTCAAGTCGGGCGACCGGAGCATAGGTCTCCTCATAGTCGATCCCTTCCTCTTGGCTATACCCTTGAGAAACAAGACGGGCCTTGTTGCGAGTGATGATACCATTTTCGTCTAGTTTGTTCCTAAACACCTATTAATGCCAATTACTCGATGGCCTCGCGGAGGGGGGACAAGGTCCCAAACCTCATTTCTCTTAAATTGGTTTAGCTCTTCTTGCATAGCTAAGTACCAATGCTCATCGACTAATGCATCTTTGGGGTTTTTAGGCTCAATTTGAGAGACGAAAGAATAATAAAAACAAAAGTTACTTATCCTTGACCGTGTTGTCACCCCTTTTGATATGTCTCCTAGAATGTTCTCCATAGGATGGTCCTTAGAAGATTTCCATGCAAGAGGAAGATCACTCTTCTCGCTTGGTTTGTCTTCCACTTTCTCTTTAGGTGTTTGATCCACTTCCTCTTCATTATTCTCGGGTAAGAGGGATTCTTTAAATTTCTCAAGCTTGGCATCCGGATCATTTAGTAAACTCTCAGTTGAGACACCTGCACCATTAAGAACACTACCTTTTCCGACAACTTTCGGACAAGACTCATCAAAAGAGACATGTACGGACTCTTCAACAATATGTAACCTTTTGTTGTATACTCTATAAGCTTTACTAGATTGAGCGTATCCTAGAAAGATACCCTCATCCGCTTTTGCATCAAACTTGCCAAGATTTTCCTTTCCATTATTTAGAACAAAGCACTTACATCCAAATACATGAAGGTGAGAAATATTTGGTTTTCTTCCTTTCAAGAGTTCATAAGGTGTTTTGTTTAGAATAGGACGTATCAAGATCCTATTTAAAACATAACAAGCCGTATTTATGGCATCGGCCCAAAAATATTTTGGAAGCCCATGTTCATTGATCATAGTTCTCCCAAGTTCTTCCAACACACGATTTTTACGTTCCACAACACCATTTTGTTAGGAAGTTCATGGTGCGGAGAAGTTATGATTAATGCCATGATTGCCACAGAACTCTTCAAAGAGATGGTTTCAAACTCACCCCCATGATCACTTCGGATGGATACTATGTTAGTGTTCAATTTATTTTGAAATAACTTGGCAAATTTCTCAAACGCGGAGAAGGTTTCACTTTTGCTAGCTAAGAAAATCGTCCAACAATACCTAGAGAAATCATCAACTATGACAAACCCATAATAGTTTCCACCTAGACTTTTTATTCTAGATGGTCCAAAGAGGTCCATATGGAGAAGTTCAAGAGGTCTTGTAGTTGAAACAATGTTTTTAGATTTAAAGGAGATCCTCGTTTGCTTCCCCATTTGGCATGCATCACATAAGTGATCTTTGGAAAACTTTATTTTAGGTAGGCCGGATACTAAGTCTTTTGAGACGATTTTATTTAGCAAATCAAAGTTGACGTGAGCTAAACGTCTATGCCAAAGCCATGAGTCTTCACTCATAGTTGCTAGACATTTTGCTTCAATCAAGGATACATCATTTAGATCAAGCATGTATACATTATTTACCCTCAGGCCTTTGAACACATCATCTTTCTTGTTATCAAGCATGTATACATTATTTACCCTCAGGCCTTTGACTGATGCTAATAAGATTGTGTTTAAGGCCCTCAACTAGAAGGACGTCAGAGATAGTAGTAGAAGAGGGATTACCTACACTACCTTCACCGAGTATTGCTCCCTTGTTGTTATCACCATAGGTCACAAATCCTTTCTTCTTAGCCACAAAGTCATAGAATAAAGATATGTCACCCGTCATATGTCTTGAGCATCCGCTATCTAGAAACCATCTTCTTTCGGATGGCTCAAGACATTCCACCTACAAATTTAAACACGCGAAATAGGTACCCAATTTTCATTGGGTCCTTGTGTGTGAGTGAAACAAAGGTTGCTCTTGGGAATCCATTTGAAAATGCCTTTGGGAACCAAGAATCTCCTAAAGCGACATTTTTTAATGGTATGCCCCCTTATGCAACAATATAGACATCTTGAGTTTGAATTGTCATCACATTTACTAGATTGATCTTTTATCACATAAGTGTATCGTTGATACGGATTTATCATACTATTTTTGAAATGTGATCGATCAATAGCATATGTGATTTTTGGTTGTGAGGCCTTGTCTAATTTGGCTTTGATAGTTTTAACTTCTTTTTGCCAAATGTGACAAGTTTCACATCCTCCCCACTTAAACCAAGGACTCTTGTCAACAACGTTTGTGTCTTTGATACTTTTGATCATAGATTTCTTGAGAGTTTCTAATTCCTTTTCGGAATCGGAAACTTTCTTCTCAAGGTATTTGAAAATTCTTTTATTTGAAGCTAAGCGTTGAAATGCTTCCTTAGTTTCATGATGCAAGGTATCAAAGGCATGCTTTAATTCAAAATAAGACATAGCATCAACATTATTATATTTATCATGACTTACAATTTTCTTCTTCTTTTGATGTGCCATGAGACATAGGTTGACGGTTTCCTCTTCATCGCTTGAGCCTTCTTTGCTAGAGGAGTTACTATCACTTTCCCAAGCGATATAGGCTCTTCTTCCTTTTGTCTGCTTCTTTTAAGGTTTGCTCTTTGTCTTATCTTTCTTAAGCGAGGGGCAATCCGGTTTGTAGTGACCCGGTTTACCGTAATTGTAACAAGACCCTCTAGATTTAGTCTTCTTATACTCATCTTGCTTGTTAGTCTTTGATTGACGTCTGTAGTCAACTAGATTGTTGTCCGAATTCTTAATTTCATTCTTTCGAAGATATTTATTGTATCTTCTTACTAATAATCCCATATCTTCATCCGGACTATCATCTTCGTCACTAGACTCACTATCACATGTATCTTTGGTGGATGACTTAGAACTTGAAGCCTTTAGAGCAATAGACTTCTTTTCGGTGTCCTTTGACTTTTCTTTCTTTTCTTTCTTCTCGTGCTTGTTTAGGTTCATGAGATCTTGCTCATGTTATTCAAGCTTTCCAAATAGAGTCGTGAGATCCAATGTAGAAATATCATTGGCTTCTTTGATTGTCGTGACCTTAGGTTGTCATTCCTTACTAAGACATCTCAAAACTTTGTTAGTAGCTACGGCATTGGGAGTAATATGTGTAGCAACCTGCCCTAAAATAAAGATTCTAGAGTCTCCACCTATTCTGAAGGGCGAATAGGAAACCCTACGCAGTTTCGAGATCGGGGTAAGTTATTATAATCAGGTCGAGGGAAGGTGTTAGGCACCCTCAACCCTTTCCTAAAGGTTTGCATTTTAAGGTAAAGGTTTGTGGCTAGAATTATTGAGGTTTATAGCTAAGGAAATCAATAGGGGAAATTTGAGATTTTATGGAAGGGGACTCGCCTTGGTTATCCAAGTGCCTACGTATCTCCTTAGGGAGAATCAGAGTCAACGTAGTTCGGGCCCAGGGTTGTACGCCTTTGAATTTGAATTTGAGATGAAGTTGTTTGAAGGTTGTTTTGAAGGCTTTTTGAATGGCCTATCGTAGTTTGTGAAGTTGTGATTTGAAAGGCTTTTTGAATTGCGTGATTGAAAAGGATGAAAATCCGTAGTGTCGTGGTTTAGTGTATTTTGAATGTATTGGGCGTACAACCCTGATTTAATATGGCAACGTTAGATGCGATGACCAATAGATTTGGTCAGTATAGCTAACGGATTAAGGGGCATTGCTGGTTACTCAGATCGATAGATTGATCGTCGCGAGCAGCAAATTAAATGTGTTTTGGATTTTATGTATTTTTATCTCTCGTCTAATTCGACTAATAGCTTTAGTCGGGTCGAGGAGAGAATTAATGTTAATGGATAAATTAATTAGAAAAAAAAATATACAATTAATTGGTCAATTTTATCTACTCGCTGCAGTGGGTGTGTGTTATTCTTGGTAGTAAATTAGAGGATGTGTTAATAGCATTCAGTTAGGTCCATAAGACCCAATAACTCAACCCTAATATACAATTGCAAACAATAATCCTAAATAAAAATAAAGTAAAAATAATACAAAAAAATATGACAGAAGCTAGAGTTGGGGCGGTACATCCCCTCTCACATTATTTTTGACTCTTCAAAGTAATTAAACTAAAAGAACAACAAAATAAATATAAAAAAAAAAGATTGAAACAAGAACCTGTCCATTACTATCAAAATTACAAGTGAATGAGAGAGAGCATCTTCCTCTCCACACAAACCGTTAACGTCATACCCCCCTCTGCCTCCATTGAGAGTTGAAGCCGACGAAATCGGCAAACCCCACGGTGCTGGTAACGGCGCTGGGTGATGTGTCGATCGGAGGTGGCTTCGATGGTGGTCCGATTATTGTTGTTGTTGAATGGGTGGCGGAGAAGCTTGCTTCGCGGTGGGAGATAGTGTTCGCGGCGGTTGAAGTCGGGTGGAGGCTACTGTGGCCGATGGTTGGGTTCTGAAACGGCGATCTCGCGGTTGAAAGGGTGGCGGAGAGGGATCCGCTATTGTGCTTTGTGGCGGCGGAGCGAGTTTTGGTTTTCTTTGTTTTTTTTCTTCAGAATTTTCTTCTTTTTCCGGATCCTTAAACCGGCTTATCTTCTTTTCACCTGTAAACATAAGCTACTGCAAAAAAAAATTATGGTTAGTTTAATTTATGTTATTGTGAATGATGATATTGGCCATGGTGGTGTAAAGAATAATGATACTGATATTGAAGGTAAATTGGAGGGTGGTGTTTATATAATATGTTTTAAGGAAAAGATGAGTTTATGGTGACTTTGCAAAATATATGCATTGTTAGCATAGTTAGAGGAAAGACAATGTATGGATTGTTAGTACGGTTCGAAACGTAAATGAAAAATTGGTGTGTTTAATTAGTATGAAAGTGATAAACAAAGGATCCTCTTGCTAAAGATAAGTATGGGATTGTGGTTATGTCTTTGAGGCAAGGTTCCGCTGTTATAAAAAAAAAAGGTTAGAAATTCGGTTTTGAAGTATATACGTGAGAAAGTTAGTGTATCAAATTGTGTTGGCCTCCCCTAATGTGTATAAAAATGTTCCATTTATATTAGTCAAATTAGGGTTTTCTAATCTAATGGGCCTATTGCCCAACTAATTAATTTAATAAAAATAATAAAAGGATAAAAATCCTAATAATACTAATATTAAAATTAATAGTGATGATTCTAATTATATTAATATTAAATAATAATATTAGTTAGTTAATAGAATTGCAATGGATAATAACAGTTAATAAAATTACCATAATAACCAAAAACAAAAAAATGTTAGTAAAAGCAATTATATTCAAAAACAATAGAACCCTTGTGGTAATTGGGACCAATTGTTTAGATCCCAAAACACCTGTTAATTACGCCCTTGTTTTAACTCAACCTGATTTATAAGAGAGCGAGTTTGACAATAGAAATGTCAAACCCTATGGCTCTTAATTCTGAACCTTGATGGGTTAACGGACGTAGATTCGATCGGACAAATTTTGGGGTATGACAGTTGCCCCTGTTCAATCTTCTTAAACCTGAAGAGTTAGATAGGCACGTCTGCCTATCGTGATCTAAAAGGTGGAAGATGATTGAACACTGAAATGCCCTGAAATTTGCCTTTGTTGGAAAAGAATTCCGCAGGAAATGGGCTTAAAGATGCCATCCAAGGTAAATGCCGTTTTCCAGAGTGTGGAGCAAACGCTTTTGAAAGGAACCACTGTGTCTTGGTTGTAGCACGGCCTAGAAAGGCAACCTGAATTTTATGCAATGTTATGATGCATGTGATGTATGATGCAGTGAACTTCTCAAAATAAATGAGAGCGATGTATGTATATGCATTATGTATGAAATGAGGTGTGTTAGTTGAATGATGCATGATTGTCAGTTAAAGTATGTTAGTAGCTCTGAAAAGAAAGATAACACCTTTGATTGTTATTGATGATGTTTTGGAGAATATCACTGCCGAGGGACTAACGTGATAAACCCAATTGAGAAACCTTTTGAAAATCTTTGTTGTAAAATCCTTTGTAAAACCCCGTTTTGCTTGGAAAAGCTCCTAGAAAGGATGGAATACGTCTTAAAGAAAACTGCCTAGAAAGGCTCCTGCATCATTTAGGATAATTTGCTATGCTTATAGCAACTTCACCTGCACCATTTAGGATAATTTGCTATGCTTATAGCAACTTCACCTGCACCATTTGGGATCATTTGCCATGCTTGTAGCAAACTCACCCGTACCATTTAGGATCATTTGTCGTGCTTGTAGCAAACTCACCTGCCCCATTTAGGATCATTTGCCGTGCTTGTAGCAAACTCACCCGCCCCATTTAGGATCATTTGTCGTGCTTGTAGCAAACTCACCTGCACCATTTAGGATCATTTGCCGTGCTTGTAGCAAATTCACCCGCACCATTTAGGATCATTTGTCGTGCTTGTAGCAAATTCACCCGCACCATTTAGGATCATTTTCCGTGCTTGTAGCAAACTCACCCGCACCATTTAGGATCATTTGCCGTGCTTGTAGCAAACTCACCTGCCCCATTTAGGATCATTTGCCGTTCTTGTAGCAAACTCACCTGCCCCATTTAGGATCATTTGCCATGCTTGTAGCAAACTCACCCGCACCATTTGGATCATTTGCCCTGGTTCGGACAAATTTCACCTGTACCAAAGGAATTGCCTGCCATGGTTCTGACAAGCGTACCTGCATAAGAGTAATCATTTGCTATAGTTCTAGCAAACTTACCTGCACGAAAAAAGATTCACCTGTTTGGAGACTCACGACTCGAGGGTCGGAGAAAATACACCTTTCACAACACGAGGGTTGGAAACTCACGACACGTGGGTCGGGAAATACACCTCTCACAACACGAGGGTTGGAGACTATGCTTTTGTAGTATGATTTGAATTTTGATGTAACAGTCAGACGGGAACTGACTACCAAACGAGAATTGGATTTGATGGTTTTCCAGGACGAGAACTGGACTTTGTAATGATTTGCCAGGACGAGAACTGGACTTTGTAATGATTTGCCAGGACGAGAACTGGACTTCGTAATGACTTGGATTGCCAATAAAAATTGGGCTTTTTGTGATATGTATATGCTAATGCTAATGCGTATGTATGTATGCTAATGCTGATGCAATCCCAAGATTTTATCTCCTTAAACCCATTGAACTTTGTTTAAACCATATTTGCACCTATACGTCGGCTATGCTTATGCTGGCTTGGATAATGCTCATGCATATGTGTAGTTTGTTTATGAAATGAATGGAACGAAGTAATGTCTTCAGTAAGACTACCTGAAAAGGTTTTTTTTTTGGAATGGATGTGAATGTTTGTCTTAAAGAAGACTACCTGTAAAGGCTTTTATCAAGGATGAGGAATGTCTTAAAGAAGACTACTTGGAAAGATTGAACAATGTCTTAAAAGACTACCAAAAAAAAGATTCTTAGAAAGTATAGAAATTTTATCTTAAAGAAGACCACCTAGAAAGGCTGAAAGATGTCTTAAAAAGGACTACCTAAAAAGGAATGTCTTGAAGAAGACTACCTAAAAAGGTTCCTAGAAAGGAAAATGAATGTCCTAGGAAAGACCACCTAGAAGGGTTCGTCGAATGTCTTAAAGAAGACTACCTGAAGAGGTTCCTGAAAAGGATGACAATTTGTCTTGAAGAAGCCTACCTAAAAAGGCTCTTGGAAATAGCGATGATTGTCTTAGAGAAGACTACCTAGAAAGGTTCTTAGAAAAAGAATGTTTTAAAAAAAGCCTACCTAAAAAGGTTCTTAGAAGGGATCGTAAGATTTGTCTTAAACAAGACTACCTGAACAGGTTGGAAGATGTCTTAAAAAGACTACCTAAAGAGGTTCCTAGAAAGGACCGTAGGGTTGGTCTTAAAGAAGACTACCTAAAAAGGTGTGGCGTAATGTATCGATCAATGTATGTAATGCATGATTTATATGTATTCGCATGATACTCCAAAGATAGGTTGTTGATAACCAAAGCGTATATAGCTCGCTGGAGTTACAGGTTTGTTTGATAAGGTGGGGTGTGATGCTAGCGCGATTCCCCGATACCTGTTTTTGAATATCGTAGTTAGGAGAAATATTTGTTCGATGTTGTGAAGCGTGAGAATGCCTTATGCTGTGCGCCTTGCCCCAATTTGGCTTTTGAATTACTCCACGCCTTTAACCTTTTGAGGTTCTCCATGTCTTTCACCTTTTGCAATTCACACCTTTAACCTTTTCGAGGTTCTCCACACCTTTAACCTTTGTGGTTCTCCACACCTTATGGATTTGATATCCCATGCCCCAATGTTTAGTGGAAAAAAGGTGCCTATGATCTCCAAGCTATGAAGGAAGTGCCCCGGGAAATAACCTTGTCATATGCTTTGACGTTTAGATTAAAGGGTATGCCCTTGATCTCCCGGATATGGAGGACTATCCATAGTGTTCTATCCTTTAAAGTTTCTCCCATGTTTGACATGCCCCTGATTGAGATTGTTTCGAGATGTGCCCCAAGTCGATTGAACCTTAGGAAGAATGCCCCCAGTTAATAGAATTTTTTTGCTCGTATGCCCCTGCGATCCTTGAGTTTTTGCCCCTGTTAAGGGGAACCCCCTAGATGTGATTCCCCCCATTCCAGGGTCTTTATTAGAAAGATCGCCTTTGATTAAACCAATTTTGAGGTCTCCTGGACGCTAAGTGTATACTTGTAGATGACGTTGTATCTTTTGAGAAGTAACTCCAATGCAATGTGTATGCAAGTTTTGAAATCGAAGTCCGTTATGAATTAGGACGGGATGATTTAGAAATGAATGCTTGAAGAAGCACAATGGTTTAGAAATAGTTTTTAACAAACTTAGGAGTCAGTATAACAAATCCTGCGTAATATGCTTTCATAGTTAACCTTGCCTCAATTAGGACTTTTGAATGTTGTAACTTGGCCTGGTTCACAGTTTTAAGAAACAACGGATATAAGGCTCAAAAATTTTATTTACCCCACCCCTTTCTCCTTGATGTTCTCCAAATCCTAGAAATTCACCTAATCCAATGAATGTTTTTTGTTTGTAAGAAAATCAGTTCTGATGTTGAGCAGAAGCCTTTAGTAAAGACCCAAGCGTTGATGAAAATATTGTAGAGATCCAAGCATTGATGTGAAGCTTTGATGGTTTGGCAGTCACAAGATTATCCTTTGTATTTCGCCTTTGTTTTTATCCCTTATTTTTGCATGAACCAACTCTTTTGAGTTTGATCCATCGGGATGCCCAAAATTTTGCCTAAGTCATTTTTGTTTTCTTTTATGAAATTTTCTATTTTGACTTAGCGGGCGCTTTTCTCTTTTTTCTTTTGAATACTCCTTTTGAGATTTGATCTTTGGATATGGAATGTTGTGACTGCTATGTTGATTTTGATTTGTAAGCTTCGACTTTGATACTTCCTCGATCTTTGAATGATGTGTTGAGGAAGAAGATGTTGTGAATATCATCTCCATTGCTTCCTCAATCTTAGATGAACGCGAGGAAGAAGATATGCTTGAACCTTTGCTTGATCCTTATGCTTGAACCTTTGCTTGAATCCTTGCTTGAATTGACTGATTCTCTTGACAACCAAAATACACCATTGGATTAATTGAAATCTACCCTGCCCCTGGTTAAAATCAAGGTTTATTTGAAAAGTAGAAACAAACTCCAACTCCTGGCTCGAGGGGGTGACGAGGGATTAACATCCTTATATCTCCACTGTTTAGGAATTGAAACAATGCCTGTACATCCTCGGCTCGGTCTTACCTTGAAAGCATATGTTTAGCTGGACTTAGTTATTTGTATTCGTCATTCTCCCTTCAGTTTGTTAATAATCCTAAATTTGAAATTGAAAGTCGTTGTAGTGAGCGAATGAATCGATTTCAAAACCTGCATGGTCATCCCATTAGACTTGCTAATCCGAAGGTGCAACTTTTTATCTTGAGTAATACTTAGCGATCGTAGGGGTTGAAATTCTGAGCATGATAGACACCTATTGACCCTAGGGATAATCTCCTTTGTAGAACCACTGACCCTGTTTCACTCCTTAGTTGATGAACTTATAGAAGTGAAGGGTAATCTCGAGTTCTCCTTGGACATGTCAAACATGTTGGGAATAAATTGTTAGCGGTGGGTTTTCGTCGTATCGGAACTTCATGAGTTTCCTTTGACTGAACCTCTTTTGCTTTCCCTAAGGATAGTATCACTTATGACCCTTTTGCCCTTTGGTGTGAGGTTAACACATGTCGCCTTCCCTCCATCGTAGTTATGCATCTTCGTCCAGGATATTGCCCCAGTTGGACTAATCCTTGTACCCAGGTTATCGTAGAGCGTCCTTGTAAGTTTGATATGTTCTAAGATGAACCCCTTTATGACTAGATACATCTTGAGTATATCTATGAGGGAACTTCTTTGTTGAACTAATCCTTGCTCGATGACAACCTTTACTGTATTTACAAACCCGTTACGGAAAGGCATGGACATCCGGCTGGCATGATGAGAGACATCCTCTTTTTCTTAGACCAAGGTCATTCTCAGTAATTTATCTTCTTTTCTCCATAGTTTATGATCCTTCTTTATTCTCTTCGTGAGTCCCGGGAGATCGGCTAGCGCGATAGGTGCGGATGCGGGTGAAGATGCAAATGTAGATGAAAATGTATGACTGCATGAAAATGCGAATGCATGGATATGCGAGAGACTCCTTGTATTATAACTCCATGTATGCAATGCAGACGTGTAACATATGATCCTAGGGATAGCCTTAGAGGCGACATTAGACCCTCGTGGAATCTTTGCAGGATAAATGTTATGGCACGCTAAGGGAAATCCCTTAAATTCGAGAGTATGCAGAAGGTAGCGGCTGGTGACCGTTCAAGACAGTCACCAAATCTCATGGCCATCGAGAGGCCAATCAACGTGTACCAATAAAGTTGTCCTTGATGGGAAAGTTCTCTATACGGAACACAACCTATATAAGGACGATATCGGATGAAGTGAAATCCCTACAGGCTAGGGATGACAGATGTAGAGATGGGAATCCAAACCCTACAAGTTAGAGGGTGGCGGAAACAAGCATGGAGTGACCGTTCAGGATAGTCACTAGATCTCATAGCCATCGAGAGGCCAATCGAACGCATGCTAATGAAGTTGTCCTTCGGGGAAGGACGCGTCGTTGTGAAAACACATGGATGTAAAAGAAAAATCCCTATAGGCTAGGGAGTTCGCAAGAGCAAGCACGGGGTGACCGTTCAAGACAGTCACTGAATCGCATGGCCATCGAGAGGCCAATTGACGTATGCTAACAAAGATGTCCTTCGTATGAAGGATGCGTTTTTAGAAATATAGTCCCTACAAGCTAGGGAACGCGCAGATGTAAGCACGGGGTGACCGTTAAAGATAGTCACTAGATCGCATGGCCATCGAGAGGCCAATTGACGTGCGTAAATGGAGGTGTCCTTCGTGGGAAGGACATGGTCTTAGAAATAGGGTCCCTGAAGGCCAGGGAACGCATAGGAACACCTGCAAAAATAAAATTGCCAGACATTCACAGTATATAAATTGCATATATAATAACAAGTACGTAAGCACATAAGCCCTAGGTTCATAGGTCCGACGTAACGGCTTAGGGTGCCTACCCTTCCCATTGGTGTGTTCTAGAAGGTCTCATGGGGTCGTTCGTAGCCGCCGAGAACTTTTTGTCTCTTTGGATTTTAGAACAACTCATTTATCCATGAGGTTCGAGTTTTAGGGGTAGGTTCCCAGAGAGATCAGCCAAATACCAAGTCCAGCCCTCAACAAGGTCAAGCCTCATATCAGACCTTTCCGGATATTCAACCAACTCTGAGTGGAATTATAATAAGACTCGTAGGCGATGTAATTCCCCTCTGGTCATTATTATAATTCCCATGCTTAGGCTTAACAGCAATATATATCCCAGAAAATACAGTAAAACAGGTAATAATTAAATAAACATTTAAAAATTACTGTAAAAGATAATTACTGTAAATAAAACCATAAATAAATAAAATAAATAAATTAAATTAAATATTTGCATAAAGAGAAAAAAAACCCAAATCCTAATTCACAACCCTAGTTTTGGCAAATTAGCCAAACCCTAAAAATAATTCGCCAAACCCTAATTTATTCGCCAAAACCTAAACCCTGTCAAAACCTAAAGGAGCATAATAATTTACAGTTTTGTTATCACTAATCCCCAGCAGAGTCGCCAGCTGTAGCAACCTGCCCTAAAATAAAGATTCTAGAGTCGCCACCTATTCTGAAGGGCGAATAGGAAACCCTACGCAGTTTAGAGATCGGGGTAAGTTATTATAATCAGGTCGAGGGAAGGTGTTAGGCACCCTCAACCCTTTCCTAAAGGTTTGCATTTTAAGGTAAAGGTTTGTGGCTAGAATTATTGAGGTTTATAGCTAAGGAAATGAATAGGGGAAATTTGAGATTTTATGGAAGGGGACTCGCCTTGGTTATCCAAGTGCCTACGTATCTCCTTAGGGAGAATCAGAGTCAACGTAGTTCGGGCCCAGGGTTGTACGCCTTTGAATTTGAATTTGAGATGAAGTTGTTTGAAGGTTGTTTTGAAGGCTTTTTGAATGGCCTATCGTAGTTTGTGAAGTTGTGATTTGAAAGGCTTTTTGAATTGCGTGATTGAAAAGGATGAAAATCCGTAGTGTCGTGGTTTAGTGTATTTTGAATGTATTGGGCGTACAACCCTGATTTAATATGGCACCATTAGATGCGATGACCAATAGATTTGGTCAGTATAGCTAACGGATTAAGGGGCATCGCTGGTTACTCAGATCGATAGATTGATCATCGCGGGCAGCAAATTATATGTGTTTTGGATTTTATGTTTTTTTTATCTCTCGTCTAATGCGACTAATAGCTTTAGTCGGGTCGAGGAGAGAATTAATGTTAATGGATAAATTAATTAGAAAAAAATATATACAATTAATTGGTCAATTTTGTCTACTCGCTGCAGTGGGTGTGTGTTATTCTTGGTAGTAAATTAGAGGATGTGTTAATAGCATTCAGTTAGGTCCATAAGACCTAATAACTCAACCCTAATATACAATTGCAAACAATAATCCTAAATAAAAATAAAGTAAAAATAATACAAAAAAACATGACAGAAGCTAGAGTTGGGGCGGTACATCCCCTCTCACATTATTTTTGACTCTTCAAAGTAATTAAACTAAAAGAACAACAAAATAAATATAAGAAAAAAAAAAGATTGAAACAAGAACCTGTCCATTACTAGGGGTGATCGCGGTGCGGTTTGGGCGGTTTTGACGAAAAAAATCATCCGAACCGCAAGAGAAAAAATTGTGCGGTTTGGTTTGGTTCGGTTGGCTTTTAAAAAAAATCCGAACCAAACCAAACCAACCTAATGCGGTTTGGTTCGGTGCGGTTGGTTCGGTTTTTTAGAAATATTTTATTGAACCATTCATATACATATAGATGATAACATAACTTTGTATTTAGACATTCATACACTATCAAATAACAACAAAACCCGTCATATTTTGACAATAACTTTCTATTTAATATGTAAAAATTAAATTGGACAAAAGTGGAATAATAAACATAAAATAATAGTATAAAATAATATAAAAATTATTAGAATGAAACAAAAAAATAGAAGATACGAGAGATTAGTGAATGTGAAAAAGAAAAAACAAATGAGTTGGGAGATTAGAGAAGAAGATGTGCGATAAAAACAAAAGGGAACATTTGCATAAAAATGAGAAGGTGAAAAAGAAAGAATATAAGAGAGTAAAGATTATAGAAAAAGAGGGAAGATGTATGTGACAAAGAAGAAGCGATAATGCTATTAGAGATTTGAGAAGATCGGGACTAAAATCATGTGTAAGGATGAGAAAATTGTTCGTAATCATAAGGTTAAGGTATTATAGATTTAAGTTTGGGTTGGATGTGAGTTAAGTAAAAGTTAGGTTGTAACATAATGCGGTTTGATTCGGTTTGGTTCGGTTTATAAAATACAAACCGCAAACCAAACCGAACCATGCGGTTTTGTTAAAAGATGACCCAAACTAATCCGAACCAAATGCGGTTTTTTGCGGTTTTGGTTTGGTTTGGTTTGGTTTGCGGTTTTCTATTGGGTTGGTTTGGTTTTGATCACCCCTATCCATTACTATCAAAATTACAAGTGAATGAGAGAGAGCATCTTCCTCTCCACACAAACCGTTAACGTCATACCCCCCTCTGCCTCCATTGAGAGTTGAAGCCGACGAAATCGGCAAACCCCACGGTGCTGGTAACGGCGCTGGGTGATGTGTCGATCGGAGGTGGCTTCGATGGTGGTCCGATTATTGTTGTTGTTGAATGGGTGGCGGAGAAGCTTGCTTCGCGGTGGGAGATAGTGTTCGCGGCGGTTGAAGTCGGGTGGAGGCTACTGTGGCCGATGGTTGGGTTCTGAAACGGCGATCTCGCGGTTGAAAGGGTGGCGGAGAGGGATCCGCTATTGTGCTTCGTGGCGGCGGAGCGAGTTTTGGTTTTCTTTGTTTTTTTTTTTCAGAATTTTCTTCTTTTTCTGGATCCTTAAACCGGCTTATCTTCTTTTCACCTGTAAACATAAGTTACTGCAAAAAAAAATTATGGTTAGTTTAATTTATGTTATTGTGAATGATGATATTGGCCATGGTGGTGTAAAGAATAATGATACTGATATTGAAGGTAAATTGGAGGGTGGTGTTTATATAATATGTTTTAAGGAAAAGATGAGTTTATGGTGACTTTGCAAAATATATGCATTGTTAGCATAGTTAGAGGAAAGACAATGTATGGATTGTTAGTACGGTTCGAAACGTAAATGAAAAGTTGGTGTGTTTAATTAGTATGAAAGTGATAAACAAAGGATCCTCTTGCTAAAGATAAGTATGGGATTGTGGTTATGTCTTTGAGGCAAGGTTCCGCTGTTATAAAAAAAAAGGTTAGAAATTCGGTTTTGGAGTATATACGTGAGAAAGTTAGTGTATCAAATTGTGTTGGCCTCCCCTAATGTACAAAAATGTTCCATTTATATTAGTCAAATTAGGGTTTATTAATCTAATGGGCCTATTGCCCAACTAATTAATTTAATAAAAATAATAAAAGGATAAAAATCCTAATAATACTAATATTAAAATTAATAGTAATGATTCTAATTATATTAATATTAAATAATAATATTAGTTAGTTAATAGAATTGCAATGGATAATAACAGTTAATAAAATTACCATAATAACCAAAAACAAAAAAATGTTAGTAAAAGCAATTATATTCAAAAACAATATTTCCCTTGTGGTAATTGGGCCCAATTGTTTAGATCCCAAAACACCTGTTAATTACGCCCTTGTTTTAACTCAACCTGATTTATAAGAGAGCGAGTTTGACAATAGAAATGTCAAACCCTATGGCTCTTAATTCTGAACCTTGATGGGTTAACGGACATAGATTCGATCGGACAAATTTTGGGGTATGACAATATGTCCCAAAGTGTGTAATCGATTGATAATGTGAGAAAATCTCTTTTGCATATCCGCAATGGTTTCACCTTGCTTCATATGAAAGAGATCAAACTCTTGCGTTAAGGTATTGATTCTAGCTAGCTTAACATCATTAGTTCCTTCATGGGAGACTTGTAACGCATCCCATATTGCCTTAGCCGTTTGACAATGCGACACACGAAAGTACTCATCGACCCCTAAGGAAGCTATAATAATGTTTCTAGCTTTCCAATCATACCCGTAATTCTTTTCATCTTTTTCATCCCATTGTGCTTGAGGTTTAGGTCTTGTGATGCCTGCATCGTTGGTTATGGTGATAGCCATAGGACCATTGACGATGACATCCCATATTTTTCTATCAACTGAGTTGATATGAATGCACATACAGTCTTTCCAATAACTATAGTTTTCACCGGTGAAAACAGACGCTTTATTATACGCCCCTTTTTGACCGCTCTCCATTTTCTAAAAAGTTATATCAAGCACTAGAATAAACCGGAGCTCTGATACCACTTGTTATACGATAGGAATGGTCTAGAGGGGGTGAATAGACCACCTTTTTCCGACTTAAGAAAATTTTAGCTTTTGAAAATTGACTTCCCTGAATCACTTAATCGTCTAAGAGCGATTATGTTATCGGGGACCGGATATGTGCACTAAACCGAACGGATGAAAATCTCAAGTGATGAATTACGTTTTAACGAATATATCAATTGTATCAATTGCACACTATATGGTATATTACTCACAATGAGCGTTTTCACTAAAATTTGAACAAAACTTTGATTGAGTAATTTTATCGAACAGTTGGTGATCGATATTTTACCTAACCTTAGTTTTTGTTCAACAATGGAAATAAACGAAAACAAAGGAAAACAAGATAAAGTAAAAACGATAAGGAACACGATATTTGTTTAGGCAGTTCCTCTATCGTCCTCGCAGGAGTACTTCTACCTCTAATTTCAAATGAAATTAGGAAAGTTTTATTAGATTGCAAAATGTTTAACAAGGATAGAAAGTACCAATCACCAACTACACACATGCAGTAAAATTGAATACAATTCGATCCTCCCCTTGATTCAAGTTGAATCAAGTCAATGTCTATGATCTTCACCGATCAAGACCCCGATCATTCCTTTCTCAATCCTCCGGTTGTAGCAAGTTTGTTGAGCGGATCTTTAATCCCTCAATCCCTTATGCACGGCTGAATTGATTACCAAAGCGAATCGATCGTCAAAAACCTTCGAACAAAATCTTTGATGAAGAAGGAAAAACCCTAAGGTTTTATACAAGAAACACCCTCAATAATCTTCACTCGAACAAGATGAATGTCTACCGTCGAATCTCGAACAAGACAAATATCTATCGTCGAACCTTATCAACACACGTTCCTTACTTCGATCGAGAAAGATGATTATGTGTGATTCTCGATCAATAAGCGAAAGGTTGAAGATGAGAAGAAGCTGAGTCTATCTTTCACGTTTCTTGTTAAAAATGCTTGAGAATGATCACTTGAGTATTTATACCACATACAATGCATAGGCCAAAATGAAAACAGCAGAAAACCAAATTTATTAGCGACAGGTCGACCTGCTCTCTGCATAGGTCGACCTATTTAGTGTGTTGCACCTGAAAGTGAGCAATGTGTGACACTTGCGTCGACCTGAAGGATCGGCGTGCGCATTCCCGTGAGTTCCTCAAACTACCATGCGTCGACCTAAGGAAGCATTGCGTCGACGCATTCTGTTTTTGCACTTGAGTAACCAAAATTTGATGCGTCGACATGAAGGGTCGGCGTGCGCATTCCCGTGAGTTCCTTAAAATACCAATGCGTCGACCTAAGGAAGCAATGCGTCGACGCATTCAGCTTTTACCTGAATTCTTTCACAAAGGGCTTGCAGTAGGTCGACCTATATTGTGTGTGAGTCGACCTATTGGTGTCTTGTGGCCAAAAGTGCTTGTTTTGGTTGCATTCGCTCGATTTCTATGATTCCATTTAAGTTGTAGTTTATTCACAATGTTTTGACATCATGAAAACTACACCTTGCCCTCACATTCGTCTTCTCCGCTGCCGTCAATTCTGCATTCATGGCTGCCTCTCCCTTCAACGCTTCCAAGCAACCCTGCTGAATCAGTAGGGCTTTCATCTTCAAGCGCCACAGACCGAAATCATTCACTCCGGTGAACTTTTCAATCTCATACTTTGTTGAAGGCATCTTCTCCACACTCACCACACCAATTTGTTGTGAAAAACGATATCAAGAACAAAGTATAATAGGAATTAGGGAAGATAAGAAGAGCACAAGAATTGGTTATAACTACTATTCTTTTACTTTCTCTTAAAACAAGATTACAAGTTTACAAGAATAACAAATAACCTCTCTCACCCTAAATTAGAATTTGCAGCTTAGCAATGATGAGAGACTAGTATGCTATTTATAATAAAACCTAACATACTAACTAATGGGCTTTTTCCACAAGCCAACTTAATAAACAAGCTAACTTAACAAACTAGGGTTTAAACACTAAAACCTAATCTAACATGCTAACAACTCTAGCATCTTCGACACAAGCATGTGAACAACCTTCGACTTCATGCTTAATCCTGTCGAACCAAGAAGCTACCCTTCGACCATACTAGTGTTCGATCCAATATCACACTTATATACACACACACACACACACACACACACACATATATATATATATATATATATATATATATATATATATATATATATATATATATATATATATATATATATATATATATATATACGGGAAGACTCAAGTGAGAACACTTGGTTATTATGAGAAATGAGAACAATGAATAACGATCATTAAATTTAGATTTGTTGATTTCAATGGATTGGATTGGTTTCTCTTTCTATGATCCTTAATATTTATTTTAAATCAATATAGAAAGAGAAATCAATCCAGTTCATTAAAATCAACAAATCAAAATTTAATGATCGTGATTTATTGTTCTCATTTCTCATAATAACCAAGTGTTCTCACTTGATTCGTCTATGACTCAAGTGAGAACACTTGGTTATTATGAGAAATGAAAACAATGAATCACGACCATTAAATTTTGATTTGTTGATTTTATTGGGATGGATTGGTTTCTCTTTCTATGATCTTTAATATTTAATTTAAACTACATACATATAATAGGTTAAAATGTTATTAAAGAGGTTTTCTCCAAATTTTACTTTATTTAGATTTATTAGTTTATTAAATATGCATTTTTATTAGTAAAACTAATAAAGTGTAAGTGTAACCCCACCAACCCTCGAGATCACCCCACTATAAAATTAAAAAAGCGTCAATCAAAATTAAAAAAAAATTCACCCTGTTACGGTGTTATCTTCTTCCAGTCCCTTGGTAAAATGTAAAAAATGTCACATATTTTTAGAGATTCATTTGTCGAACGCGCAATTTCTTTATTTTTGTCAAAAGTTAGTTTAGAGATATGTAATGGGTAAAAAAAGAGAATATAACAGTAATTTGGAGGAAGAAGATTTCAATTAAGAGAATGTCAACTCAATGATTTCATCACTGAAATCAAGAGAAAAAGTACAAGATTAGGTAGAATGAGAATAATGCAGAGAGAAAATTCAGATAGGGAGAGATACAAGAATAATTTCACATCAATACCATTCTACCAAATAATATTCTCTTTTATAACCATTCATTCCCTTAGCTTCCAGCTGACAAATTTCTCTCTCTTCCCACGTCCCAATTCCACTACTGCTGCAAGTTTGTTATGATTGTTTCCATGTGCCTCCTCATTTGCCTTATCTCCTTGCCCACATGGTTTATTATGCATGACATTACCTTCCCCTATAAAACCAACCTTGTCCTCAAGGTTGAGATTGGGATAATTGGTCTTAATGTCTTCCAAATCTTCCCAAGTATCTTCACCTTCTAATCCATTTTCCCATTGTACCAACACTTGTTCAATTTGATGTGATCCTCTTAGAACAGTTATGCTAGCTAACACTCTTATAGGTTGTATGATTGGTCCCATCTCTGTTACAATCAGTTGAAATGGCATATATGATTCTTGAGAACTCCCCTTGAACAAAATTAGACTTTAATTTCTTTTGGTCAACATGCTTTTTTTGGTTTCTGAGAAACATGAAGCAATTCAATTCGAATTAGTGTCATATTGTGTTAGTTTTCTAGGTTTTTATTAATATGCTAGTTTCATAGTTTAAATCATGTTGAGTTTCTTACTATGTTGCACCGATACATCATAAAAAAGCGTACCTATGTTCGTATCGAACACCAACACTAATACTTATGATTATATTTATTTTATTCATTTCTTCAAATTATTATCGGTGTTACCGTGTCAATGTTGGATCGTGTTCAAGGTGTATGTGTTATATGTTTCTAATTTAGCTTAGCCTTGTGAATACTTAATAGAGTTTTTACTTATTTTTCTTAAAGTATGAATCAATTACCTAGTTGATAATTAATAGTCATAATTCTAATGGGAAGTGTGATTACTTGTTATTTTTAGTTTTTGATTGAATCAAAATTTTTCAAAACAAGATGCTAGTTGAGTTGTACTTTCACTTTGGTCTTTTCTTTTTTTTAAGTAAAATCTTAATCCGCAAATTCTTAGAGATGTTTTTTCACTTTGGTGGTATATACTAAATCTTGCATTTTTGACATACAACTTCAGTAGCCACAATTTTCACAATGACATCGTTAGCCTGACTCTAATACTATGTTAAAAGAAAATCATTAGTGTTTGGAACTTGTAATCTGGCATCGATTTTATTGAAAATCTACTTAACAGAATGTTTTCAACGTGTCAATTTGGCAGCAACGTACTCATGTACCAAAATTTGGCAATTGGGAGGGTAGTGACAATGTTCCTTATACGGCATATTTCGACAAAGCTCGAAAGGGCAGAACTGGCACAAAGATGATAAACCCAAATGACCCTGAGGAAAATCCTGATTTAGTTTTTGATAATCCATCATCTAAACAACCACCTTCGTCCAAATCCAAACCTAGAGTCGATTCAGAGGATCTATATGGAAAGGGATCAGCTCGAGCAACAATTGAGACACGTAAAAGTCTCGTATATGGTGATCCTAAGCAATATGTTGATTCTCCAGCTCGTCATGACAGTGTAGGCAATCGGAGTTCCAATGACTCTACACCTCATCTTGGAGTAGGTTCTGCTGATAACCTACGAAGACCTTTGTAACATCCCTATTTTCTTTATGTATGAGAATAATTATTAAGAACTTGGTTAGAAAGGGACCGAATGGCAAACTCGTAATTGTTGTTTAGTTGAAGGACATCTTTGCCTTTCCAACTCTAATAAGTAGTATAAGGCCTTGTTTGGTGGATACACTTTCCAAAATCAGATTTTAGATGATGGAGTGGAGAAAGAGAAGGAAGAACGCCTTATGTTCATCATCAACATTTGTATTTTCGTACTCCAAGAACAACCCTCACAAATCAGGTGATAAGTTTTTACTCGTAACTCCGATTTAAGTGATTTTGGACTTTTCGGAAAGGTTACAAAATTCTCTTCGATTTGGATATAAATTTCGTGTCCATAGGTTCTCTATTGAAGGAGAAAAATGCACTTGAAGTTTGCGTATTGTTGCTGAAAGTGGGTTAAAGAAGAGTTACGGGATTGGTGGACTTGGAGAAGAAATTTTGGTTAATATAGAAGCTCAATGACAGCATGTTCAACATCCTAATCTCCATTGACACCAGGTGAGTCTCATTAGATATTGACTTGGGGTTTTAGGGATGATTGCATGAATTGGAAATTTGGGGTCTAGTGTAAGAATCTCTAAATGCATGTTGACAGATTGTATGAGTGCATGTGATTTTTCTGCTATAAAATGTGGTAGTATGATTTAGATGATAATTGAGTGTTAGAGAGATTTGGATTGAAAGTGGATTGGAGTTTGAACCTTTAAAATGCAGAATTTTTGGGTCTGTCAGTCATGTAACCGGTTACATGGTTGATGTAACCGGTTACATGTGTGAAAAAGGGTAAAAAATGCAGTTTTTGGTCATGTAACCCGTTACATGATTCATGTAACTGGTTACATCACTGTTGGGCAGATTTTTCAAAACTTCGGAAATTCATAACTTTTGCATCGTAAGTCTGATTAATGCGTACTTCGCACCGTTGGAAATCTTATAAGACATACTATATAGGAAAATTATCCCCAATGTTAGAATATCGTTTTTCGATATACCTAATGCACATTCAGTTAAGTGTTGTGAATGGAGTTTTGTGAAACTAATACCCCGAAAGTAGTTCTGTTCCGAATAAGAGAACTGAATGCCTCCTTAGTCGTGTGAGACTTTTGTAACTGGTATTTGAACATGATAATGTTTTATATGATCATGGATGTGTTGATTTTCAATATGTGAATTATTAATTGATGCATTATATTGATATGCTATGTGATAATCATATTATGTTTATTCGTCCGTTCCGATTGATGTTCGGAGATGGTTGCTTGTTTGTGGCGTGATGCTATGTGTGATAATGATCACTTATGTTATGTTGTTCTGATTGAACATTCGGAATTGTTTGATTTGTATGGCTCGATGAGCATTGATTAATGTATGCTTGAATCAAAGTAGACCTAGGCTACTAGGTGGTAAAGCGCACATGACATATATCACCATTGCGGTGGCTGAAGGGGTTACCTTCAATATGAAAACATCGGCACATTGGTAAGTCATACACACCTGAGCTACCATTGTGATGCACTCAGAGGGTCTTTATGGCGTTTCCTCTAGCAGGTAAACATCTTCGTGCTTGGTATGGTGGGGATATGATGCCATGTAGGTAATATCATGTCAGGAAAACTCACCTCTAATGATGTCACGTAGATAATCACTAGGCTTTCACCCGGTGGGCTTGTGTAGTCATTATGGCATATTTGCACTAGCGGTTAAACATTTGCGTATAGATGATCGACGGGGTTGTGGCGCCACTTAGGCAAGGTCACAATAGGAAAACTCATAGAGGATGGAATTCCATGCAGGAATGATCTGTTTCATCTAGCGGTATGCATGTGCAAGTCTTTTGACGCGTAGACACAAGAGGTAACTCATCGAGGGTGTGGTATTGCGTAGCCTCAGTAGAAAGTTAGAACTTACTTCTGGATTCCTCGTACAAGGGTACGGGTCTGAATACTCGTTTGTTTGGCTCGAGGGTCGCGCCCGACAGGAGGCTGACAGGTTAACCCAGAAGACCTATTCTGGAGGAAACTGGTACTCATGTTTGTTTGTTGATCTCATTGGTTAGTCAAGGGACTTCCAATGTGGATTGTATCCTTGTTGTGTGTTTGTACCTGGCCGTAAGGAAAAACCCCGGATCCAAGGCGGATCCGTTTGAGTGCATGTACCTTGTAGAACCGAGTGAACCCATAAGATAGGGAGACTCACTGAGATTTAGTAATCTCACCCCAATCCTCTTATTATTTTTTCAGGAACAGGTTAGAAATAGAAGAATTGCTAGATGACCCATATCGAAGACCGTGGACAAGTTATTGGCTGGAAGACCTTCTAAGACGTTATCTTTCCGCTGTGCAATGTTATAGACAAGTTGATTGTATACAGTTTTGTTGGAAGCTTGAATTGTATATGATTTTCATTTCTTGTTTACATCGCTTATGTATGTTTCTTGTACCATTTATAGCATCACTACATATTATTCTAGACATATATGTACGGGGTGTTACAAGCTTCAAGACAAAGTACTGCTGGGTCTGAGTACAGCATTGAACGATCACCCCTTCATAGTCAAGCAAAACCTCCGGGAAAAGATAATCCCTCGTTGGAAACAAAGAATTCTTACGACAACAGCCATGGTACACCAGGAAGATCTCGGCTAAGACCAGTTAATCGAGGGGATGAAACCATTAGTTTTCTTTCCTGACATCCTATTTTGTTACCATGCATGACATGAAGAGGAAAAATGTGCATATCTTTATGAAATTTTCCATTGCAAATATGTTATGATTTTAGCATTGTGATGTTGCAGCCTGAGAAAGGCGCGGCTGTTCCAAAATTCAGTGAATGGGATGTGAGTAACCCTGCATCAATCGAGGGCTATAATCACATTTTCAACAAGGTGAGAGCAGAGAGACAGGGTGGGCCCGGACATGCACCCGGCACACCTAACAAGAGGCCACATGTTATCCGCAACCAACCTTCCAATGGCAAAGTCCAGGTATGCCTGTAGTTCTTGTTTAACTCAATGTTTTAAAAACACGACTAGAGATCAAATTGGTGAAACCTCCGAGTTAGGTTCTACCAAATAAATAAATAAAAGTGTTTCCAAAGCTTGAACCATTATTGTTGAACTGGCTCAATTCCGGTTAACCTGAAACTGGTTTGTTCGCTCTGGTTTTTAAAACATTGGCAGATTGATAATTCTGAAGTTTTCGTTGTACTAATGATAATCTTTGTACTCTTTGCTTCTTCAGTGTTGTTGCTTTGCTTGGGGGAGAAAATTATTTATTGGAAAGTTTGAAGTTTATTTTCTGAAAAGAAAAGTGAAAATAGTGTTGTGAATGATCATGAGGTTTGTGTCACACTTGTAAATATCCAAGGTCCTCTTTCCTTGTGGGAAGACATAGTAGTATCATTGAATTGCATCTGTCATATAAACTTTGTGATTCTTTTCCTTCCCTGTATGTTTTTTTTCAGATGTGGTCGGTAAAAAGATAATTTGCTTGCAAGATTGTGATTTTTCTATTTTTGGCCTTCTGTGGCGTTACTGTTATGTTTTTACTATTCAATATAACTGTATTTATCCAAAATATATAAGAGATTGATTCTGCGTTCAAGTCAATGCTGAACTTGTGTATTTTAGTTTGGAAATATGATTTATAGCAAATTGTTGCAAAAGATCTTATTATGAACTTGATAATCACTTCTCATAACCACATAAAGGTGAACTTTGTAACACATTGTAAGATGTGTTGAATTTGGATGTTGATTTTGCTCTTGCAAAAAAGTAAATTGAAAGGATTAGGTAAGTTATCCTCCTCAAAGTTGTCAAACAAAGCTTAGTTGAATGAAGTGAGTCTACAAATTGAAAGAACTAGTTTCATTAAATGACTTTGGATGGCTTTCAAAAAAATGTCTTGGAGGAAGTTCTTCTAGACCCTTAATCTTTTGACAAGCCAATGTTAAATATTTTGAGGAAGAGCTTTGCCGCCATATGTTTTTCTTCCCAACTCGAATGATTAGTATTTGTAATTGCGCATAGAAGATATCCGATTTTTATGAGGAAGTTCTTGTAGACCCTTAATCTTTTGACAAGCCAATGTTAAATATTTTGAAGAAGAGTTTGCCGCCATATGTGGTTCTTCCCGACTCGGATGATTAGTATTTGTAATTGTGCGTAGAAGATATCTGATTTATAAAAAAAAACATGAGCCAAACAAAATTTTGCTATGAATAAGATTTTGTTCTCTACAACTTATTTTTAAACAATATGAACAATATTATAGTATTACTTCACAGTTTAATTACCAGTGCCGTTTTGAGTGTGTGTAAGACCGCTTATATTATAGGGTCTCAAACTTTTTCATGATTAAGTTATGGTAAAAAAAAATATTCATACATATATTTCATGTCAATTTACCGTTAATTAGAATCTCTTAACAAAATTTCACGACTCAACTGAAAATAATTTTAATTTTTACACCGAATCTTTAAAAGTTGAGACGATTAAGTTAATTACTCATAATAAACATTTGGAGCAAACTCAAAGGTAGGTCTCTCCAGATACATTACTTTATTACTTTATGTAAATAGATAACTGGGTTAAATATACAAATCCCCCTGTAATTTGTTTTTTAAAAATCTCCTTGTAATATCCAGATTCCCTCACTTAAGCCCCTGATTGCCACATTGCAGGAAAGATTCTCTTCTCTTGCCTGCGTGACAGTCCACATGGCTTTTTTATTTATTTTTTATTTAATTTAAAATACCATGTGGATTATTTTTATTTTTTTTATTTTTTATTTTTTTTATGTTTTTATTATATAATATATATTTTTTTATATTTTTAATTTTATTATATATTATATATTTTATTTTATTATTTATTTATTTTTAATTCGATTTATTTTTTTCGTATTATATTTATTTTTAATTTTATTTTAAAAAGTATTTTAATTGGGCCAAGAACTAAGAGCATGAATATCGCCTGTGATACTACCGTTCCTACACAATATTCAATGTCATGCTGGAAGAATAGATGGATAATTGATCAGAATTTCCGTATCTACATTTGCAACCGTTCTCAAATGTGAGAACGTTTTTACACTTATTTATGTGGGCCATTTGATTATAAATTAATGAAAATTGCAAGAATGTAGTTGATGAGTGGTAAATGTGGGATCAATTTTAAAGTTTTTGACGAGTAGTATGGATATTTGAAAAATATAGTTAAAGTGTTTAGAAAATATAAAAGTATGATATAATATTAAAAATTGAATGAGTCCCATTTAAAGAACTCAAATGAATATGATGAATGTGGATGCTCTAATACACACAAGCCCATTGCCAACAACACTCTTTTTGGTCCATGTAATATTTCATTTAAACACTATATTCATTGCGGACTTGGATCCTCTCCATCTCTTTTTCTCTCCATCCCTCTCCTTCCTCTCTATCTCTCTCTTAATCTCACTCTCTTCATTATAAAATTATTTTTGCTTAAGAGAGAGAGTGAGATTAAGAGAGAGATCATAGAGAGGAAGGAGAGAAAATGAGAGAAAAAGAAATGGAGAAGATGCAGAATACCTTTGCTAACTTTAGCCTAATAAAGAGATACATAAATTAATATATTTAATTGTTTAATGAGAGAGAAATATTTATTAGAGTAAAAATGGAGCAAAGTCACCAAAGGCATGGTTTTGAAAGGTAGTTGATCTCAACCCTTTTGGGGAGCTGCACTCGTACAACTTTCCCTGCAGGTGTAACCAAACCAAGTTCGCTAACATTCACCTAAAATTGCAGTAAGCAAGAAAATGATGAACATATACCTGCGATTATAACACTTCTCTCTAAATTCAAGGAGAGAACAAATTACACTCTCTCTTAAAATAGAAGAACACTCAGTAAAAAAACCTTATAGAAAAATACAATATATATTTTCTCACTAAATTTTTCTTCTTAGTTTGCTATACTAATTTTTTGTTGTGTTAATACCATATGCTTAGCCTATATATACTTAAAAATTAGTTGGTGTAGCATGATATCTTAATTCAACCATAGCTGCTAGCAGTATTAAGTTGAATTAATGCACAACATGGTAACTCGCCTTTAACATGGTAATTGGTACGTAGTGCACATCTTGTTTCTAGAAGCAATTGATTTTGCATGATGTGAGAGGTTTGTAAGATAAATGGTAAATACACACACTGTAAACACACTTTATGAACACTTGGTCGTGTAAAAATGAAATGCTTTCATACTATATAAATAACAGTAGCATGGAGCATGTCCATTAATCTATTTTGTCATTAGCCATGCAGAACCTGTTCTAAACAATTAATGCAGTAAAAATAATATTAATGAGAAACTTGAAGTTCCAGTATTAATACATGATTATGTTGGAACATACAAATCAAATTAAGGTTTCTTTAATGGGGAAAATGATCAATTGAAGAAGATGAAGATTAAAGAATGAATAGAAAATAATAGAGAGAGAGAGTAATTGAGGGTGAGATAGTGAATTGGCATTAACCACAACATAGGAGTAGTGAGCTCCTTATATAGTACAAGTTACAAAATGATTGGAATGATTTAAAGCACCCTAAAACAAACAGAAAAACAGTTGGGCTTCAGTGTAACCGGTTACGGCAAACAGCGTAACCGGTTACGCAAACGCAACATCTACAGTAAATCTGTTTTACGGGTTCGTAACCGGTTACGGTAACAGGCGTAACCGGTTACGCCAACTGAAGTGCTAAAAACAGCAGTTTCAACACACCACCTCACTTCAGTTGGTCCAAGTCCACCATGCTCAGCTTCCTTCTCAGCCTCTTGAACACCTCATTGGTCACACCCTTGGTCAATAAGTCAGCTACTTGATCTTCGCTTCGACAATACCCCAATCGTAACTTTCCATCGCTCACTAACTCCCTCAAGTAATGAAACCGCATCTCTATGTGCTTGCTTCTTCCATGTGCAATTGGATTCTTCGCAAGGTTGATCGCGGAGACATTGTCGACAAGGAGAGTAATAGCCTCACCCTCACTACTATTAAGCTCCTTCAATAGATTCATAAGCCACATGGCTTGGCAAGCACACAACGATGCCGCAATATACTCGGCCTCACAAGATGAGAGTGCTACCACCGGTTCCTTTTTCGAACACCAAGAGATTGGAGTTCTACCTAGCATAAAGATGTATCCAGCTGTTGACTTTCTATCATCCTTATCACCACACCAATTGGAATCGGTGAAACCAAGTAAATCACACTTTCGGCTCGTATCCGATGCCGGAAAGAGAATTCCACAACCAAGAGTCCCTTTAATATATCTAAGGATCCTCTTGACAGCTGCCATATGAGATACCTTTGGTCTCTCCATGAATCTACTCGCAATACCGACACTAAATGCCAAGTCCGGTCGCGTATTGCACAAATACCGCAATGATCCAATCAATATTCGATATTGAGTTGGATCAACATCTTGCTCATCCTCACTTTTGGACAGCTGTAGCCTTGCTTCACATGGTGTAATGGCAACATTGCAATGTTCCATTTCACACCTCTTCAAGATCTCAAGTGCATACCTCCTTTGGTGCATGAGCAGTCCCGTTTTTGACCTTTGGAACTCTATGCCAAGGAAGTATTTCATGATTCCAAGGTCCGTCATCTCAAACTCGCTCATGAGTTCCTTCTTGAACCTTGAAATACTCTCCTCACAGCTGCCGGTAATCAAGAGATCGTCCACATATAAGCAAAGGATTATCACTCCATCCTTAGCATTTGATCTCACATATACACCATGTTCGGACACACACCGCTTGAAGTCAATGTCAACAAGGAAGCCATCTATGCGTTTGTTCCAAGCTCTTGGAGCTTGTTTCAAACCATACAAGGCTTTATGCAACTTGTAGTATCTCATCTCTTGATTCTTTACTTCAAAACCAGGGGGCTGTCCAACATAAACTTCCTCATCAAGTGGACCGTTCAAAAACGCAGATTTGACGTCCATTTGATAAACGCTCCAATTGTTGTTGTTTGCAATACCAACAACCAATCGGATGGTCTCAAGCCTAGCCACAGGAGCAAACACCTCCTCAAAGTCTATTCCTTCACGTTGCAAAAACCCTTTCGCTACAAATCGAGCCTTATACTTGATTATCTCGCCCTTCGGATTTGCTTTCACTTTAAAGACCCAACGGACACCAATTGGCTTCTTACCATGAGGTAGATCAACTAACTCCCAAGTACCGTTTTTCTCGATTGATTCCAGCTCCTCTTTCATTGCACAAATCCATTTTGGATCCCTTAGAGCCTCCTCCGTATTCACCGGTTCGGATTCGGCCATAAGCGCAAAATGAACGAAGTCACCTTCATTATTAACTTCGTTATCTTGGAATCTCTCACATTCTTGGAGTCTAGAAGGCAACACTCTTTGCCTTGTTGATCTTCTACGGTGTCCTTCAGTTTGAACATCATTCGGAGGCTGCGGAACTGTTTCGGGACTGACTGGATCATCAAAAAATACAGCAGTTGGGATTCTGTTCTGCTCGTAACCGATTACGCCTGTATGTACTGCCTGGCTGTAACCGGTTACGCTGTTCCCTGCAGAATTCTGACTCTGTTTTTCCTGTCCGTAACCGGTTACGCCAGTTTGTACTGGCTGGCCGTAACCGGTTACGCTGAGACTGCTGCTGTTATTTTCTTCAAAAATAACATCTCGACTAATTTGAATCTTCCGATTTCTCGCATCGAACAGTTTGTAACCGCCTGTAGAGTGATATCCAACGAATATCATCTCTTCTCCTTTATCGTCCAACTTCTTTCTCAATTGTCCCGGCACATGTTTATAAGCCACCGAACCGAATACACGCAAATGACTTAGATTCGGTTTGAATCCACACCAAGCCTCTTCCGGTGTAAGCTTTTCAAGCTTCTTTGTAGGACAACGATTCAATAAGTATGTGGCTGTAGAGACCGCTTCTCCCCATAGTTCCTTCGGTAGGCTTTTACCGCTTAACATGCTTCGAACCATGTTCATAATCGAACGATTTTTCCTCTCGGCAATACCATTTTGCTGCGGCGTATAGGGTGGTACAACCTCACGCACTATACCCTCATCATCACAATACTTCCCAAACGCAACCGAGGTATACTCACCTCCACCGTCCGTTTTGAGAACTTTCAACTTGCGACCGCATTGCCTCTCCGCCATGGACTTAAACCTCTTGAATACATCAAACACCTCATCCTTTCTCTTGATGACGTAAGTCCACAACTTTCTACTAAAATCGTCAATGAATGTGACAAAATATCGATTGCCACCAAATGTGTCCACTTGCATAGGTCCACAAACATCGGAATACACCACCTCAAGGTGTGCATTGGTCCTATGACCCGCATCCTTGCTAAAACTTCCTTTGTGTTGTTTTCCTTTCACACATTCCTCACATAACTCAGCTGGAATGTTAATGTGTGGCAGCCCGGTAACCATACCTTCTTGTTGCAACGCTTTGAGATCACGAAAATTCAAGTGACCGAGACGGTAATGCCATAACCACTCCTCTCTACTTGCAGCTGTAGCTAAGCACCTATGCTCCAATACTTTCAGCTCAACTTTGAAAGTCCTATTGGTAGCCATGGGAGCCTTTAGGATCAACACTCCACTAGCATCAACAACCCGCAAGATCTTATCTTCCAATCGTATATTGTAACCTTTTTCGAGCAATTGACCAATACTCAAAAGATTACACTTAATACCTGGAATATACAGCACATCCTTGATCATAGAATGTCCACCATCCTTTTTCTTGATCAACACATCACCGACACCTTCGGCCATGAGAGTGGAATCGTCCGCAAACTTCACTTTGTTTTTCGCCACTTGATTGATTTGCACAAACCAATCTCTTCTTCCAGTCATATGCGTTGAACATCCGGAGTCTAAGTACCACTCCTCTTTGCCTTGAGTTCCATCACGAACCGAAATCATCACATTTTGTTCCGAACTCAAAACTGTCGCTTTTTCTGCACTGCTGCAGCTGCTGTCCCGTGACTTGCAGCTGCTGTCCAGCACCTCTGTCATGCCTTCGCACTCATCGGTAATCATCATTAAGAGTGTGGCTTCATCATCCACCTCTTGCCTAGCAACCTTGGCTTCATCCCCTTTAGTTTCAAGCTGTTTAGCACCACACTTTGCTTGAAAATGCCCAAGTTTCCTGCATTTCCAGCATTGTACCTTGCTCATGTCTCTTGGTTTTCCACCTCTCGCGTTGCTTCGATCACCATAACCGTTTGAGCTGCTGCTCTCACCCTTTTGTCCCTTCGAATGTTTAGGTTCACCATCGCCTTGCTTCCCTTTCGAAGGCCATTTCCCTTTCGAACCTTTACTCCTTTCATTGAAACGAGCTTGCAAAGCTAATTCCGCCTTTGCTTTATCGCTTCCTCTCTCGTCCATTCTTTGTTCATGTGCTTCTAGGGAACTTTGAAGCTCATCCTTGCTCAGCAACGTAAGGTCCTTCGACTCTTCAATAGCAACCACAATGTTGTCGAATCTTGACGTCAACGAACGTAGGATTTTTTGACACAACATTCTGCTCTAAGATCGTTTCCCCACACGACTTGATTTGATTCACTAAGCGCGTAATGCGCGTCACATAATCGTTGATCGTTTCCTTCTCTTCCATTTGCGTTAACTCAAATTGCCTCTTGTGAGTTTGTAACCTCACAACCTTCGCCTTCGCAGCCCCAGCATATGCTTTCTCAAGAATTAACCAAGCTTGCCTCGCGGACTCGCAATCACCGACCTTTTCGAAGTTATCACCATCGACGCAAGAGTGTATCAAGAAGAGAGCTTTGTAATCTTTCTTCTTCTCTTCCCTGAAGGTGGCTTGATGTGCAGCTGTAGGTTCAGCCCCAAGAGGTGTGACTCCATTGTTGACGATATCGAGAACTTCTTGATATCCAAACAAGACCTTCATTTGCTTAGACCACTTGTCGTAATTCTTCGAATCAAGAATCGGTAAATTGGATGGGATTCGATCATTGGTACTCATTGTTGCAGCGGAATCGGATCACAACCAGAGCTCTTGATGCCAAATGTTGGAACATACAAATCAAATTAAGGTTTCTTTAATGGGGAAAATGATCAATTGAAGAAGATGAAGATTAAAGAATGAATAGAAAATAATAGAGAGAGAGAGTAATTGAGGGTGAGATAGTGAATTGGCATTAACCACAACATAGGAGTGGTGAGCTCCTTATATAGTATAAGTTACAAAATGATTGGAATGATTTAAAGCACCCTAAAACAAACAGAAAAACAGTTGGGCTTCAGTGTAACCGGTTACGGCAAACAGCGTAACCGGTTACGCAAACGCAACATCTACAGTAAATCTGTTTTACGGGTTCGTAACCGGTTACGGTAACAGGCGTAACCGGTTACGCCAACTGAAGTGCTAAAAACAGCAGTTTCAACAGATTAATATTAAAAGAACAAATAAGGAATTCTAGTAGTAAAGTTAAGATGGATAAGTGGAATACCAAGTGACCAGCATGAAGAATGAGTGTAATGACTGATGACTGATACAAGCAAACAAAGAAAGAGTGTTGTGTTGTGGATTATAATCCATCTTTAGATTGTGTTTGAAGAAGGGTATATTAGATACCACTTAGCCATGGTAGGAGAGAGTTGATGTTTGCTGCAGCAACTGTTGTACTTTGCTGGTGTTAGCTCTGTTGTTGGTGTTGCAATGGGTTTTAAAAACACATATAGTCCCACATGGTTTTTGTCTTTGAAGCAAAAAGCTTAAGTGTATATAAAGAAAGTCCCATAGCCGTTCATGAGTTGAAAACAGACTATGAGCAAATGGGCCACATGCCCAAAATGTTTAATATTAAATTTTTATTTGAATAATTTCTAAATTTAAAAACTATACGAAAAATATTAATACAAAATTTAAAAATAAAAATATATAATATATTAAACAGTAAAATAATTAAAAACAAAAATTAAAAAAATATAATATTTAATAAAATATAATATTATTAAAATATGTTTAATATTTAATAATATATAATTAAAAAAGTAAAAAATAAGATTAAAAAATTAAAAAATATCACTTGAAATAAAAAATAAATAAAAATACCATGTGACTGCCATGCAAGGGAGTTTCTATATTTAACTCTAGATAATTTGATGAATTGGTTTTAAAATCTTTTATGATTTTGAGATAAATTGCACAAATTACATGAAACATAAAAACAATGATATTTTAATTTCATAAACTAGTAAAAAAAACCCATGCAGACCCACGCATGGGTCGATTAATAAATATGAATTGATAAATATTACCAATTGACAATTGTTGTAATATAAAATTTAATTGTATAAATGTAATAGATTGAAGTAGGTCTAAATTCAAATGTATTTTGACAACTATTTAATTTAAATATTGATTATACAAACCAAAAGCACTGAAATTTAAACATCTAAAATAACTACTAATGTATTAGCAAAATATGTCGACAACCGCATCAACTTCACGACACTCTTCTAGACAATCCATGGTCCTGTAAAAGAAATGCAAGCTATAAAAAAAGAAATAATCATAGAAAACAAAAACTCTGCCTAATTCTATATCAGCCCAACAAATGTTGGGCCAGTTTATTTCGGCTTTAAAAAAATGGATTTTTTTTTTGTATTTTTTAAAATAGATTTTTTAAAACCGTTTTTTTAAATATTACAAGTTTTTTTATATTCGTTTTTTCTAAAATGAAACATTAATTTTGACATCTTATAACATAAACATACATAATTGAAGACCAAAATTTAGTCAAAATCATAATTTTTTCAAAAAGTTGTATTTCAAAAATGATTTTTATGAAAATCTATTTGAAATAGCTTCAAAATTAAGTGATTTTTTGAAATTTTGATATCCAAATTTTTTGACCATAAATAGATGAAATACCTAAAATCACATTTTAAGAATAACTATTTAAACAAAATTTTCATTTGAAGCTTTTATAAAAAGTTTCTTTGTAAAAATTTTTTTAACAAAATTTGATAACACTATAAAAATCATTTTTATTTAAAGCCAAAACAAACGGACCCGCAATCAGTTTATCATTCTCAAATTGGCATTCCTATAAAAAATCCATATTTTCATAATACTTGAAAACTACACGAAGAAAACATAAGTACCCGACGCATTCGTCGCTCACCTAAATCAAATCTAACTAACAACTAGGCTCCCATTTAAACTTTTAAATCTTATGAGAATTACCCCATCATCCTTCACAATGGTTCAATAACTTCTTTTTCCATCATGTGACCAATGTCGCTTCCAGCCAGCCCCTTGATCACCTTCGCACGCCTGTGTCCCATTTCTTGTAAAGATTAAACACAAAATCCAAAACATCTAGTTAAACTAGAAACGCTAACATTTTAATTATACATAAATTGATTCAAGCACATAAAATCAAATGAAGTATACAGAAAATTGAATTTGAATAAAAGTTAGATAAAATTCACAACACTTTAGAACAACATCGAGAATCAACTTGCAGCCAAGAGGAGAAGAGGTTGTTCTAAAACGAAGTTAAAGTAACATAGTATTGCAGTGTTTAGATGCTAGTTTGGAGAAGATGATGAATTAACATTGGCGGCAAGAATAGAAATTTGAATGTATGAATTGAATTGAAACAGCTAGGGTACATGTGTTTATATATTGGACCTAAGATGCTAAAGCCCATTTAACAATATGAGCCCAAAGCAATAATCTGTTAACTAAGAGCCCCATAGGATAATAATGTATTCTAATAGCCCCCCATAAGCTAGGAATATATAGAATGAAGTCCTAGCTTAGAAATATTATCAATAAAAGGTGTTTTGTCCAATGGTTTTGTGAATACGTCTGCGAGTTGTTGTTGTGAAGTTACTGGCAGTAGATGAAATAGACGCTGTTGCAGCTTTTCCCTTACAAGGTGGCAGTCGAGGTCGATGTGCTTTGTACGTTCATGAAAGGAGGAATTGCTTGCAATGTGTCGAGCTGAAGCATTGTCACAATACAAGTTGGCAGGTGTTTGAAGAGGTATCTTGAGCTCTTGAAGTAGATTCGTGATCCATTGAATTTCGCAGACCGTTGTTGCCATTGATCTGTATTCTGCTTCTGCTGAACTTCGTGAAACTGTTGGCTGTTTCTTCGATTTCCATGAGATGAGCGATTGTCCTAAGTAGATGCAGTATCATGTGATTGATCTTCTAGTGTCGGTGCAAGTTTCCCAGTCAGAGTCGGAGAAAGCTTTGAGTTGAAGTTGTTGTGTGCTGGGAAAGAAAATGCCTTGTGCTGGGTGACTTTTAAGATAGCGTAAAACACGCAAGGCAGCCTCATAGTGGATGTCTGTTGGAGTTTGCATATGTTGACTGAGTTGTTGTACAGCATATGCAATATCTGGGCGCGTATTGAGAAGATATATCAGTTGTCCCACGAGCCGTCTGAATTTTGTTGGATCAGTCATAGTGTTTCCTTTAGTTGCTGAGAGTCTTGTGTCACGAGCCATAGGAGTTTTAGCCGGTTTGCAAGCAAGGAGTCAAGCTGATGAGAGTAAATCGAGGGTATATTTCCTCTGATTGATGTTGATTCCTGTTGTGTTCCTTGCAACTTCAATGCCTAAAAAGTACTTCAATGGTCCAAGGTCCTTCAAATGGAAGTGTGTATGCAGAATTTGTTTTGTGTTGTTGATGATTGTAATGTCTTTTCCTGCAATCAACAGATCATCAACATAAATTAGAAGAAATGTGAAAGAATGTGCGGAGTTATAAATGAATAATGAATGATCACAAGCACATTGTTTGTAGTTATTTTTGAGAAGAACTTTAGATAACTTCTCAAACCACTGCCTGCTGGATTGTTTTAATCCATAGAGTGATTTCAGAAGTCTACAAACTTGGTTTGGTGAAGAAGTAGTCATCCCTTTTGGCAAGTTCATGTATACTTCCTCTTCTAAGTCACCATGTAAAAAAGCATTGTGTACATCCATTTGAAATAGGAAAAGATTTAAGGAAGAAGCAAGAGCAAGAAGAATTCTTACAGTTGTTAATTTTGCTACAGGAGAAAAGGTGTTAAAAAAATCAATACCCTCAATTTGTTTGAAACCTTGGGCAACAAGTCTGGCCTTGTGCCTTTCTAAAGAGCCATCAGAGTTATATTTAGTTTTGAAAACCCACTTACAGCCGATTGTTTTCTTACCTGGGGGCAGAGTGGTGATGATCCATGTTTTATTAAGTGTCAAAGCCGATTGTTTAGATATATCATATAATGGGGATGAATGTGAAACATGACATATGAAATCTTTTAAGTATGCAGGGGCTGACTTGGTTCTAATGGAGTGTCTAACATTAGTAGTATCATGGGTTTGGTCATCAGAATTAGGGTCAACTTGGTTATCTAGAATAGTGGTAGGGTCCTGAGATTGTGTATTAGTAATGGGCCCAGTAGTAGGGTTGTCAGGTTCAGGTTGTATGGTTGGATTATTAGTAGGTGTGGTGGTGATGTTATGTTGTTGAGCTGTGGAAGTAAAGTTACCTGGATTGCTATATGAGTTGTGTTCTAAGTCAAAAAAGAAAGGTGTGTTAGAATCTTCAGGTTGGGGTGTTAAGTTCTGAGAATGTGGTGGTTTGAAGGGAAAATTTGTTTCATAAAATATGCAGTTTCTGGAGGTAAGTAAGGATCTGTTTTGGAGGTTGAATAACAAGTATCCCTTAATGCCTAAAGTATATCCCAAAAAAATACATTGGGCAGCTCTGGGATCTAGTTTATCCCTGTCTCTGGTTAGTGTTGATGCATATGTTAAACACCCAAATGTTTTGAGATTGTCAAAGGATGGAGGGGTTTGGAATAGCAGTTCATATGGAGTTTTATGCTGTAAAGAGGGACTGCATATTCTATTAATCAAATATGAAGCATGGCATAATGCAAATGACCAGAATGACTTAGATAAGTTTGAATGGAAAAGTAAAGATCTAGTGACTTGAAGTAAATGCCTATGTTTTCTTTATACTATGGAATTTTGTTGAGGTGTCTCAACACAACTCCTTTGATGCACAATACCAAGATTAGCATAATAGGAAGTCATTAAGAATTCAGGTCCATTATCTGACCTTATTATTTTAACATTGAAGGAAAACTGAGTATTACAGAAATTAAGAAAGTTTTGAATGTGCTGTCTTGTTTCAGATTTAGTATGCATAAAAAATGTCCAGGTATACCTAGAATGATCATCAACCACATTTAAGAAATATCTAAAACCATCTAATGAGGGAACACTAATAGGGCCCCAAATATCCATGTGAATCAAATCAAATGGCTTATTAGAGATAGTGTTACTTGTTGAAAAAGGTAATTTGGTTTGTTTAGAGAGATGACAAGTATGGCATGGTGAATGTTTTTGTGAAGTAATGATAGGGAAAGTTTTAGACATGTGAGATAATACTTCATGGGAGGGATGTCCCAGTCTATAATGCCATAAGGAAATTTGATTATTATTCACATTTGTGTCAGAAATGACATTATTACTAGTGGTGGCAGTATTATCCTCCTGTATAGGAGTTCTATGTAAAATATAAAGGCTGTTAAGGGTTGTTACTTGGCCAATCTTCTGCTTGGTAGACACATCCTGTATGGAACAGGAATTGTGTAAGAATTCTACACTATATGCAGAGTTTTGACAAAGCTTTGAAATAGAAATGAGGCTAAATTTGAACTGTGGTATGTAGTATACATGTTGAAGTTTAAGATGTTTGTTGATATATACAGTTCCAGAAAAATAAGCAGTCATATGAGTGTCATTAGGAAGATTAATTTGCACAGGTTGTATGCAATGTAAGTCAGAAAAACAAGTTATGAATGGGCAGACATGATGAGAAGCGCCCGAGTCTAAAATCCAGATAGAGGGATTAGATAAAGTACTACCTGTATGGTTCATACCAGAGATTACAACTTTGTCATCTTTAGGGGCTTCCTTCTTTGATTGTTGGAGAAGCTGCAGGAGAAGCTGATAATCTTATTTGGAGATGGATGGTAATGCATCCGTGGTAGGTTGAGATTTCTACTCTGTTGGGTTCTTTGAGTTCTTGTTGCGGTATCCTAGTGGAAAGCCGTGTTTGAAATAACATGTGTCAATGGTGTGGTTGGTTTTACTACAATTGGTGCACACCATTGAAGACTTGCCCGTGCCACGACCTCTGCCCTTGGGATTGTTGTTGTTTTCATATAGAATAGTGGAGCTGGAGGTGGTTGGGATCTGTTGTTGGGCAATCAATGAGTATACGCGATTGATAGGTGGAAGGGGATCAAGTAGTAGAATTTGTGTGCAGATATTTTGATAGTTGTCATTCAGACCTTTCAAGAAACATGTTACGTACTCCATTTGTTTGAAATCACGAACCGCCTTGGATAAGCCACATGTGCAAGGAATGGGGCAAGTACATGAAGGATTAGGGTGCAAATCTTCTAATTCGTCCCAAAGAATCTTCATATCAGTGAAATAAGTGGATAAAGAACGATCACCTTGTTGGATTGAGTGGATATCGCGAAGGAGATCAGAGAACCTGAAATGGTTTCCTTTGGTGAAGCGCTCGCAAAGATCCTCCCAAAGGTCATAGGCTGAGTCAAAACAGATTGTGCTCTGCGCAATGTGAGGTGAGAGAGTTCTGTTTATCCATGAGAGCACCATGCTATTGGCGCGATCCCACAGCTCAAAGTTCTTATCCGATTCAGAGGGTCTTGGAAGCGTTCCATTGATGAAGGAAACCTTGTTCTTGGATGTGAGAGCTCGTTTCATGGACTTGCTCCAATTATGATAGTTGTTATCATCAAGAGGAGGTGCGACAATGGTAGCTTCAGGGTTTTCTCCAGGATGGAGGTAATAAGGGTTTCTAGGGTTCATGGATGGATCTTGATGAGTGGTCGGTTCTGTGTTGTGTATAGAATCAGAATCACTTCCATCGGGTGCCATGAAAGAGATGAAAAGAAAAGAGGAGATGAACTATTGGATATGCAGGTGGGTTAAGGAGTGAATGAATGATAGGGTTTTATCTACTGATACCATATTGCAGTGTTTAGATGCTAGTTTGGAGAAGATGATGAATTAACATTGGCGGCAAGAATAGAAATTTGAATGTATGAATTGAATTGAAACAGCTAGGGTACATGTGTTTATATATTGGACCTAAGATGCTAAAGCCCATTTAACAATATGAGCCCAAAGCAATAATCTGTTAACTAAGAGCCCAATAGGATAATAATGTATTCTAATACATAGTCAACAAACTAAATGAACACATGTCATTGAACAAAGTCTTGGTCATTTATAAATTTTTCACATTAGGTGATGTAACCATCTAACCCAAAAACCATGTAATGAAGTAAACAAATGCTTAATATACCAAAACATCATAAGCTTATTTTTTGTCAAAATCAACTTATAAGTTGATTTTGACAAAAATATGTGTTTGGTAACATTTTTAACATTCAACTTATAAGTTGTTTTAAAAAAAATTCACACCAACTTATTTTAGATCTTTTTTTTTTTTAATAAGCAATGAGATTAAAAAGGAGTATTATGGATACTCCGAACCGAAACCTACATTAGGAAAACTCCTGCTACTCAAAACAATTGAGAGGAAGGATATTCCAAATATGAAAGTTACAATAATCCTTAATGACATAATACGATTGAAGCCAATTCCAAGATATAAAAACAATGCCCGACACGCATTCGGAGAAGCTAAAAGACTCACTTCTAAAAATGAGCGCATTACGCCTCAACCAAAATATTCCACGCTGTAGCTAGCCAAATAACCGCAATGATAAATCTCTTGGTTTTAACCTTCACCTTCTCAAAGAAATCAAAATACCCCTCGAATTCCTCCAAAACTAAATTGTCAATCAGACCAATCCATTCGAACACCTTCCTCCAAATACTAGATATGACAATGCAACCGCCTAAAAGATGAGATAAATTTTCCTCCTCCAATTGGCAAAAAACACAGCTTATCCCTCCATCTACCAAAGATATTCCCCTTTTTAATAATTGATCCTTTGTGGCTAGTCTATTATGGAAAATTCTCCACCCGAAAAAAAGGATTTTAGGAGGCGCTTTAATCCTCCAAAGAAAACCAATTTTCTTGAGAATAGAAGAGCATAAGGGGGGACTTTTAAGCTTTTCATAGAATCTATCATAGCAAGAATTTAACTTAAAAACTCCTTCATTGTTACAGCTCCAAGTAAATCTGTCTTCAATCCCTTCCGTAGGTCGAAAGTCAGCAAGTTGTTCGACCAGCTCCTGCCATAATAAGACGTAGCTGCTGCTGTTGAAAAACAATTCTTCCGCTGACTTCCAAGACCAAACAACATTTGTACCGCTGCCAGCATCCATTATCGCAACAGAACCGGACCTCGCATTCACAAAAAGCTCCGGATACTGATACATCAAAGTTGGCTGCCCCTTCCAATTGTTGTACCAGAATGGGACAGCAGAGCCGCTACCCACTTGACACCCGATTTCACCTGCAAAATTATGATTAACGAGAGAAGCATAATTATCGGATATTAAGATATCCCTCCACCAAATAGAATCATGTTTCTTAACGACCGAGATATCACCAACAAGGATTTTCAACTTTAAATTTCTGTATCTTACCTTAAGAATATTTCCCCACACCGCCTCATCCTCCACCAAAATCCTCCACTTCCATTTGCTAAGTAACGCTAAGTTCATTATTTCTACGTTTTTGACTCCCAAACCACCTTCCTCTCGAGGTTTTTTTCAACATCGGTGACATTGCCGGATTCTTCAAGGTTCCGACAAACGCTCTTCCATATCTAATGAGGTCCTCCGGTTCCGCTGCTACCGCAAAAGATTTAACAGCTGAAGCCCCACCATATCTCATCTCAGCTGCCCTATGGTTCATCGCAACCTCCGCAAAAGACCGATTATCAATCCTTCCTGAACCGATTCTTCCTTTGTCTTCATTGCCTCTATTGTTCACTTGGATCCCCCTCGTTGGAACTCTTGTCTTAGAGCTCTCACCTCTCTGAAATCTAGGGAGGTTGGCAAAGAGCTTCTTGCCCTCAAGCATAGTGTTGTCTAACTTGATTGCAAGCATATTCTCATCCTCCACATTATGGAAGCGTGCAAAGCCGAATCTTTTACCTCTACGATCCTTCCGATGAGGGATAACCACCTCAACTAAATCACCATACTCTTTAAATCCATGAAACAGGTCCTTGGCACTCCACTCAACCCCAAACTCCGTAACCAAGCAAATTACTTGAATACCCCTACTTAACAATAAAACAATAACTTTACCAAAAATGTGATGTACTTATAAGTCATTTTACCCTTTTTACAATTTATAAGTTACTCTTATCCAAACACGTAAATAAAAATCTCATTATAAGTTACGTTAGCCAAACAAGTCAAAATAACTCTAACAACTTATAAGTTATCTACTTATAAATTGTTTTCCAACTTATAAGTTGGTCACTTATAAGTTAAAAAAAAATAAGCTTAGCAATACACCCTCTTTATGGGCCCGGTGTTAAAATTGGATTATGATTAAATTTTTAAAATGTCGGATCAGCTTTTCTGTTGTCGAGAGACGTCTCCACGGGTATGCCGTCCGTCCACAGCCGCCCCGGACGCGCCCTCTAGGGCTTCGGGAAGGTTCACCCCTATTTTATGGAAATAAAATTCAGTTTTTTCGATTTAATTTAATTTGTTTGTAAAATCGTTTTGTTGGCTTTAGAATTTTTCAAAAATTGTGAATCTTGGTTACATTAAAATGCAGAATTTTTATGAGCGACTCCAATTGGCCGTTCATTAAAATTATTTTTCAAAAATTAATTATTAATTTAACAATCCAGAAATCTCAAAATTGTCTTGAGGCACTTAGAAAACTTCAAAAATTATTAAACTTGATGGAGAAATTCTACGTGCTTTATGGATTACAAAAACAATTATCCCATAATTTTATAAAATATTTAAAAGGCCCAAATATGTTATATGCGGCATCTGTTTTTGTCTGAGGTGTCGAGCCGTCAACGTGGTGGAGTACTTTGTATCCACGAAGATGAAGCCTGAAGAGTTTGACCCAAGCGGAGTAAGAGACTACGCACACCTTACTAATTATACATGATTATTCTTTTTCTCCTCCTAACCCTAACTCTTAACGACGCTCGTAACCTCCAATCTTTATATCCTTCAAACCGTCGTCGTTCGCCACTCCGACATCCTCTCTTCAGGTCGCACGACCTTCTCCTTCACCTTGCCAGTCTTTATCACTAACGCGTGACCTCCTCTTTTTCCGGCCGCTCTTTCTCTCTCTCGACTACCTCTTTTTCTGGTCGCGCTTTCGGTTTGGTTTGAAGGAAGAGGAGGTGGTGGGTGGTTTCAAATCTACAATGCGTGGTGTTTTCGGGGGTTTTAAGATGGCTTGGTTTTCGATGGACGTTGGTTAGTTTTCTGGGCTTGTTTTCACTGGATTCGAGGGATCTCCGGTGGGGTGGTGGTGGTGTATGTAGGTCCGGTGGTGTAGGTGGCGGTGGGGACTGATGGGCAGTGGGTGGTAGATGGTTCATAGCCTATCATTAATATACTAATTTAGCAATATATATCCAATTATTTATTTAATTAAAATACCCTTTCTCACAGGTAAGAAGAGGCGACGGTGTGTCGGTGTACACTTTACACCAAAGTCATTTACCAGTCGAGGTATTGCCTCAGGGGCATGTTCCACTTATTTAGAGTCTGTTTGGTAAGACAAAAAAAAGAGCTTTTAGCTTTGAGCTTTTAGCTTTTCAGCTCGTATTAATAAAAAAACTCTGTTTGGTAATTCTATTTTAGCTTTTAGCTTGTAGCTTTTTTACTAACTTTTAGCTTTTTTTTTCAAAAGCTATTTGAAGTAGCTTTTGAGCTTGTAGCTTTTAGCTTGTGAATTTTTCTTCCATTAATACCCTTATTATTTTAACTAAAATATATTATTACCTTCATTAATTAAAATGCCATTAATGTCATTTTGTATTTATCAGCTAATGAAACAGGTAATTTACCAAACACTCACATTAGCTTATCAACTATCAGCTACCAGCTATCAGCTACCAGCTAAAAGCTAAAAGCTACCAGCTAGTTTTACCAAACAGAGCCTAAGAAAAAGAGGAAGTATATGTGTAGCATGTCAAGTCTCTTGAGAATATTAGCTCGCTGCATTAACACAAATTTAAAATGATACTTGTACATGAGTACATCACTGAAGAAAGAAAAAAAACAGAAAAGAAAATACAAGAAATAAAAATACAAGCATACATCTCATAACATACACACGACTAGTGCACTTTGACTACTAATTATTGAGCATTCAAGCATACAACTCATAACATAAACACGATTAGTGCACTTTTATTATTAATTATTAATTATTGAGCAACGAACTCAGGGGTTGATTTGCCTCATGGCAATGGGCTAAATTTGTGCTGGAGTATTGCAATGAATTCTGGCGAAGTGATGCCACCAATACTGACTGTTGAGGCAAGGTATTCGTCATCATCCTTGGTGATTTTGCCAGCTTGTTCTAGCTTTTGCCCTTTAATGTAATCCCAATGAGGTGGAAAATGATCCTTTTCACGGACCTCGGTGTAAGCCTACAATAAACCATTGTATGATCATTTTATGGCTATTTGTTTAAAAACTCAAGCATTGTATGATACCATACCCTGTGTTTTCTTCAACTTGTAGAAAAATATCATGTATGAGTTTTGATCAATATATTAAATTAACATTTATTCAATTAAACGGTAAAAATAATCAATTAACAAATACAACGAGTAAGTAGAAATCAGTTCTTGTAACAAGTAACTACCAGTTTCATCAAGTATTTATCTATTTTTAATAAATAAAAACAATATCACCTTTGCAAAATTCAAGTGAAAGGAATAGGGCCTAAAAGTTGTTTTGATTATATATATTCTTAAAAGCTAAAATAGGGGCTCAAATCACTAGAAATATAAAAATATGTGTATTATAGACCATTAAAAAAAAGGCAAATAGAAAACTTACTGAATTTTGTGTGGAGCCCCATGGGGTAGACCAAGCAACCAGGAAGTCACGCACATCTCCTTTAATATTCTTTCCACGGTATACCCGAGCAGCTTCGCAACCATAAGTTCCCGAGGTTGGATGTGTGTGGAGGAAAGCGACCCACTGGCCGTTGTCGAAGGACCGAGGCGGCTCCTCCTTCTCAACAGAACCATGCCAATCCTGTTTTTGGCCATCCACGATCTCAAGGGTATCCCCAGTAGCATTATAGAGAAGACAAAGTGTGGAAACTCCGTCACCATAATTAAACTTAAGAGTCAATGCATGGTTGAGAGCATTCAAATTTTTGTCTTCTGAATGGATCAGCCTCACTGCTTCTCTTGCTCTATCTTCTTGTGTTATTGTTTTGCCTTTATACCTCGACATAGCTTTTAAGGTTTCATCTGTTATTGGTACTCCAAAAGCACTCATGATCTTATTTTCTTTCCTTTTTTCCTCTCTTTCTTGTGCTCTTTTTTTTGAAGTGCACTATCTTTTGTGTTCAAATAAATGCTTCTATGTCACCACATTTATAGTACAAGTGTTGCTGTGAGGGGTTTGTTTGCAAATATTTTTTAAGATAAAAAAGGAGTAAAAAGGGAATTTTTTTTTTAAGCCAAAAAAACTATATGTTTCATTACATTAGACCAAAAACCGCAATGTAAAACACTATAGAAAACAAAAAAATACACGTTTTCAAAAACCGCAATGTAAAAGCAAAATTCTATTTTTTAATTAAACGACTTTCACTCTAAATTATTTTAGGCTAATTAGTATTTTGCCCCATAAACTTTGTATTTCGTTTTAATTTGTCCCCTGAACTCATTTACAGTTTCAATTTGTCCCTTGAACTCATTTACAGGAAGGTAGTGATTGTCATTTATATAAGTTCTTCAAAAAGAAAAAGCATTGATATTAAAACTTACAGGGTTCTAACAAATTAAAATTAGACTAACGTAATTTTATAGGAGTGTAAAATTTAATCAACTAAAAAGAACATGTTTAAAATATATATTAAAGAATGTGTTGTAAGAATTTTTTTTTTGTATTTTTTATAGTGTATATATGATTTCTCATATGAGCACCAAAAATTAATTATCACATATTTAGTTACTCTTGCATAAAATTAAATATAAATTTTATTCACTAAATAAAATTAAGACAAAATCTTCTTTTAATTTTTTTAATTAAATGAAAAATTAAATGATTTTTTTATTATAATTAATTATGAAAAATGATTTTTTTATCATTATTCTTACTTGATCTATTTCATTATTATTATCAACCGTAGAAACATGAATTTGAATTATTTATAACTATATTTTAATAATTAAAATTATTTTAATTTTTTTGAAATTTAAATTATTTTTAAATTTTAAAATATGAATTAGAATAGAAATATATAATAATTATTATTTATAACTTATAAATCATATCAAAATTTATGATACGTGAATTTGGGATTTTTTCGGATGTATCTCCGAATTAATCAAAAAAATTTGGGTATATTTCAGAGATGTATCTCCGAATTAATCAAAATCCTAATTTTTTGGATTTTTTTCGTAAATGCATCTCCAAAATCTATAAAAATTTTAAAAAAAAAATTACTTCAGAGATGTATCTCCGAAGCAGATGTATTTTAGATTTTTCGAAGGTTTTCCCGATAAAGATAAAGCTTGTTGAGATGTTAAAAACAATAGTTAATTATTTTTACTTCACTGAGTTGATTATTTTTATTTCATCGTGGTCCCTTCCATTATTTTTTCTTCCACAATCAATTATCACTGAGTTGTCTATTCCATTGAGTTGTCTATTCAAAGCGTGGCTCACGTGTGTATTATAAAATCAATATTTTCTCTTGTCATAACAAAAAATACAATTGATACAAAAAAAAGCCAAAAATGTATATGCTTATAATAAATTAAGTGTGAAAACATAAGTGGTCACACGGACAAAAATAATGTCGGACATTTTGTATGCTATTTGGAATAATGGAAGGGACCATGATGACTGATGACACAACCATTTAGATAACAACAAATATAATACTCTGGCAAGAAGTAATGGAAGGGACCAAGATGAAACAACCATTAGACAATGGAAGGGACCATGATGACACACCCATTTAGATAACAACAAATATAATATACTCTGACAAGAAGTAATGGAAGGGACCACGATGAAACAACCATTAGACAACAACAAATATAGGAGGGACCACGATGACACATGGTTACTGATATAGGGATTTTTGTAGATCTTAGCATGAAAGACTTTAATCAATTATCACTAAGTTGTCTATTCAAAGCGTGGCTCACGTGTGTATTATAATATTATTATTTTCTCTATTCAAAGTGTGGCTCACGTGTGTATTATAATATTATTATTTTCTTTTGTCATAGAATAAATACAATTATAAAAAAAAGCCAAAAGTGTATATGCTCATAATTAAGAGTAGAGATTCTCTCCATTTCTCAAAAGAAATGGAGATTGTCATTATTAAATTTTTAAAAAATAATACTTTTATATTATCTATAAGTATGACATATATTTTATATACTTTGATATTTATACAATGCAAACTTATATAGGTAATTGCACTTTCTATTTCTTTGAAGAAATGGAGAGGATATCAACTCCATAGTTAAGTGTGAAAACATAAGTGGTCACACAGACAAGAGATGATACTACGAAAAGGAATTTCCGAAGTAATTTTTTTTCAAAATTTTTTCAAAATTCAGAAATATACTTCCGAAAATATTAAATAAAATTTTTTGGAAATTCATTTCTGAAAACACTCATTTTTAAAGGTTTCGGTAGTATACTTCCAAAAAATTGCTTCTAGACTTTTCTAACCTCCTAGATAGACAATAATAAATGCTTTTTATTTTCATTAAAAATGGGGTTAGTATCATTGATTGACGAGTAATAAAACTATCATTAATTGATGATTAAATAAAATATCCTTAAATTGATTGGAATAATTGATGAGTAAATAAAATATCCTTAAATTGATTGGAAATTTAATAAATTTTAATTAATGGTTAAAATTAAGAATTTTTATGGTACAATTTTGATTTTAATGGAATAGAATTTTAGTTTATTTTTAATTGATATACACTTTAATGAAAACAAAATTACATTTCAATAAATCATAAATGCCAAAAAATAAAAATAATAATTTCACGTTAACCATAGTTATTTGTATAAGGAAAAAAATATTTTTTTATAAATTTATTTTCTTTAAAATAAAATTATATATAAATTACGTTTAATTTATTTTTTCTATAAATAAAATTAATAAAACTTATTTTTATATATTTTTATCAAATATATTTTAAAATAATAAATAAAATTTGAGTTTTCTTAATTAATGTAAATATGAACTTTATAAATCGTTAAGGAGAAAGTATATTTGGTTAAGTTTTGTATGTATGATTCTCATTTTTTTATTAGTATAGAAAATTTGTGGTTCATTAATTGAATTTGTATCTCCACATGCTAAAGTGAACAAGTAAAATCAAGTGGAACTCGCGCAATGAATAAATATATGTTATAATATATTTTATCTTGATATATATAATATATTTTAATTAATACAATTAATTATACTATTAATTATATTGATTCACCTTGATTTTAATTTTTTTAGTAATTATTGGATTTTTTCGGAAATGCATATTCAAAATATTCTAAAATTAAAAATTGGAATATTTCAGATATGCATCTCCGAAGACACTCCTCTCTCAACAATAAAAGTTGGTTTTGGAAATTTATCTCTGAAAACACTTTTTTTATGTTTTCGGAAATACATCTTCGAAATCACATTTTTTTTGTGTTTTTGAGAAGTGCATTTCCGAAATCAATTTTTTTAAAAAAAAAATAATAATTTCAGAGATACGTTTAACTTATTAACTTATTAGTTATCACTTTCAGATGACCGGGTATCTTATTAGCTATCATTAAATTACTAGTAGAAGACCCGTGCGTCCGCACGTGTAATTCATATCGTAATGTGAATAATATAGTACAAACGAAAGAAGCACATATATCTTAATGAAGAGAGCACATATATCTTAATGGTTCTTAAGAATATACTTAGAAATGTTAATGTAAAACATCATTTTTGGAAGTAAAATATTACAAATATCACTGATAACTTTATATATATATATATATATATATATATATATATATATATATATATATATATATATATATATAAATATTTTGTTGAATAAGATTAAAAAAGTATTGTGGTGATAGTGAATCGTGAAAATAATGAGTTTTTCAGTAATAAAATTAATAGAAGTTAGAAAAAGTTAAATCAAATCTAGTACCCAAAGATTTACTACAAAATATATATAAATTTTTAAATACATAATTGAGCAGGAGTGATGTTGGAACACAGTTTTTGTTTTAGAAATGCAATGGTGCCTATTTTCATTTTATATATGAGTTTAATGGATATACACCGACAGTGTAAAATAGTTTTACAGTGTCATTCAATAAACAACCACCAATTTGCCATGTTATTGAATTTTTTCAAAAGTAAAAAATTATTTTAATTGGATACTTGATTGTGATTGGTTGACAGTGTAAAACTATTTTACGCTGTCAGTACATCACTATTTTCTCTTTATATATTAACAGAACAAAACCTTACAACATATAAAATAATATAATACAAATTTATTTGAAAATTTTCAATTCATACAAAGGTACAAAGAGATGAAGGCTAGCATACACTTTATTTAATTTAAGTACCATTTTGCACGTTTTGCATAATAGTGTCATCTTTATCATAAAAGCAAATTGGATAGAGAGATAAGACCAATTGTATTCCAAATGAAATTAATAAGAGTGAATCAATCTTTTGTCCAAGTTATGTAGGAAGTCAGATACATAAAATATTAAATTTATATAACAATGGTACCTAAAATTTAAATCATTGTTGTAGACACATCTAAACATACAATGAGAAATTAAAATACTACATTAGGTAACTTGCATATTTACGACCAGTGTGATAAGCTAGTATTACATTATCTATTACTAGTAGGAGACCCGTGCGTTTGCACGGGTAAGTTTTTTCTTAATATATATAATATATTATAAACGCAATGTACACATATGTAAGTTGTAAGAATGAAATCATAATTTCAGACATATTATGTTAGTGTTACCCATAATTAGTAAATATGTAAATTTCTCCCTTAAAATATAGATGTCAAAAGTTATTATGTAAGATTACCGACTATTTTCAGATGATACAAAAAATCAAGTCTTAATATTATAGTTTTGGGCAATTCTAGAATAAAAGATGGGGTATTGATTGTAATCCTCAAAAGTGCTTTGCTAATGCCAAATAGAATGTTGTTCAGCATCAAATTCCTAAAATAAAGAAAAATATCATTAAGAATATCAATAACTTAGCAAATAATTATATAATATAAAAGTAAACCATTGAAGATGATATATTATCTCTTAAGGTACCACATATGAAAAATAAAAGTATTCAACGAACATGACATATTATAAAACAAAGAATTTAAAAGGCTATAATAGTGTAGAAAATGAGTTAAATTACCTATACAACATTGTGAAAAACTTCTTTGAAAACCAAATTAGTAGTTTGAACTAATGGGATTTTGTCTTTGTCATGAATGAGGAATTTCAAACCTCCCTTGCTTTTAACTCTAGACATTGCAACATATAGTTGTCCATGGCTGAAGACATCTTTAGGCAAATATAAACCAACATGGTCTAATGATTGGCCTTGAGATTTATTTATTGTCATGGCAAATGATACAATTATGGGGAATTGTCTTCTAATAAGTTTGAATGGCCAAGGAGATTGAGAAGGAGACAGAGACATCCTAGGTATGTAAATAGTGTTTCCAATATTAGTACCTGATATAATCTTAGCCTCGATGACATGATTTGCTAACCTTGAAACGGTCAACCTTGTACCAATGCAAAGTCCCTCAGATTGATCCAAATTCCTAATCAACATAATGGTAGTGCCAATCTTTAATTTCATGGAATGATTAGGTAGACCAGAAGTTTTCAAACAACTTAAGAATTCAGGAGTCAAATGCTCGAATGCCTCATTGTCATTTGCTTCTGATCTATCAATAGAATCGCTGCTCAAAAATTCTTTCTCATCACCTGAATAAACAAAAAAGTGTTTAGAATTACATACATAAAATAAGCATAAAACTAAATGGCATCCATGAAAAATAAATTAGCACCTGGAAGAAGGTTAGTAATGTAATCATTGATTTCATCCATAATTTCAATAGTTGAAGCTAAAATAGCTCTACTTTGAAGGAAATCAGCTCTTCTGTAATTTTCAAGTAGGTTGGGATATGTACTTGTAACAATGGTTTCAATTGGGTCCACAAAATTTGTTAAAAGAAACTCAGGTGGAATAGGAATTTCAGCATATCCATCATTTGTTTTGGAGATCTTTCCATCTCCAACTTGTAAAATCCATTTTGAGAAACTTTAAATTTCTTCAACATTGTTAGAACTTGATCCCGAGACCAACCGCATATTTTTGGTTAGTCTTAGAACCTTGCAATGTTCCCAAATATAAGAGGCATTTATGGTTGAATGCACAATATCAGACCTAGTTCCTCTTGGTACAACCGGTAGAATTTGCCGAAAATCACCACCAAATACTACAACCTTTCCTCCAAATATTTCCTTACATGGTTTATTTGGTTCCCCCATGATATCCTTGAGAGACTTGTCAAGTGATTCAAAACACCACTTATTTGCCATTGGAGCCTCATCCCATATAATCAACTTGGTAATTTTCAACAACCCGACAAGGTCGTCTTTTTTATCAATGTTACATGTAGATGAATCAAGACATGGTACTGGAATTTTGAATCTAGAATGGGCCGTTCTTCCTTCTGGTAGAAGTAGACTTGCAATACCACTTGATGCAACGTTCAAAACAATGTCACGATTTGAACGTACGGCTGCTGAAAGTGTGTTCCACATGAATGTTTTTCCAGTTCCCCCATAACCATATAAAAAAAAGACACCTCCATTTTGATCTATAACAGCTTGATTGATTTCGTTAAAAATCTTCAACTGTTCATCTATATGAATAAAACAAAAATAGCATTAGTCAATGTACTCCAAACATAATAGTCTCTGTACAAACATATATTACCCAAAAATAGCATTAGTCTCTGTACAAAATTCTTTTTAATTTCGTTGGGTGTATACAAATTAATTGATTTACGTTCATGAATAAAAACAATATTAGCCCAATTGAATAATATTTGTATAACTTCTTTAAATTATAAGTCTTATTTAAGTTTGTTTTGTGTTTTTAATTTCTGTGTGTTTTCTGTTATTAATTTCAACAAGTGTTAACTATCGTACTCAATGACATAAATTTGGAAGCCTTGCAAACAAACAAATTTATGATATTGGATGGTTATAGCCCGTGGCCAAATTGGGCACTCGCGTGATTTATGATTTAGAATTGCAGCCTACAGTAGTGCTGCATCCTGAGCACATAATTTTTATAAAGTCTCCCCTAATCCTTAATTTCAATTGAGTATTTTAACAATAAAAAGTATTACTCGTAAAGGTATGAATTTAATTAAAGTTGAATTGATTAGCCAATAGGTATTTACATTGACCTATATTAATACTGTGTATCTATATTAATATGAATATATATCTTATTAATAGGGGTATCCAAATTTTATCAGCAATTATTGATATAGGTTGTACCTGTTAAGGATTGATGCAATTCTTGAAATTTGTTTGTCTCTGCTGCAACATCATATTGTCTTTCATCGTATATCAATCGATTCCCAAGAAAATCTATAACATAATCTTTTGGATATGGCATTGGCTTAAATTCATGTAAGCTCCTTCTATTTTTTTGTAATTGCTTTTCAATTTTCAACAAAGTAAGTTGTTGGGTTTCTTCAGTAGATAGAGACAACCCTGAATAAATATGATACTATTAGTAAAACAAACGTAGCAAAATGAACGCATTAGTTGGTGGATTTATTCAACACAACATAATGAATGCAATACCTGGATTCATTGACAAAGTCCTTTGTTTGTATAGAATTCCATCCGACAGATATATCCAAGTGTTTCGCCAGACATGGTCAGGTCGATTCATTGAAGCTGATAACAACATAGTAACAAACACTTTTCTTAGGAATATGCCTGAGCCCCAATTATATGCCTCTTTTATTTCTTCAATGAACTCTTTGTCATTTTGTAGAAATCCCATTGCAAAGCAAGCCTCACGGTAAGTTTTATGTTTAACCCCTTCAACTGTTTTGAGATCATCATAACTTGTCGGTCCTTTCTTTACAGTTAACAACATTCTCATATAATACAATTCTCCTATTGTGGGGGGCACCCAAATTAAACGTCCAATTGTGTAACCACGCTTCCTCGGTCTCCAACATTGTGTTTTTTTTATATACACAAATTTAGAGACAAATTGCCCATAAGTCAATAACTTGGCATCCTCATATTCGTTGTTTGCAACAAACCATGAAGTAAACATTGATTCAGTCACACTTGCTTTAAGTAGGACGTTTCCAATTTGTTCAAAATCTTTGTAGTACACTGAATTCTCTCCTTCCAAGTGAAAAAATAATCGTTCAACAGCTGGTTTTCTTCCATGAATAGAATAGGCAAAAATTCTCCAACATGCTTCACTTGGAGACACATATCTACAATCAAGGAGAAAGTATATTTGGTTAAGCTTTGTATGTAAGATCCTCATTTTTTAATAGTATAGAAACTTTGTGGTTCATTAATTTAATTGAATTTGTATCTCCACATGCTAAAGTGAACAAGTAAAATCTAGTGGAACTCGCGCCATGAATAAATATATGTTATAATATATTTTATCTTGATATATATATATATATATATATATATATATATATATATATATATATATATATATATATATATATATATATATATATATTTTATAATATATTTTAATTAATACAATTAATTATCCTATTAATTATATTGATTCACCTTGATTTTAATTTTTTTAATAATTATTGAAATATTTCAGATATGCATCTCCGAAGACACTCCTCTCTCAAAAATAAAAGTTGATTTTGGAAATTTATCTCTGAAAACACTTTTTTTATGTTTTCGGTAATACATCTTCCAAATCACTTTTTTTTTTGTTTTCAAAAGTGTACTTCCGAAATCAATTTTTTTTTAAAAAATAATAATTTTAGAGATACGCTTAACTTATTAACTTATTAGTTATCACTTTCAGATGATCGGGTATCTTATTAGCTATCATTAAATTATTGCCAGTTGCCACACTAATAATTTGTTTCCATTACGAAGAAGTCAATTAAGATACAGAACCATTTCTTCAATAATTTGTTATTTTTTATTTTTTTTTGACAAAAGAAAACTATATCATTTCATTAATAATAATATTCTGGATACATGTTGGAATATCAGTAAAATTGTGAAAACTAGCTAGGGATGGAGCCACCCGTGCAAGAGCATGAGCAACCTCATTGGCTTGTCTTCTAACGAACTTAACATGAGAGTTCCTTAAGGAGAGAGTAATTAACCTTCTACAATCATTGATGATAGCTCCAAATTCCGAGTCGTTTGGCTTCACAGAGATCACACCATCGACAACTTGCTTTGCATCTAATTCAAAATCCATATTATCAAAACCCAAATTGATAACCCACTTTATAGCTGACAACAGTCCTATGGCTTCTCCTATAGTCACTTCAGTACATGGGGAGAACCATTCTGTTCGAGCTGCAATAAACTGACCCGCATCATTTCTAATACAAATACCAATGCCTACCTTATTTTGGGTGAAGGATGCATCAATATTGCACTTGAGACGACCAGCAGAAGGTTTGCACCACCTAGTAATAATTGACCGAGGATTGTTAATCTCACTGTTTTGGCGATGTTGTTGAGCATTTTTCCATCCCGCCAAAAGTTGAGCCGCTCGCTGACATATTACCTCTGTCGGTTCTTCCGCGGAATTCCAAATATGATTATTTCTCCCTTTCCAAATGCTCCAAAGAATGACGGAGAACAAAGATAGATGGTCATGATTTGAAACCTGCAAAAAAGAAAAAATAACAGAAGCGAACGTCCCTCCATTGCTGATACATTGTTGCAACATGGGCAATAGCCCCACTTTAGTCCAACACTCGATACTTTTGGGACACTGGAAGAAAAGATGGTAGGAATTTTCCTCATTATTACTACAACCAACACAAGTGGCTGGGCAAGAGATCCCTTTATCCAAAAGCCTCCGTCTAGTAGACACACAATCTCGACATAGCCGCCACAAGAAATTCTTCACTCTCGGGGGAGTTTTAATATTCCATAACAGATTCCAATTTTCATTAATTCTAAGATGAGAAGTATCAATAGCTTCATTGATGCAATAACGATAAGCACTACGAACCGAGAATTTTCCATCTTTTTCACACCTCCAAATCAATTTGTCATCACGGACCGAAACAAAGAGCGGTGTGTTTTGCACCTTTTGCGCAATCTCTTCCCCTACTAAAGACAAAACCAACTCATGATTCCATTGTTTACCATTTGGCATCAACAAATCGGAGACTTTGAGATTACTCACAAGTAAATTATGAGGCCACGGGTTTTCTATAGAAGTACCATCATAAATCCAGTTTTGATTCCATACCGAAATATTCTCTCCTGATCCTATACTCCATTTGAGACCTCCCTTCATCACAAATTTGGAGCTCCAAATACTTCGCCATACATAACTGGGATTATGACCAATATTAGAGTTGAGGTAATCAGAATTAGGAAAATACCTGGCTTTGTAAAGACGAGAGACAATAGTATAGGGATTAGCCATAATTCTCCAAGCTTGCTTGCTTAGCATCGCATAATTGAAAGCACTGCAATTCTTAAATCCCATACCCCCAACATCTTTCAATAATTTGTTATTATCATTAACTTATTAGTTATCACTTTCATATGGTCCGGATAACATAATAAAAAATCTAGGAAAATGAAATAAAGTGGATTGAATAAAAATATTCACTCATTATTTATCTATCAAAAAATGTGTGAATTGATTTTTACATAAATAACTAGTCAGAGATCCGTGTTTCCGCACGGGTGAATTTTTTCTTGTGTAGTATTTTTTGAACGATATGAATAATATGAATAAAAGGAACTATGAGCAATTTGCACATAAGCAAAATGTAAAATAAATAACATGTGAGTTGGAGAAAAAAAATGAAAATTTAATGAATGCAAATTAATTTTTTTTTAAAAATGCAAATTTAAAATATTTTATTTAATTGAAAAATGAAAAATAATTATATAAATTTAATTGTATTAAATAATCATAAAAAAAGAAAAAAAAAGAATCATGAGATAGAGATAAAATAATATTTAAAAATAAAAATTTTGTCAATTAAATTAAAATAAATATTGTATTGATATTAACTCATAAAATTTTTTATATATTAAAATAAAAATATATATAATACTATCATTAAGTTGATTTTTAATAAATAGTTTTCTTTATAAGTAATTTAGATCTAGCAGGGTCCAAACTTGTTGCTATCACTATACTATATTATACTATATTAACTATAAACCGATATATTTTATGTTTATATTCATGATAAATTTATTTGATACCCTATAAAATATAAAATATAAAATGTATTTATATTCATATAAATTTAAAATGAGATATTTAATTGTAAAATGAATAATGATCATATATACGTTAAATTGAATAAAACAGCCATACAAAAAGAAGAAGAAAACATGAAACTTTTTTATATTTTAAAATAAAGATTATACCTATTAAACAATGATAAATATTGATTAAAATAAATATGTTACGGATAGTGACTCGTGAATTAAAGCATGTTTATGACCCGTGAATTAAAGCATGTTTATTATTAATGTGTGAAATCTCTGTCCATATTATCCATCAACCATCAATAGCAAACAATGAAATAATGTCGGTTTAAAAAAGTCATTTTGTGAAGACCGATTTTAGTCCCTCACAAAAATTACAGAAACCAAATTAGTCCCTCACAAATAAAAGGACCCGATTTAATCCCTAACAAAATTTAACCGGGTCATATTAGTCTTTTTGTTAATATTTTTTTCAAACCGATTTTTTCATACTTTTAAACCGTGACAGGACTGCCACATTGATTTTATATTTTATATTTTTTCAATACTAAATTGATTTTTAATTATAATTTCATTTTTAAACAATTCTAATTTAATAATATCCAAAAATTCAAAATTGTTTCTTATAAGGAATTTAATCCAAAACTTTTTAACAATATCTTAAGTCTTTATCACTAAGCCAATATGTATTCATGTCAAATAATTTCCAAGATTTTTAATAATATTAAATAATTCTAAATTTAAAATAAAAATTACAAAATTTGTACAAATGAGGTCTCGAACCTTAGTCCGATAAATGATAATCACTTTAGAATTAGACAAATATTTACTTATTTTAAATAACACACAAATGAATATTTACTAATTTCAAATAATACATCAATTTAAAAAAAATTATAAATGTATATCCTCAATATATTTAATCGATTAGAAATAAATTAAATTATATGTAAATTAAAATTAAATAACACACAAATAAATATTTACTTATTTCAAACTAATTCAAGATAAATAATAATTAATTAATTTAATAGTAATTCGACTCATTAGTTTAATACTGATCAATTAGATTAATAGTAATTAAATTAAAATTAGTAAATATTTATTTGTTTGTTATTTGAAATAAATAAATATTTATTCTAAATTATTAACTTAACTATTCATTATTAAGAATATTAACAGTAGAAATTAATTTGTCTTTGAACGGACTTGGATTTTAGACCTCATTGATACAATTTTTAACTTTTTTGTTTTAAATTCACAACTATTTAATATTACTAAAAATTATAGGAATTATTCGTGATGAATGTACATTGGATTAGTGGTAAAGACTTAAGACATTTGAGTTTTTTGATATTATTAATTCAGAATTATTTACAAATGAAATTATAATTAAAAATTAATTTAGTATTTAAAAAATGAAAAATATAAAATATAAAACCAATGTGACAAATCTGTCACGGTTTAAAAGTATGAAAAAAACCGGTTTGAAAAAAATATTAACAAAAGGACTAATATGCCCCGGTTAAATTTTGTAAGGGATTAAATTGGTCCTTTTATTTATGAGGGACTAATTTGGGTTCTGAAATTTTTGTGAGAGACTAAAATGGGTCTTCACTCTTTTATAAATAAGTAAAAAATTATTTCATACAAATTATAATTCATACTGAAGTACAAGTTGCTCAACGAAAACCATCTAATAACAAAAAGTTACACATTTATTCATACTGAAGCTTATACACTTGATACAAAAGTACAAGATGCTCAACGAAAAGCATCTAATAACAAACAAGTTACACAGTTATTCATACTGAAGCTTATACACTTGATACAAAAGTAATTCCAAATGGAGACGCAACACAGGAAATAAGTGAACTAACAAGTGATAATACAAACACAGGAAATAAGTGAACTAACAAGTGATAATACAAACACGACACGAGAAAAATAACAATTTATTGAGAGTTGAGACTTCTCTTCAATCGTGATATTGATGATCATGGACTAAAAGGGATCTTAATGATTGCCTTAAACACTGGACTTGTGCCTTTAGCAGTATCAACATCTATCTTGATCCCGTCCCTGTCAACTTTATCGTGATAATCGCTATTATTTATCTTAGGATATATATCACTCCAACGCCCTGGAAAACTGTCAACTGCACCCATCTCACAGTAAGCCTACACAAAAGAGAGGGGATTTAGTTCATTACTTGTATGAAAAAGCATACATTTCGACTGATAATTTAATTACTAAACAGTAAAATGTTTTTTACCTTGTTTCTGTACCAACCTCCCCAAGGTGTAGACCAAGCAAGCATAAAGTCACTGTAATTTCCATTCGCTGTCTTGCCGCGGTACACGACCGCAGCTTCAGAACCGGAGGATGCACCGGTGTCATGGACATGATGAAAGGCTCCCCATTGGCCATTACCGATCTCCGTAGGATACGGAGTTCGGCCAATGTAGCCATACCAGTCATGGTCGGTAACATAAGAGATAGTGTCTCCAGTGGCGTTGTACACTAGGCACAACGTGGACACACCATCACCATAATACTCCTTCACAGAATCTACATATTTTGCAGCTTTTGCGTCCTTATCGTCTTCATTAATCAGATGCATAGCTTCTCTTGCTCTATCTTCCTGGGTTATTGTTTTGCCAATATATTTTGCCATTTCCTCCAATTTATCATTATCTACAACGACACCAAAGGGATTTGCCATTGTTCGTTGTTTTTAGTCAAAGTTTTTGTTTTCTGGTAAGTGAAGAAATTTTAATTTGCTTTGTTTGAGAGAGGCTGAGAGATACTATATATATAGCGGGAGAAGCTCCTCTCCAGTTTTCTTATGTCCATTTCTCTGCAGTAAGAGGCCTAGATGTTGCCAACTCACAAATGCTAGATCCAACGGCTCTAATTCCATTTTGCTCCATTTTGGAATATAATAAAACCGCATATAATAAAACCGCATATCATCACGAGGGACATAGTTGGTGTCTAGCCGCCACCAATTATCATATGCATGGCATAATTTATTTTGTCTTTCTCTCAGAATAATTAATCAACAACAACAAAATGAATTGATAATTTGTGACTTTAGGTAAGTAGGTAAGCTTAGATCAATAAAGAGAAAGCTCGTTGGATTTTGTTACAAGTATGCCACATTTTGAAAATCAAAATACTAAACTGCCATGTTTGGAATTTTTTAACTAGAATGCCACTTTTTTTGCTACACACTCGGCCAATGGTTGGCTGAGCCATTGAAGAGCTTGTTTTTTTTTCTAATTTTTGTTATTATTTAAATATATTAATTAATATAAATTGAATATAATTAATATAATATAATTTAAATATGTTTGGAAAATAAATAATAAATCGGCCGCGTATTAAATCGAAAAATAAAAATAGACACATTAAAATGATCAGTGCGTCACAAAGTTCAATAAATATATTCAAAAATATTCGAAATCACAAATAAAAATGCCCGAATAAACAAGCTATGACGGTAAAAAAAGTGACTGCAAACGGAATCAAAAAATAAAATGAAAACACTGATACGACCCACATGCAACGTCGATTAGTAAAATAGTCAGATAAAAATCAAAAGTCAAAAAATTTTGCTCGCTAAATTGTCTTTACCGGTTAGTCTATATTAATTAATATTCAATTTATATAACATCACCTTTAAATAAAATGTATTAATTAATATAAATGTAATATTAATTAATATAGACTCACCGAATATAAAGATAATTTGTCACGCGGGCAAAATTAGCGGGCAAAATCTTTTCACTTTTAGTTTTAATCTGGCTATTTTACGAATCAGTGTTGCTCGTGGTTAGTATCAGTGTTCATTTTATTTTTCAATTATGTTTGCAGTCACTTTTTTTTCTGCAGTCATAGCTTATTTATTTGGACATTTTTATTTGTGATTTCGAATATAATTGAATATATTTATTGAACTTTGTGACGCTCTGATCATTTTGATGTGTGCGTTTTATTTTTCAATTTAATACGCGTCCGATTTAATTCATCTTAAATTCTTACCTGACCTTTTTTATTTATTATTTTAAAAAATAAAATAAATAACATTAATTAAAATATTCATGTAATAAGAAAATTAAAAATATTAATTAAAAATATTATATTAAAATATTAATAAAAGTATTTATTGAATTTCATTAATATTTTTAAAAATTTAAAAAACATATTTAAATTATATTATATTAATTATATTCAATTTATATTAACTAATATATTTAAATAATAACAAAAATTGAAAAAAAACAAGCTCTTCAATGGCTCGGCCAACCATTGGTGTAGCAAAAAAGTGGCATTCTAGTTAAAAAATTACAAAACGTGACAGTTTAATATTTTGATTTTCAAAATGTGACATACTTGTATAAAAATCAAGCTTGTTGAGATGTTGAAAACAATAGTTGATTACTTTACTGAGTTGTCTATTCAAAGCGTGGCTCGCGTGTGTATTATAATATTATTATTTTTTCTTGTCATAACAAAAAATACAATTGATACAAAAAAGCCAAAAATATAATACTCATAGGTCACGAGATGATAGTATATTTAAGTGTGAAAACATAAGTGGTCACAACCATCTAGACAGCAACAAATATAATACTCATAGGTCACGAGATGATAGTATATTCAAATTAATATAATTGTTATTATCATTAACTTAGAGAATTTATTTGCAGTCCCTCTAGGAAGAACCTTCAGCGCGAAAAATCAAAAACACTCCTATTTAATAAATGCATTTTTGAAGTATTTTTTTTTGAGAATTTCTTTCTTCACCTTCCTATGGGGCTGACCCCCAGCGAAAACCCCTAAATATCCTCTACTTCGAAAATGTATTTCTCAAATTTTTTTTTTTCAATTTTTTTTAAGAATTCGGAAATGTATTTCCGAAATCCCATTTTTTTGGATTTCGAAAGTAGAATTCCGAAAAAACGCAGAAGTTTTGAAGTATAGAATTATTTTGAAATGGTGGTTTAAAATTAAGATCTTCAAAGATTTATCCTATTTATTAGTTAATAAAGAAAAATATATCGATTTTAATTATAGGGAACAACCAACCACTTCAAATTTTGAACCGATCAAATAAAACATCTTATAAATAGAATAAGTACATTCCTTTTAGAATAAAAAAAAGATATTTTAATAATTTTGGAAATTTGTTATATTGAATTAATAAGTACATTTCATTTTCATACTTTGTTTTTTTATTCTTTTGAATCTATCAACTATTATTATTTTTAGTATATTAAAAAAATATAAATTTTGATTCCTCTAACTTATTTGCTACTATTTTAATTTAATTTTTTTTTGCAAAGTTTCACGTGGCACTTGTGTATTTCAAATAATTTTTTTATGACATTTCATCAATACAAATTTAAATTATTAGTTTAATAATTTTCCTATTTAAATTTTAAATTTTATTAATTTATTTATAAATTTGAGTTAAGTTTTAATTGTTAAAATTAAAATTTTAATTATATTTTTTTTTATAAATTTATTACTTTTAGATATTTAATAATTAACGTAATGAATTTTAATTAAAGTTAAAATTATATTTTGTAATTAACTACTAAATTATTTATATTTATAATTTAGCTATTTTATAATAAACGTAATAACTTTTAGATAATCTCAATAATTTAGTTAAATAGTTACAGTTTTATAAATAATTTATTTAATAATTCAACTATTTACCTTTTAAATAGTTAATAATAGTTAAAAAATAAATTAATAAAGATTAAAGTTATAAATAATTAAATTAGTAAAATAATAATATTTTAAAAAATATATAATTTTTTTGATTAATTTATATGTTCTAATGATTATTTAATGATATATCATTGATAAAATATATATTAAAAAAATAAATAAAGATTAAAAAATAAACAATTAAATTAAGAGAATAATAATATGAGAAAATGAGTGATGCACTGACAGTGTAAAATATTTTTACACTGTCAACCAATCACCACCCATGTATCCAATTAAACTATTTTTTTATTAAAAAAAATCTTAATGACATGACACATTTATGATTTTCTATTGGATGACAGTGTAAAATTATTTTACACTGTCAGTGCACTACCTTTTAACTCTAATAATATTTTAAAGTTTTATCAAAATGAAAAGAAATAATATTTGAAAAGAAAATATTGAATAATTATTTTTACTAATTTAAAGTTTTATGTATAGAATTAAAGTACCAAAATGAAAAGAATTAGTAATTAGCAGACATAAATATAATTGAATAGAACAATTTATTTTTATTTTTTTAAGAACACTTAATCTAATCTTGGAAATTAATAAATTAATTTTATCAAGCAGTTATATAATCAATTAATTTTAATCTAATGTAAGTAATTATATAATCTTAATTGATACAAATTAATTATATAATTAATACAATTGATTCCCTTTGATTTTTGTTTTCTGTATCAGACAATATTTCGGAAATGTACTTCTGAAATATTTTAGGGTGAATTTGGAAGTAGATCTCCGAATTCACCTTTTTTTTATTGGAAAAAAGAGTATTTCGGAAATGCATCTTTTTTCGGAAGTATTTTCGGAAGTGCATTTCCGAAATCAATTTTTTTCAAAAAAAAAAAAGATTTCGGAAATGCATTTTCGAAATAGAGGAACATTTTGGAATGACCAAGAAGGTTGGGGGTTTATAAAGAAATTTCCATTCTTTTTCAAAATTTTTTTTAGAATTCGACAATACACTTCGGAAAACATTAAAAGAAATATTTTATTTCCGAAAACACCCATTTATAAAAGTTTCGAAAATATACTTCTTAAAAATTGGTTCCAGACTTTTATAACTTCCTAGATAGTTAATAATAAATGCTTTTTATTTTCATTAAAAGTGGGTTTAGTATCATTAATTGACGAGTAATAAAACTATGATTAATTGATGAGTAAATAAAATATCCTTAAATTGAGTGAAAACAACAGTTGATTATTTTTACTTCACTGAGTTGATTATTTTTATTTCATCGTGGTCCCTTCCGTTATTTTTTCTTTCACGATCAATTATCATTGAGTTGTTTATTCCACCGAATTCTCTATTCAAAGCGTGGCGCACATGTGTATTATAATATTATTATTTTTTCTTGTCATAACAAAAAATACAATTGATACAAAAAAAAAGCCAAAAATGTATATGTTCATAATTAAGTGTGAAAACATAAGTGGTCAGTCCTTGCAAAATTATTTAGCAACGCGACAAAAATAATGTCGGACATTTTGTATGCTATTTGGAATAATGGAAGGACCACCATGACACAACCATTAGATAACAACAAATATAATACTCTAGCGAGAAGTAATGGAAGGGACCAAGATGAAACAACCATTAGACAATGGAAGGGACCATGATGACACACCCATTTAGATAACAACAAATATAATACTCTGTCAAGAAGTAATGGAAGGGACCACGATGAAACAACCATTTACATAACAACAAATATAATACTCTGGCGAGAAGTAATGGAAGGGACCACGATGACACAAGGTTACTTTGTTACAAATTTGATTATTAGAGATCACAGTAGTTAAATTATTTTAATTACTTTGTTACAAATTTGATTATTTGGTTCTTTACTTTACATAAATAACTTGTCAGAGATCCGTGCTCCCGCACGGGTGAATTTTTTATTGTGTAGTATTTTTTGAACAATATGAATAAAATGAACTATGAGCAATTTGCATAATTAAAATGTTAAAAAAAATAACATGTGAGTGGAGAAAAAAAATGAAAATTTAATGAATGCAAATTAAATTTTAAAAAAAATACAAATTTGAAATAATTTATTTAATTGAAAAATAAACAATAATTATATAGATTTAATTTTATTAAATAATCATATAAAAAGGAATAAAAGAATCATGAGATGGAGATAAAATAATATTTAAAAATAATTTTTTTGTCGATTAAATTAAAATAAATATTGTTTGATATTAACTCATGAAATTTTTTACATATTAAAATAAAAAAATATATAATATTATCATGCAGTTGATTTTTAATAAATAGTTTTTTTTATAAGTAATTTAGATCTAGAAGGGTCCAAACTTGTTGCTATCACTATACTATATTATACTATATGTTAATAGTATATAAACTGATATATTTTATGTTTATATTCATGATAAATTTATTTGATATCCTATAAAATATTTAAATTCATATAAATTTGAAATGAGATATTAAATTGTAAAATGAATAATGATTATATATACGTTAAATTGAATCAAACAGCCATACAAAAAGAAGAAAAAACATGAAACTTTTTTTATATTTTAAAATAAAGATTATTTCTATTAAACAATGACAAATTTTGAATAAAATAAATATGTTACGGATAGTGACCCGTAAATTAAAGCGTGTTTATTATCGTATTAATGTGTGAAATCTCTTTTCATATTATCCATCAACCATCAATAGCAAAAAATGAAATAATGTCTGTTTAAAAAAGTCATTTTATAAATAAGTTAAAAATTATTTCATACAAATTATAATTTGAGATTATTTAGACAATAAAATGATTTGGAAGCTATAAAATTATGCAGAACTTAAACTCTATTATCTTTTATATCTTAATATTATAATCCTTTCACAGAACTTTAATCAGAATCTATTTTCAGTCTATAATCACATAATGGTTCTTAACATTAAATAGCTCAAAATAGAACGACAATGGTTAATTTTGTGTGCAGTGTAGTTAACCATTGTAATATTTAAAAAAAAAAATTTTAACTAGTGCCTTTGGAGTACTTTTTAAGTGATTAAAATGATAAATTTTTTGAAAATGTGTGTAATGAATACATTGAAGATGCATTGGAAATTGAAATCATAACTTTTATAAAAAATCTTTTTTTTATTTAGTATATTTAAAGAATGTCCTGTGGGCACTCGTTAGCGATACCTAAAAAAACACAAATTAAGCAGGCGAGCACTTTTCTCAAAAAGCTAGAACATGTAGCTTTTACAAAACCATACTTAATTAAAATTTAAAGTAATCCTACTGTAAGGAAAAATCTTAAATAGCCAATAACTAAAATTCTAGTCTGCTTCTTGCCTTAAACATGATGCAAATTAAGAAAGACGCAAATATGATTTGCTTATTTTTTTTTTAAGAACTAATGCAAGTTTGTATTTCTTCCAATGTTTTTCTTTCGGTTTCTGAGACTACTTTTGCAACAAATAGAATGGTTAAGAGGGAACGTCCAGCATACAAAAATATAGTACCTGTCTCCAAAACAATGCAATTATTATTTAAATCTGATAATTGACACAAGAAAATTGAAGGTATAAGAAACTACCCACGCTCCTAGCCAGGCTACCAAAACCACCAAACAACCAGCAATTCCCTTCACATTTATAGGAAACACCTGCAATATCAAAATTTGTTTTTCAAAAGAAAATGTTAGTATTATCCTTGGTGCAGATCGAGTCATCAATCTCCTTATTTCTTCGGTTGTTATTTCTTATCTTAGGGTAAGAAGTGTAGATAAACCATTATGAATATTGTGTCAACACTACAAGAAAAGTGTGTTATAGCCACGTGAATTTGCGACGTGATTATCACGTGGCAAAAAAAGTGAGTTGCGACGTGATAATCACATCACTCTAAGTTTCTAATATTAAAAAATTAAAATCAACGTTGGCAAATGGGGTGTCAGAAATATTATTTTCGAAAAACATTTGCGACGCAACCAATAAATTAAAATAAAATAAAAGCAAACATGTAACGTTCTCTAGGTTGTTAGATTTTGTTTTTCAAAAAACATTTTGCGACGTGATTATCACGTCGCAATCAATAAATTAAAACAAAATAAAATAAAAACATGTAACGTTCAAAGGGGGGAATTTCAAATTTTCAATATTTGTTTTGCAGCGTGTATATCACGTCGCAAATATTTTTGTATATCACGCCAAACAAATTAGACTCACTTAATGAAGTGATGTGTGCAGTTGACTGACACATTTATATCCGTTAGCATTTTGCGACGTGATTTTCATTTCGCTAATTTGCAACGTGAAAATCACGTCGCTACATTTATTATATCTTTTCACGTTTCGTTCCATTTTCTTGAAACCATTTTCATATTTCTTCCTCTCTCAAGTTGCTCTCTCCTCCCTCTTCAACCCACCATCTCTTCCTCTCTCAAATTTCTCTTCTATTTTCATACAATCTTCATCCAATTAAAGATATGTAATCTTCAATCTTCACTTGTTCTTGTTAATTTTTTTTTAATTTTTCGTTAAGAATATATAACATTCTGATTTTGATTTAATATGTGTAGGTGAAACTCAAGAATTTCTGATTTTGATTCAACTACAAGATCTCAATAAATATTGTTCAAGTTCATTCAGGGTTTTTTTCAATTTTATTTATAAATCTGATGTGATTATGTTATAGATTTGATATATAATTTAGATTTTTATATGTGATTATTAATTTATCTAATAAGAAACATATATAGATTTAATAAAAATAGATTTTATGTTATAATTTTTGATATATATATTGTTAGAATGTTAAAAACGAAAAATATTATAAATAATATCTATCATTGTTAGAATGTATATATTGTTAGAATGTTATATGTATCATTGTTAATATATATTGTTAGAATGAAAATATTATATATAATATGTATCATTGTTATATATAATTTTTAATATATATTGTTAGAATGTTAATTTCTAATATGTATCATTGTTATTTTTAATTTATAGTATATATTATAAAAACAGAATATATTATAGTAGATTGAACTTGTGTTAATTTTTTTTGTGTGTGTTTGTATATATTATACAGTATATATTATAAAAACAATATATATATATATATATATATATATATATATATATATATATATATATATATATATATATATATATATATATATATATATATATATATATATATATATTTTAGATATTGAATTGAGAAGAAGATTGAAGATAATAGAAATGAAGAAGGTTGATCTAAAAGATTGAAGGAGTTTGAAGAAAAAGATAGGTTTTGCAATTTTTTTGAATTTTACATTTAATATATTTTATGGATTTGGTTAGTTTTTAGGTTAAATTTGATTTTTGTTTTTGTAAAACTTATTAGCAAGTTATAATAAATACATATTTATTAAAAACAGAAAATATATGTTATATATATATATATATATATATATATATATATATATATATATATATATTTATTAAAAATGAAAATATATATTATATACATTTTTATTATAAAAAAACAAAAAATATATATTAAATACATATATATATATATATATATATATATATATATATATATATATATATATATATATATATATATATATATATATATATATATATATATATAAATTTTTAATTAAAAACTGTTTAATTTATGTTGTATAAAAACAGAAAATATATGTTATATATATGTTTATTAAAAACGAAAATGTATAGATTTAATTAAAAACTGTTTAATAAAAATGTTTTATAATAATAAAAACTGTTTTAACATATATATAAAAATTGTTTAATATAATAGTTAATAAAAATGTTTTATAAATCTCAAGCGATTTCCGGCACACCGAGAGCGATTTTCGGCGTGTAAATCTAGGGTTCCATTTCTCAACCTTCATCGTGCGTGGTGTGTCTCTGGTCAGGTTTAAAGTCCTAGCCTTCGGGTTTAGGGACCACTAGGATGTAGGGTTTCAACTTCGGTCATGACGCGGGGTAGAGGAAGGCCAAAGAAACAGGTTTCATCTTCTCCGACGACTCCCCTGAACTCGGAGATAAAAACGGATGCAAGCAGAGCTTCAGCGAGTTTGAAGATAACTATGGAAGAGGAAGCATCAGAGGAATCAGAGGAAGAAACAATTGCTCAACTGCTTGTTCAAAACCCCACGCTGACTCAACCTGTGGGTGAAAGGGACAGAAACAAATTATGGGTGGATGTGATAAGCGGAAACAGATTACCTACAAATGGACTTGCCATTCAGTTTAATGCCCCCAAAATTATTGAGGGGGAAATGGAAGTAGAGATAGAGGAGGCGGATGTGGAGTCTGAGTTACGCTTTTGGGATTCAACTTTGATCATGTATGCTTTGGGTAAGAACCTAAGCATGAATGCAGTGAAGAACATTATGCTTAAATTCTGGAATTTCGTCTCTCTCCCAAGCATCTACTACCACGAGGAAGGATATTTCCTCCTGAAATTCCAAACCACTGATGACAGAGATCAAGTTCAGATGAAAGGTCCTTACACAATTCATGGGGCTCCCATGGTATTAAGGGAATGGAATCACGAGTTTGACTTTAAACGTTATATGTTAAGAACTCTGCCGATTTGGATAAAACTACCAAATCTACCTCTCCACCTTTGGGGGCAAAGAGCCTTGGGAAAATTGGAAGTGTATTAGGATCCCTTCTATGCACAGATGAATGCACGGCCAATAAGCTACGAGTATCTTATGCTCGGATCTTAGTGGAGATTGACATCACTACTAAGCAGAAAGATAGCATAACCATCAGAGATACAAGTGAGAGGAAGATTACTCAGCTTATAGAATATGAATGGAAGCCTAAGTATTGCGAAATCTGCAAAAAGACAGGACACTCATGTGTGGAGGAGAAGAGCAAAGTGCTGAAACAATGGCAGCCTAAGAAAGACCCGGTGAAGAACCCTGATGTGAGTAAGCATGTTGATGAACCTGAACCCTCTCAAACCTGGAACCAAGTTAGCAAAGGAAAGAAAGGTATGATGCCTCAAAGCACCCCTGTTACAAATGATGGTGATATACTAATATCTAATGATTTTGAGTCACTCCTATTTGTGAATGAATTGGGAGTGAATTATGACCTACCAATATGATAGTATCATGGAATGTGAGGGGAATGAATAATATAGGGAAGTGCATAGAGGTTAATTCCCGCCTGAAGAATCTGCATCCTACTATGGCTATTTTGCTTGAAACTAGGATAAAGATGAATAAAGCTGACAAAATAAGGCGCCATTTGGGCACACACTGGTCTTACATGGATAACTACCTCAACCATGCGAATGGCAGGATTTGGCTAGTACTGATCAATTGCTCCATGTGGGGGTGTATGATCTGGCAGGTTCTCTACAATTCTGGTGCACTTATATATATGCCTGGAATACCTTAAATGATAGAAGAAATCTGTGGAAGGATATTTGTCAGCTTAAGCCCCCTGCCAGTGAACCGTGGATGTTAATGGGTGATTTCAACAATGTTTTGAGAGTTACAGATCGTGTGGGTGGTAGAGAGGTGACTGCATCTGAATATGAAGACCTAGTTACCATGATGGATAATCTTGAACTGTTTGAAAAAGAAAGCCAGGGGGACCATTTTACTTGGAACAACAAGCAATCAAATGGGATGATATACTCTAGAATCGACAGGGTTCTTGGGAACATACACTGGCAGCAACGTAACATTGACACTACCTTATATATCATGGAACCGGGTGTATCTGACCATTCTTTATTATGCCTCAAAGACAACATACAAACCAGTCCCTTTAAAAGACAATTTAAATTTCCCAATGTGGTAACCCAGACTGAGGGGTTTCTTGCTGCGGTTAAGGCCAACTGGGACTTACCTATGGAAGGTGGAGCAATGTACACCTGCTGAAAAAAACTGCAACGGCTGCAACCTATTATCAGAAATCTTTGCAAACCTTTTAAGGGCATCCAGGGTCAAATTGAGGAAGCTCGGGATGAGTTACAAAGTGCTCAAGTTGAATTGCAAATGGACAGATTGAATGGCTCAAAGGCAGAAAAAGTGAAGAACCTTACTGAGAAGGTGATTCATTTGAACAATATTGAGGAGAAAATGTTAGCCCAGCGTGCAAAAATAAACTGGATTAGATTGGGAGATGGGAATAATAGGTTCTTTCATGCCACTCTTAAAGGAAAGAACAAGCAGACTAGGATACAGTCCTTGCAAACTGGATCAGATGATATTGTAACTGACCAGCAGAGTATTAAGGAGGAAGTCATACAATTCTACAAAAATCTTGTAGGCACACCTGCTAGTGATCTTACTGGCATAGATATTGAAGCAATGAGAAGGGGTCCCCAACTTAATAGAGATCAAATGGAACAGCTCACTGTCCTTGTCACTGATGAGGAAATATACCAGTGCCTAATGACCATGAAGGACCAAACAGCCCCGGGTGGAGATGGCTATAATGCCAAGTTCTACAAGGTAGCTTGGGACATTATAAAAGCTGATGTTTGCCAAGCTGTTCGAGAATTCTTTGAGAAGGAGAAAATGTACAAAGCTGTTAATAACACCATTGTAACAATCATCCCTAAGAAAAGTAATGCCTCCAAAATTCAGGATTATAGGCCAATCTCATGCTGTACCATCCTTTACAAGCTCATTTCAAAGGTTATGGCCTCAAGATTGGGAAAAGTGATAGGCTCCATTGTGCACCAGAGCCAAACAGCTTTTATTCCAGGTAATCACATTCAGGATAATATTTTGTTGGCCTTTGAATTGATCAATGGTTATAGCAAAAGAGTGCCCCCCCGAGGTGTATGATCCAAATGGATCTCCAAAAAGCATATGACTCAATAGATTGGAATGCACTGGAGACAATCCTTAGAGAAATGAATTTTCCTCATAGGTTCATCAGATGGGTAATGCTGACTATCAATACAGTATCGTATAGATATAAAGTTAACAATGAGCTGACTGATTTTCTAGTGGCCAAGAGAGGTCTCAGGCAAGGAGACCCTCTCTCACCTATGCTCTTTGTCTTGGTGATGGATTACTGCATCGGGTCTTACAGAAACTGAAGGATAATCCCAACTTTAAGTTCCACTCAAAGTGTAAGAAGCTGGGCATTATCAACCATAGCTTTGCAGACGACCTGCTTCTCTTTGTCAAAGCAGAGACCACTTCTGTTAGCCTCTTGATGGAAAACTTCAAAAATTTCTCTTCCTCTACAGGCCTTACAGCTAATATGCAAAAGTGTATGATCTATTATGGCAATGTGGCGCAAGTTTCCAAGAACACTCTTTCTCAAATAACCAACTTTAAGGAAGGGACCCTACCATTCAGATATCTTGGCATCCCACTATCTAGTAAAAAGTTATCTGTTGTAAACTGTATGGTGATGGTTGAGAAGATGACTGGGAAAGTTAGGAATTGGACTAATAGCCTGTTGAGCTTTGCAGGAAGACTGCAACTTGTAAAGAGTGTGCTGTTCGCGATTACGAACTATTGGTTCCATTGTGTCCCATTGCCCATGAAAGTGATTCAATCTGCTGAAGCTGTTTGCAGATCATTTCTTTGGTCTGGTAGTGACAAGATAACCAGGAAACATCCTGTATCTTGGGGGCAAACTTGTAACCCGAGAAAAGTTGGAGGGCTGAACATAATTGACCTAAAGATTTGGAGGAAAGCGAGCTTGTTGAAAATGCTTTGGAACCATAGTGGCAAATCGGATAGCTTGTGGATAAAGTGGATACACTGCTATTATGTCAAGAGTTTGACCATCATGACTGTCCCTGTCAAAGCCTCTTGTTCATGGATCCTAAAAACAATCCTGAACCAAAGGCAAGCTGCAATGGACCTGCCCTGTTGGAACTCTATGATGCTGCACCCTAAATTTAGCACCAGAATTGTCTACCATGAACTGTTGCAAGATCTTCCCGTGGTTCAGTGGCAAAACTTAGTCTACAAAAACCTAGCTAGACCAAAAGCTCAGTTCATCTTGTGGATTGCGTGTAACAACAGACTCCCCTGCAAAGAACGTCTCCATCATTTTGGCCTCCTAAACAGCAACGAATGCACTTTCTGCAATGAGATAGAAACTTTGAATCACCTAATGTTTGAATGCAGAATTACTCGTGAGATCTGGACTTATATTCTCTCTTGGATGCAGCTGGTACATACACCACTTAGGTGGGATGAGGAAATTCAGTGGGTTATGAAGAAGAGCAAAGGAAAAGGTAGTAAAGCATCAATCCTGAAGTGTGCGTTTACTGAAACAATTTATGAAACTTGGCTGTTCCGAAATAGGTGTTGTTTTGGACGATCTAAGGTGAGTGACAATGGTAGCATAGGACCGAAAATTATCGATCATATTGTTTATAGGAGCTGGCTGAATCATAAACTTAGGCACTATGTTGCTAAGTTAATGATGCCATAGTGAGATTATGAGTGGCGGGATCTCTTGATCGCCTTGTATTACACTGTTTTTGGTTTGAATAAAGTATTTTCATTTCCAAAAAAAAATTGTTTATAAATAATTAAAAACTGTTTAATAAAATCTGTTTTATAATAATATTTAACAAAAATATTATATATTAATAAAAAACGGCTTTTTTCATTAAAGATGAATATAATAGTTATGTCAAAAAAATATTATTAATTTATAAAATAAAATTATAAATTAAATATTATTAAAAAATGAAATATATACTTTTTTAATTGAAAATTTTGTTTTTTTAAACAAAATATATATTAAAATGAGATTTATATTATATATGTATATATAAAATAAAACAAAATAGTATATACTTATATTTTATAGTCTTTAAAAAAATAATATGTTATTTAAGAACAAAATAGTGTGAAGTAGTATTTTTTAATCATAACATTTTAAAAAAAGTTACTATATGTTTATTTATTTTATGGTAAAATAAAATATATATTAAAATGAGAATATATTATATATGTATATATAAAATAAAACAAAATAGTTTATACTTATATTTTATAGTCTTTAAAAAAATAATATGTTATTTAAGAACAAAATAGTGTGGAGTAGTATTTTTTAAACATAACATGTTAAAAAAAATGATTATATGTTTATTATATTTTTATGGTAAAACAAAAAGAATATGTTTAATAGTTAAAACAAAAACAAAATCTTATATGTTTATGTTTAATAGTATATATAGTATTTTTTTTAATAGTTAGAACTACAGCAATATGTTTAAGAATATTATTAAGTTGATTCATTAATATTTTTAAATTTCTAATTAAAAAGGTATTCATTATATAAATTTACAGTATGGAATATTATCTGTATTATCTTAGTTGGATGTACGATAGATTATATCCAGGAAGATGTACACTTAAACCCAATTTTATATAAGGAGTTAATGAGTTTATTGCGTGGACGTTTGCTCATGAATGTTGTCGAAGAGAAGGAGAAGTTAGGTGTCCTTGTCTTAAATGTGGATGTAGACATATAATTAGTGACTCAGAGGAAGTAATACGTCATCTGCATAGAAGGGGTTTCATTGAAAATTATTGGGTTTGGACGTATAATGGTGAAAAACTGCCGAGTAACGTACCAGAGACTAGCAACACGCATGCCTCATGTAGTCGACGGCCTATGGAATATGAGGAAAACTTTAATCTGATCGGTCACATGGTTGAGGATGCTTTTGGTGTGAACGTGACCTATGATCAACCTGAAGATTTTGACGGGGAAGAGTTGCCGAATGAGGAAGCGCGAAAATTTTATCAGTTGTTGAATGAGATGAATATGATGTTGTTTGAGGGGTTGTCAGACTCAAAGTTATCAATGTGTGTGAGATTATTGGTTGCCAAGTCTAATTGGAATGTTCCTGATCAGTGTTTGGAGCACTTCGCAAAAATGATGTTGGACTCAACTGCTACAAAAGACAACTTTCCTACGAGTTTCTATAATGCAAAGAAGTTGGTGTCGATGTTGGGTTTAAGAGTAAGAAATATTGATTGTTTCATTAATGGTTGCATGTTGTTTTATGACAATGAGTTTGGTACTCAAGATGGATCGTTGGAGGAATGCAAGTTTTGTCAGAGTCCAAGATATCAAGTTCACAGTAGAGCCATTAACAGTAAGCAAGAACGTGTAGCAGTAAAGTCTATGTTCTATCTTCCGATAATACCAAGGTTAAAAAGAATGTTTGCTTCAATGCGTAGTGCAAGTCAAATGACATAGCATCATACAAACAAAACAAATTCATGCACTATGTGACATCCATCTGATGGCCAGGCATGGAAGTACTTTGATGATGTGCATCCCGATTTTGTCGAAGAACCTAGAAATGTCAGGCTTGGATTATGCTCTGATGGTTTTGCTCCATATGTCCAAGCATCGGGAACTATGTATTCTAGTTGGCCAGTTATTGTAACCCCTTACAACCTCCCTCCTGAGATGTGCATGACAAAACCATACATGTTTTTAACGTGTGTCATTCCAGGACCGCCAAATCCAAAAGTCAGAATTGATGTGTACTTACAACCTTTAATTGATGATTTGAAGAGGTTGTGGAATGGATAGTGGACATATGATATATCCCGTAAACAAAACTTTATTATGCGAGCTGCCTTGATGTGGACCATTAACGACTTTCCAGCATATTGCATGTTGTATGGTTGGGGTACGCATGGCAAAATGGGTTGTCCGCATTGCATGGGATACACCAAGGCATTTACGTTGGAGAAAGGGGGTAAAAGCTTGTGGTTTGATCCTTTGTCCATTGGCAGTACTCGGCCTTTTATGCCGTTATTCTCCTCTCAGTATCCTTCAATGTCGTTCCCATCTGAGAGTCTGTATTTTATTATCCCATCTAGGGCACCACCTGGTTATGCATTCCAGCAAACACAAATGCCCTCATCCTTCCAGCATACTGCGGGATCTCGTTTTCCACCTCCCACACAGATGCCTCCATCCGTCCAGCAGACTGGAGGATCTAGTTTTCCATTTCCCACACAAATGCCTTCATCCTTCCAGCATACTGGAGGATCTAGTTCTTCACGGCCCACACAGATGCCTCCATCATCCTTCTAGCAGACTAGAGCATCTAGTTCATCACGGCCCAGACAGGTTGGTCGCACCCCACATCCCACCATACATGTACCTGCTATTGCACCACAAAATTTTCCCTCTTTATTTGAGCTATAAGTTAATAATGACGTTTATTTCGTCATTCAAAAATTGAAGAAAATCAATAAAAAGTTCTGGTGGTTTTAAAGAAGCGCAATGTGAAGAATGGTTTAAATAGTGAAAATATGAAAAATTCACAAGTATTATTTGGAAGGTGGTATGAGCGGAGTTCTCGCATGCCCCGACTGTTTCGACGATATCTATAACTTTCGTGTTCGGCTCGGAAGCCAGTTCTTTGAGGAAGGTCGTCAAATTTGCAAATTACTTGAGATTTCGCAGTGAAAAATGGTGTTGAATGTAGGGTTTCGGGCCTCGGAAAATTCATATCTCACAATCCGCTCGTCGGATTCGCTCGAAAATGTAACTGGAGCTCTGTGTCATCATTACCAAGATTTCATATGTTCGGACCAAAGGCCAATTGTGCACTGAAAATTCCCAGCATTTTGAAGAATGTCACAATCTTTCGGTAAAAAGTGCGTTTTCGAGGTCGCGCCAAGTTTGAAAATTCATAACTTCTTCGATTTTTATCATATGAAGTCCATTTTGGAGGTATTTTCTCAGAAATTTTGTTAGCTTCGATTCTTCGTCACACATGCTTGTTCAAATTTTGAGCCAAAGATGGATTTTTATCGAATTCTTTGAGCGGTACTCACAAAATTCTACACAGTTGCGCCAGATGAATCAGTGTTTCTCGTCATTCAAACGCGCGTAATTTCTTCATCGCTTATCGGATTGAGACGATTCTCGCGTCTACGAGTCACGAATTTGGTCATCTTCGCAATGGCCTTGGTTTCGTTCCGAAATTCAGAGCCGGACTGAGTTTCCTTAAAAACGAGCCAAAAAAGAGATAATTAAGGGTATTTTGGACGTTTCACCAATCACACTATATAAGTTATTTTTCTTCACATTCTCTCATAACTTTAATTCACCAATTTTTTCACAAACACTTTTTTTAATTTCTCTCTCAACTTTCAAAGATCAAAACCACAAATTCTATAAAACTTTCATCAATATTCATCAATCTTCTTCAAAAATCAAGAGCGACATGGATTGAAAATCAAGATCTCGAGTTCAGATTCGCCTCTATCTCCATTAGCTCGTGCACATCACTCTCTCATTCCTCTCAGGATTCACTTTTTGATTTCGTTCGTGTTCGCGTTCGCGCTCGTGTCGTGTTCGTGTTCGCGCGTCGGTTTAAATCTTCATCCGGTAAGCCTTTGAAACTTGAATTAAGTGTTTAATTATTGATGTTAACATGATTTGAATGCTAGATCTAGTTGTTGATGATGCTTAATTGATGATGATGATGATGATGACTAAATATTAGATTCATTAAATCTTTGCTTGCAATTGCATGTGGATACAAGTTTGGCGCACTATGTGTTTGATACAATGCTTGTATGAATTTGTTGCTTGATAATCAATGATGTTGACTTGAAATCTATGTGGATTGATGCCTAATTGTGGTTGTTGGATGCTCATAATGCTGTGCAAATTGAGTCTAATTCGTGCTTGATAATAATTCTTGATGGATGCATGTTTGAATTGCTTTGAAGGTTGATTGTGCTGTTTTTTTTTACTCTGTGCTCAACGTAACCGGTTACGCTTCAGGCCGTAACTGGTTACGAACCCGTGTTTGCCTTGTTACGCTGTTTTTGTGCACAGCGTAACCGATTACGCCCTAAGACGTAATCGGTTACGAGCTTGTTTTTTGCCTCTACTTTTGCTTCTGTGTACAGCGTAACTGGTTACGCTCCTGGCCGTAACCGGTTACGAACCCGTGTTTTTCCCTACTTTTGCTCCTGTTTGCAGCGTAACCGGTTACGCTTCAGGCCGTAACCGGTTACGGCTGTGTGTTTTGTTCCTAACTTCAAAAATTCATATCTTTTGACTCGTAACTCTGTTTTGTGTGTTCTTTATATCGTTGAAAAGCTTGTAAAATGTACTTTCTGATGGATTGATTTTTCTTGCTGAATTTTATGTCCTTCATGATTGTATTTTGGCTCGCTTCTGGTGTGTTTTTATGCGCGTTTACTCGTGTGTGATTGTTGTTCGTTTTGATGTGTGTTTCAACATGTTTTCATATACTTTCTTACGTGTGTCATCGTCGATCTGTATTGGTTTATTTGTTTCGTGTTTCCGCCTCTTATGTTTTTATCCATTTATCGCTTAGCTCGTAGCATAATAACGCAATTCTGATTGTGATATGTTGTTATCTCTAACGTGTGTGCTAGTGTGCGAGGCTTTTGGACGGTTACCGATCGATGATTATTCTATAAGTGTTCCGCTTTACTTGCGAGACACGATTTCATTCATTCCATTCGTGTTCTCATCCTGGAGACACGTCTCTATTACTTTATATCTGCTTGTTTGGTTGGCTTGTTCCTTTTGCAGGTGTATTGTGATTATGCTCGACGCGCATGTTGACCTTCGTGTGCTTTCATGGCTAATCGGTGTGCTGACTATTTGCTTTTGCTTTGCTAGCTCGCTCGTGGGATCCTAGTTTCCTTGCTCTCTTCGCTTTAGTTTACGGATCATCATCCGTTTAGTATTGATCTCGTTTCATTTTATTTTTCTTGCACTTTATCGCTTTCTCGCATCATCCTTTAACATGAGAAGTAGGACTTAGACATGCATCTGGCCAAGTCCTCGAAAGAGATTCTGTTTTTGTCGGTGTGCTTACATTTGTGCTTTGCGGCAAGGAGTCACGGTTCAATAAGTCCTATATGGCACTCCGTTAAGTCCTCTTGGAAGGCATGCCGAAAGGGTTAGCAATCAACCCCGCCCAGTCTCATCGAGTCCGTTCAGTATGCGCACGCCACGCGTTGCTTGCTTCTGAACTAGCACAAGATCTTATTATCGAGTATGTCAGGAAAAGGGTTCATGCAGCCGGACCCCCGCATTTCCTATAGCTCGCGTTGCTCGATGTTGATGCTCGGTGTACGCACGCACCGTTTTTCCTTTCAGATCCGTGACGGCTTGGTTGCTGAGAGGGACCCGCTCCTCTTGTCTATGGCCCGATCATGAAGGATAGAAAAACACTTAGAAAGGGGGGGTTTGAATAAGTGTAGTCTAAAAACTTGAACGATAAAAATAATATGCACAGTTATTTTTATCCTGGTTCGTTGTTAACTAAACTACTCCAGTCCACCCCCACGGAGTGATTTACCTCACCTGAGGATTTAATCCACTAATCGCAACAGATTACAATGGTTTTCCACTTAGTCCGCGACTAAGTCTTCTAGAGTATCCTGATCACAACCTGATCACTCCAGGAACAAATGCTTAGACACAAGCTAAGACTTTCTTAGAGTATCCTGACCACCACGTGATCACTCTAATTACAACTGCTTAGACACAAGCTAAGACTTCCTAGAGTATCCTGATCAACACTTGATCACTCTAGTTACTTACAAATTAATGTAATCAATTCTAAGAGTATTACAAATGCTTCTGAAAAGCTATAATCACAACAGTGATATTTCTCTTAACGTTTAAGCTTAATCTCACTAATATATTACAACAGCAATGTAGTGAGCTTTGATGAAGATGAAGTTTCTGAGCTTTGAATTTGAACAATGTTTCAGCAAGTCTTTCAGAATAATTTCGTTCAGAATTGGTAACCTTGCTTCTCATCAGAACTTCATATTTATAGGCTTTTGAGAAGATGACCGTTGGGCGCATTTAATGCTTTGCGTATTCCGTACAACATTGCATTTAATGTTTCACGCTTTTGTCAACTACCTCGAGCCTTGTTCACGCTGTGTCTACTGACGTTGCCTTTAATAGCTTCCAACGTTCCTTTTGTCAGTCAGCGTAGCCTGCCACTTGTACTTTCTTCTGATCTGATGTTTGTGAATAAAATATTTAAATATCATCAGAGTCAAACAACTTGGTGCATAGCATCTTCTTGTCTTCTGACCTTGAAGTGCTTCTGAGCGTGATACCATGAGAACTTCAGTGCTTCTGCTTCTGATCTCAAGTTCTTCTGATGCTTTCATAGACCCATGTTCTGATTCTGCCTTGACCATCTTCTGATGTCTTGCCAGACCATGTTCTGATGTCTCATGCAGAACCTTCTGAGACAAAGCTTCTGAGCGCTGATTTGTGCATACTCTTTATATATTTCCTGAAAGGGAAATTGCAATGTATTAGAGTACCACATTATCTCACACAAAATTCATATCCTTGTTATCATCAAAACTAAGAATATTGATCAGAACAAATCTTGTTCTAACAATCTCCCCATTTTTGATGATGACAAAAACATATATAAATGATATGAATTTGCGATCAGAAAGAGCAGACGGCTAAAGACAAATTACACAGCTATAGCATAAACATGTGAATATGTCTCCCCCTGAGATTAACAATCTCCCCCTGAGATGAATAATCTCCCCCTGAAATAAATACTCGAAGAACTTTAATAATAAAAGACTTCCCTGATTATTTCGGTAGAGACGATCACATAAGCTTCTGTCTTCTGATAATTCATAGCTTCTGACTTCTGCTTCCATTGGACAGCTTCAGAACTTGAATTTCTTTAGATCCCTAGAACACTCACAGCTTCTGATTCCTGCTTCCATTTAGGACAGCTTCAGAACTTGAATTTCTTTGATCTTCAGAACATTCACAGCTTCTGATTCCTGCTTCCATTTAGGACAGCTTCAGAACTTGAATTTCTTTGATCTTCAGAACATTCACAGCTTCTGATTCATGCTTCCATTTAGGACAGCTTCAGAACTTGAGTTTTCTGGATCTTTAGAACATTCACAGCTTCTGATTTCTGCTTCCCTCGGATAGCTTCAGAGCTTTGAATTTCTTCTTACATCACTTCATGCTAGATTGTATCAGAACATTGTTGAATGTACCAGAGCATCATCAGAGCATCTCTACATCCTGAAATGTTACAGAACAAAACTAAACGACAAAAGTCAGCATGAATGAGTTAGAACATAAAATGTGTATCAGAACACAAAATATGTATCAGAGCCATATAAGCCATATAGAATATATCAGATCCAATAGACAATGTATCAGAGCAAATAGACAATGATTTGGATCATATTCTATTATCAGAATTTCTGATCATTCTTCCTTCTTGCTTCTGATTCTGAAGCTTCCTAGCACTCAGCTTGCTTCAAGAATCCAAGAGCTATTTCTGATCATTCTTCCTTCTTGCTTCTGATTCTGAAGCTTCCTAGCACTCAGCTTGCTTCAAGAATCCAAGAGCTTGATTCATTTTGTTGCTTCTTATGTTGATCTTGAATCTTTGATTCCTGCAACAACACAACTTAAAAACATAGATCTTTGCAAGTTCTGTTAGTAAATATGGAGCCTTTTTACTCGGTAACTGATAATATTAATCAGATCATTTATCATATATTTTCTCCCCCTTTTTGTCATAACATCAAAAAGCATAAAAGATTCAGATGTAAAGCAAGAGACAAAAGGAAAGAAACATAAATAACTTTTCATTGATTTCAACAAGAAGGATTACACAAGGTGTATGCAGAAAACAGATGCAACAAGGAAAGAAAACTACAAAGACTTAAAGCCTAAGACTCTATCCTACGCAAAGACTGCGCAAACAACTCAAGAACCCTCTGGTCTTCAGTTTGTTCAGCCATGAAAGCTTGAAAACTCTTCATGCCTGTCCAGACTAGAACCTCCACTGTAGGAGAGATCCAAGAGACCAAAGAGGAAGTGAGGGACAGTTCATAGACAGGGAGCTAATGTTGCAAACGGGCTCCAGTTACTCAAGAAGGTCTTCTTCCTTTGGATAAATGTTGATAACAGCATTGAAGAAGAGATCTGTCTTGAAAGAGACTTGGAGAGCCATCCCAAGATATGCTTCACATCCTGTAACTGATTAACCCTTTCATCCGTTCTCATTGAGTTGAAAGGATTCATGATGAACGCTAGGTTGAAGATTAATGAACTAGGGTTTATGCCAAAGAAAAACTTTGTTGGACAAGAGAGAAAAAGAAAGAGAAAGAGAGCCAAGACTTATTGAAAAAATGCAACGAAATGAAGGAATAAATAGAGGGAAAAAGAAGAGAGAAACATTCGAGGAATATAAAAAAGAAAAGAAGGACAATAAAAGAAATGATGAATGGAATTTAATGTAACATGACGTGAGGAGAGATAATAATGACAAAAGACGAGATTTGTAAAGAAATAGTGAACACGTGTTTACCATCTGCACGCACGCTTGTCCAGAAATAGTGAACACGTGTTTACCATCTGGATAGCCAGTTACAGCTGTTTTGCTTTTAAAGAGATTCTGAATCAACTTAGACAATGAAACGTTAATAATAACTGAATCACAATTTCTAATTGATTTCAATCAGAACTTCTTAAAAAAAATCCAATTTCATTTCAGAAGATACTCATACATAAGATCTTCTCATCTTCTCATTCTGGGCATAAATCCATACTGATATTCTTCAGAATGAACTTAAACCTATCTTCAGCAAGGGGTTTTGTAAAGATATCAGCCCATTGATGGTCTGTATCCACAAAGTTTAAAGATATAACACCCTTCTGAACATAGTCCCTTATGAAATGATGTTTAATCTCAATATGTTTAGCTTTTGAATGTAAAATAGGATTCTTAGATAAACATATAGCAGAAGTATTATCACAGAAAATAGGAATGTTACTCTCATATATCTGATAATCTTCCAGCTGACTTCTCATCCAGAGCATTTGTGTGCTACAACCAGCAGCAGCAACATATTCTGCTTCTGTTGTTGAGAGGGCAATAGTAGCTTGCTTCTTGCTGTACCATGAGATCAGATGACTTCCAAGAAATTGACAACTTCCAGAAGTGCTCTTTCTTTCTATTCTATCTCCAGCATAGTCAGCATCACAGAATCCTACTAAGTTGTAATCTTTAGATCTTCTGTAAACTAAACCAACATTAGTAGTACCTTTCAGATACCTTAGAATTCTCTTAACCGCTGTTAAATGAGATTCTCTTGGATCTGATTGGAACCGAGCACACAAACAAACACTAAAGAGAATGTCAGGTCTAGAAGCAGTTAGATATAGAAGAGATCCAATCATACCTCTGTACAACTTCTGATCTACCTTCTTACTTACCTCATCCTTACCCAGTACACATGTTGGATGCATAGGAGTTTTGGCTTCTTTGCTTTCAGAAAGATTAAACTTCTTCAGAAGTTCTTTCACATACTTTGTTTGATGAACATAGGTTCCATCGGAAGTTTGGTTGATTTGAATCCCAAGGAAATACTTGAGTTCTCCCATCATGCTCATTTCAAATTCAGCCTGCATAGACTCAGCAAACTCCTTTCCAAGTGTAGCATTAGATGTTCCAAAGATAATATCATCAACATATATTTGACAAATTAAAATATCCTTTTTAAATGTTTTACAAAAGAGAGTAGTGTCCACTTTTCCTCTAGTGAAATCATTTTCCAGAAGGAAAGAACTCAAACGTTCATACCAAGCTCTGGGAGCTTGTTTCAATCCGTATAATGATTTCTTTAATTTGAAAACATGATTTGGAGACATGGAGTCTTCAAAACCAGGAGGTTGGTGAACATAAACTTCTTCATCTATATAACCATTTAAGAAGGCACTCTTGACATCCATCTGATAAAGAGTGATGTTGTGTTGAGTGGCAAAAGAAATTAATAGACGAATAGATTCTAACCTGGCCACTGGTGCAAAGGTTTCTGTATAATCAATCCCTTCTTGCTGACTATAACCCTGAGCAACCAGTCTGGCTTTGTTTCTTACCACTTCACCTTTCTCACTTAGCTTGTTTCTGAAAACCCACTTAGTACCGATGATGTTAAATCCTTTTGGTCTAGGAACCAAGTCTCATACATCATTCCTTGTAAACTGATTTAGTTCTTCTTGCATGGCAATTATCCAGTCTGGATCTTCTAGAGCTTGATCAATAGAAGTTGGCTCGATCAAAGAAACAAGACCTAATTGACATTCTGCATTGTTCTTAAGGAATGCCCTTGTTCTGATGGGATCATCTTTCTTCCCAAGAATCACATCTTCTGAATGAGCTGAGGCAAGTCTAGGTGATCTTCTGATAGTTGGTTCTTCAGAAATCCTAAGATTCTCTAAAGATGCAGCAACTTGATCTTTTGATCCATTGCTTCTGAGACTGCCAGCTTCTGCAGCTTTGCTTCTTGATTCTTCAACTTCTGATATATCAATATCAAAATCTGCAAAATTCTCAAACTGCTTTGGTTTTTCAAGACCAAGCTTATCATCAAACCTGATATTGATTGATTCTTCTACAATCAATGTTTCAGTATTGTATACTCTGTAGCCTTTAGAGCGTTCAGAATATCCAAGAAGGAAACATTTTTGTGCTTTGGAATCAAACTTACCAAGATGATCTTTAGTATTCAGAATAAAACATACACATCCAAAAGGATGGAAATATGAAATGTTGGGCTTTCTGTTCTTCCACAATTCATAAGGAGTCTTATTTAGAATAGGTCTGATAGAGATTCTATTCTGAATATAACACGCAGTGTTTATTGCTTCTGCCCAGAAATGCTTAGCCATATTGGTTTCATTGATCATGGTTCTGGCCATTTCTTGTAGAGTCCTATTCTTTCGCTCTACAACTCCATTTTGCTGTGGAGTTCTAGGAGAAGAGAAATCATGGGCAATACCATTTTCTTTGAAGAACTCCTCAAAGAATTTGTTCTCAAATTCACCACCATGATCACTTCTGACCTTTATGATCTTGCACTCCTTCTCAGATTGGATCTGAGTGCATAATTCAAAGAACACTGAATGAGACTCATCCTTGTGTTTCAAGAACTTTACCCAAGTCCAGCGGCTATAATCATCAACGATGACTAATCCATATTTCTTCCCTCTGACAGATGCTGTTTTGACTGGGCCAAACAGATCAATGTGCAAGAGTTCTAACGGCCTTGAGGTAGAAACAACATTCTTAGACTTGAATGCAGGTCTGGAGAACTTGCCCTTCTGACATGCTTCACAAAGAGCATCTGATTTGTATTTCAGATTTGGGAGTCCTCTGACTAGATTTAGTTTGTTAATCTGAGAAATCTTTCTCAAACTAGCATGTCCTAATCTTCTGTGCCGGACCCATTGCTCTTCAGAAACAGACATAAGACAAGTCACCTTCTGCTTCTCAAGATCAGAAAGATCAATCTTATAAATGTTGTTCTTCCTCTTTCCTGTAAATAGGATTGAGCCATCCTTCTGACTTACAGCCTTGCAAGACTTTTGATTGAAGATTATATCATAACCATTGCCACTTAATTGACTTATGGACAATAAGTTATGCGTTAATCCTTCTACAAGAAGTACATTAGTTATGGAAGGAGAGTTACCAAGACTTATGGTTCCAGAGCCAATGATTTTGCCCTTCTGATCTCCTCCAAACTTGACATCTCCACCTGGTTTAAGCACCAGGTCTTGGAATGTAGACCTTCTTCCCGTCATGTGTCGCGAGCACCCAGAGTCCAGGTACCATGACATTTTGCTTTCTGTCCTCTTTGCCGCCAAGGATATCTGCAACAGAAATTATATTCTCCATAGGTACCCACAATTTCTTGGGTCCTTTCTTGTTAGTTCTCCTCAAGTTCTGATTGAACTTGGGTTTAGCAAAATATTTAACAGGAGGAACATCATGATATTCTTTAGGTTTGTCAGCATGATATTTCTTAGGATGTGTCACATGCTTCTTGGTGTGAACAGTGTTAAACTTCTGTGCATGTGAAGTGAGCCTAATATCATGTGTATGGCAATATTTGAACTGATCATACAATGGCATGTATGTGATCTTCAGATCATCAATAGGTTCAAATTTATGTGAGGTATCACCCTCATAGCCAAAACCAAACCTTCTGTTTCCAGAAACACCATATATCATAGAAGCAAGACGACTTCTGCCAATACTTCTAGATAAGAACTTTCTGAAGCTCGAGTCATATTCTTTCAGAATATGATTCATGCTAGGAATGGATTTTTCTGTTTCAGAAGGAGATCCACTATCTTTGGATAGATTTAAAACTTTTTCCTTCAGTTCAGAATTTTCCAATTCCAGCTTCTTAGTTTCAAATTCAAACTGCTTTTTCAGCTTTTTGTATTTGATACTAAGATGAGCCTTGAGTTCCAGAAGTTCTGTTAAACTGGAAACTAAATCTTCTCTAGATAGTTCAGAAAATACCTCTTCAGAATCTGATTCTGATGTAGATTCTAATCCATCATCTTCTGTCGCCATCAGCGCAAAGTTTGCCTGCTCTCCTTCAGAGTCTAATCCTGATTCTGATTCAGAATCATCCCATGTTGCCATAAGACCTTTCTTCTTATGAAACTTCTTCTTGGGATTCTCCTTCTGAAGTTTCGGACACTCATTCTTGTAATGTCCAGGCTCATTGCACTCATAGCAGACAACCTTCTTCTTGTCAGATCTTCTGTCACCAGAAGATTCTCCTCGTTCAAATTTCTTTGAACTTCTGAAGCCTCTGAACTTCCTTTGCTTGCTCTTCCAGAGTTGGTTTACCCTTCTGGAGATCATGGACAGTTCATCTTCTTCTTCAGATTCTGATTCTTCAGGATCTTCTTCTCTAGCCTGAAAAGCGTTAGTGCATTTTTTAACATTAGATTTTAATGCAATAGACTTACCTTTCTTCTGAGGCTCGTTTGCGTCCAGCTCAATTTCATGGCTTCTCAAGGCACTGATAAGCTCTTCCAAAGAAACTTCATTCAGATTCTTGGCAATCTTGAATGCTGTTACCATTGGACCCCATCTTCTGGGTAAGCTTCTGATAATCTTCTTTACATGATCAGCCTTGGTGTAGCCTTTATCCAGAACTCTCAATCCAGCAGTTAGAGTTTGAAATCTTGAGAACATCTTCTCAATATCTTCATCATCCTCCATCTTGAAGGCTTCATATTTCTGGATTAGAGCAAGAGCTTTAGTCTCCTTGACTTGAGCATTTCCTTCATGAGTCATTTTCAAGGACTCATATATGTTATGGGCCGTTTCCCTGTTAGATATCTTCTCATACTCAGCATGAGAGATAGCATTCAGCAAAACAGTCCTGCATTTGTGATGATTTTTGAAATCTTTCTTTTGATCATCAGTCATTTCGCTTCTCGTGAGCCTTACACCAGTAGCTTTAACAGGATGTTTGTAGCCATCCAACAGAAGATCCCATAGATCAGCATCCAGACCAAGAAAGTAACTTTCCAGTTTATCTTTCCAGTATTCAAAGTTTTCACCATCAAATACTGGTGGTCTAGTATAACCATTGTTACCGTTGTATTGCTCAGCAGAGCCAGATGTAGATGCAATTGGATTTGTATGAACTTCACCAGCCATCTTTTACTGAAGCGTTTTTCTCTTCCTGAATCTTTTCTAAACACGGTTAAGTGCTTGCACCTTAGAACCGAAGCTCTGATGCCAATTGAAGGATAGAAAAACACTTAGAAAGGGGGGGGTTTGAATAAGTGTAGTCTAAAAACTTGAACGATAAAAATAATATGCACAGTTATTTTTATCCTGGTTCGTTGTTAACTAAACTACTCCAGTCCACCCCCACGGAGTGATTTACCTCACCTGAGGATTTAATCCACTAATCGCAACAGATTACAATGGTTTTCCACTTAGTCCGCGACTAAGTCTTCTAGAGTATCCTGATCACAACCTGATCACTCCAGGAACAAATGCTTAGACACAAGCTAAGACTTTCTTAGAGTATCCTGACCACCACGTGATCACTCTAATTACAACTGCTTAGACACAAGCTAAGACTTCCTAGAGTATCCTTATCAACACTTGATCACTCTAGTTACTTACAAATTAATGTAATCAATTCTAAGAGTATTACAAATGCTTCTGAAAAGCTATAATCACAACAGTGATATTTCTCTTAATGTTTAAGCTTAATCTCACTAATATATTACAACAGCAATGTAGTGAGCTTTGATGAAGATGAAGTTTTTGAGCTTTGAATTTGAACAGTGTTTCAGCAAGTCTTTCAGAATAATTTCGTTCAGAATTGGTAACCTTGCTTCTCATCAGAACTTCATATTTATAGGCGTTTGAGAAGATGACCGTTGGGCGCATTTAATGCTTTGTGTATTCCGTACAGCATTGCATTTAATGTTTCACGCTTTTGTCAACTACCTCGAGCCTTGTTCACGCTGTGTCTACTGACGTTGCCTTTAATAGCTTCCAACGTTCCTTTTGTCAGTCAGCGTAGCCTGCCACTTGTACTTTCTTCTGATCTGATGTTTGTGAATAAAATATTTGAATATCATCAGAGTCAAACAACTTGGTGCATAGCATTTTCTTGTCTTCTGACCTTGAAGTGCTTCTGAGCGTGATACCATGAGAACTTCAGTGCTTCTGCTTCTGATCTCAAGTTCTTCTGATGCTTTCATAGACCCATGTTCTGATTCTGCCTTGACCATCTTCTGATGTCTTGCCAGACCATGTTCTGATGTTGCATGCTGAACCTTCTGAGACAAAGCTTCTGAGCGCTGATTTGTGCATACTCTTTATATATTTCCTGAAAGGGAAATTGCAATGTATTAGAGTACCACATTATCTCACACAAAATTCATATCCTTGTTATCATCAAAACTAAGAATATTGATCAGAACAAATCTTGTTCTAACAGATCATTCTCGCGAGGTCTAATGCTTGGTTGACTCGGGTGATTCGCTCCCCTTGGCTATGGCGGGACCGCTTTTCTACCACTCGGCCAGTGCCGTTGGTTTTGTTTGCTTTACGAGCGGAGCTCATTTGTGTGATATTCTTGTTTGCTTTCCCTCTCCTTCATAGGTTGCTAGTTTAGTTTAGACTTGTACCCTTTGTATGATAACATTAGGTAGCAAGCTTTCCCCCTTAGCTTAGGTCTCCCTCATGCATTCTTTAAAACACAAACCACACTATTTGATTTTCTTTTCTTAAGAGCTTGTTATTTTCACTCCATTCCCAAGCTTAAGTCTCCAAAGGTCGAGCAGCGGAGTGTGAATGTAACTTGTTCACCTAAAAAACACAAAACAAACAGAAATTAGTTAGCCGAGCTACGGTAGCTCTGATTCTACAAAACAGATACGTAGGCAGTGGGGTAGGGCCCGTGCAAGCATAATCCTTTATTTTCCCTACATTCTGCATTCATTTTAGTCTAGATTAGCGTAGGTTTGTTACACACCCATAGTTTTAGACACTAGCGTGGATACCATCGAGTACGATGGGCGCGTGGGGTGCTAGCACCTTCCCCTCGCGTAACCGACTCCCTTACCCTCTTCTCTGGTCGTGAGACCGTTGTTTTGTTTTGTGGTTTGCTGGCATTCCCTCCCTTTTCAGGATAAATATGTTAGTGGCGACTCTGTTAATTTTCGCGGTAGCGACACCTGCATGCGAGGATCATACAAAGTTGGATGATGATGACGATCTTGGTGGGGATGATGATGTGTTATATGAGAGAGATCTTCAAGGGGATGATGATCTGAGTCAGATTCATACCATTTATGGGAGATTTTTGATTTGGCGCGAAGGAAGCTCGTAAATTTCTTATTCATAAAGTTTTATTTAAGTATACATTTCCATTTTTAATATAACTTTATAATTAATGTTAATTCAATTATTGTTGTTTAGTTTCGGGCCGAGTAGGATTGCTGCCAATGTTATAAGTTATATAATTCAGCAGAATTATACACAATTTTGGAATATTTTTGGAGAAGTTCCAGATAAAGACCAATGGTTTAAGCAATTTCAGGTATAGTTAATTTTTGTTGTAAGTAAATGTTATTTAAAAGACTTTTCATTATAATTATCTAACTATTTATTTTAATGTCATACCATATTGCAGGAAAAATGTTGTTGGGATCCACTGAACGCGAGGAAGATTAGAAAAAACTATATGGGCAGGACTTCTAGACGACTTTCTGAAATGCTACGACGTGTTAGAGAGCGTTGGGAATTTTCGGGCGTCCGTGCCAAATGGATAGGCAAAGAAATTTTTGCAGATCTTCTTAAATATTGGGAAACTACTGAATTTAAGGCTAAATCTGAAAACGCAAAGAAGATGAGGGCATCAGAAAAAAGGGGTTGCCTTAATGTTGTTGGGAGTAATAGTATTGCTGAGCATGCTCGATGCATGGTAATTATTCCTACTTTTTAAAGTTATATTTTGATTTATAATATATTTTATTAACTAAAGTTAACTTTATTATTTAGGCTAAGATTTTGGGGAGACAGTCGTTAATGACTGAGCTGGTTACAAAATCTCGGTCAAAGAAATCGAGGGGTTTTATTGACGAGCGTACAACAAAAGCTATGGTAAGTTATTTAATTTATGTTGTTTATATATTTTTTTATTTATTAACAACTTTGTGATGTGATTTTCACTTGGCAAGTGAGATTTATATATTTTTTAATTTATTGGAAACTTTGTGACGTGATTTTCACTTGGCCACTGAGAACTTGTGATATAAAAATCACGTGGCAACTGAGAACTAGTGGTGTGAGAATCACGTGGCTATTATTTTTTATATTTATTTAATTTAATTTAATTTAACTTAAGTTTAACTTCATTTTTTTTATTGTATGTGTAGGAGGATTATCAGGTTTTGCTTGCAGAATTTCTGACACATAATCCTCAATATACTCCGCCTCCAGGAAAGCCGGTTCATCCATATGTGGATTTTTATATTTGGAGTCTAGTCAATGAGGGAAAGGGACCTAACGGGTATTTTTTTTGTGGTGGAAATTTGGCGGGCTCCTTGAGAAGTGGGGATAGAAATCTATATCAAAGAGCTGTGGACGGGGAAGGAGGATCACGTCAAACAAATTTGACACCGACACAGTTAAAAACAGTAAGACAATTGGCTAGACGCGAGTCAGAGGAACGTGAGGCGGCATTGAAGGCCCAAATGGAGGCGACAATGAAGGCCCAAATGTAGACACTAAAGGGTGATCATCAAAGGGAAATGGAGGCAATGGCGAAGAGACAAGCTGATATGGAGGAGCAAATGCGGCAATTTATGCAAGCTTTTGGTGGTAATCACAATGTTGGTGGCCAACAGTCGAGGGATGATAACAACGACAATGATGTTGATGTTACCGACTTTATCTATCCAGATGATCCATTTAGTTATTTTATTTTTATTTTGTTTGGATTTGAATTTGTGTAACATACTAATGAATTTATAATTATATTTTAAATTTAGCAATATTAAATTTAAAATGTAACACCCCATACATAACTGACTAGTATATTATGCATGAAACGTTAAAATTGATATTGAGTACATACAAAAGCTATAGATATAGAAAGATCCAAATAAAATACAACATGAAATCCTAATAAGAATTACAGAACATGTGTCTTCAATGGATCTGCACAGCGGAAGATGAGATCTGAAGAGGTCTCCGAGCCATCACCACTTCCAAATCTTCAGTCTAAACCTGCTACTGACCAAACGCTACTAAACTGCACCTGAAAAAAAATATAAGTTGATTGGGGTGAGATTACTAAATCTCAGTGAGTCCCCCTATCTTACGGGTTCACTCGGTCCTACAAGGTACATGCAATCAAACGGATCCGCCGTGGATCCGGGGTTTACCTCACGGCCAGGTACAAATACACAACAAGGACAATATCACCATTAGAAGTCCCGTGGCTAACCAATGAGATATCATTAAACACACAAACAACACACAAGTATGATGTTGCTAGTACAACCACGTCACCATGATTGTACCAGCCCACCGGTGAGGACCTAATGATATTGCCTATGTGGCATCACTAGGGGTGAATAAACAAGTGATCTTACCGACGTGGTATCACCATCTCACCATACCAACATCCGATGTTTTCCTGCTAGAGGAAATGCCTGTTTCAGTACATGATGAGTATACACCAGATCATTCCCATCAAGCACTAGCATTCCCTTGGTAACACGATGAGTATACACCAGATCATTCCCATCGAGTACCCACATATCTCATACCGATCAATGAGTATACACCAGATCATTCCCATTGAGAGCGGTGAATATGCCCAGCTATCCCTTCCCACCAATGAGTATACACCAGATCATTCCCATTGGCGGCCATCCACGGAGTATACACCAGATCATTCCCGCGTGGAGGGGGACATAAAGATGACGACATACGCAAAAAGTATACACCAAATCATTCCCATTGCGTACTCGTTAATGCACAAAATCACAACATACATGATGAGTATACACCAGATCATTCCCATCAAGTATGCATATAATCATATCCGAAAGTTCGACCAGAACAAATATAAATCAAGTGATCATTGTCACACAAATCATCAAGCCATAATAGCATTTATCATCATAAAGCATTCAAATTTGTCCTACATATTCATACCACTAGTATACAAGTGACAATATAATGCGTATCATGTTCTACAACATGGTTTCACAAGTCTCGAAGGACAACAGAGGTATTCAGCTCCCTCTACAGGATTGAATTACTCTTGGGGTAAATTTCACAAAATACCGTTTACCACATTCGTCTGAATGGGTGTCAGATATCTCGAAAAATAATATTTATGCACCAAGGCTAATTTTCTTAGATAGTACACTTCATTAGCTTTCTAACGGTATATGGTACGCGTCGAACGGACGCACGAAACGGGAGATATGAATTTTCCACTCTGCTGAATTTTTCCTTTTTCGCCCAGTGTAACCGGTTACACCAGGAACCGTAACCGGTTACGGTCACGCAAAATGCCCAGATTCTCAGTTTTTCAACAGCGTAACCGGTTACACCAAAACCCGTAACCGGTTACACTGTACCAGAACCATTTTTCTGTGTTTTTAAGGGTTCTATATCAGTCCCACAGCTTCATGATGAATCCCCTATATTCCCAACTCAGTTCCAGCGAAATCATGATATACAAACACAATTAGAAACATCAGCAGGTAAGGATTACATCAGATTAAACATGTTTTAGCAGTATTGATTCATGTATCACTCACATTCCCAAAATCCCAATTGAACCCTCACATGCAAAACCCCAAGGTCACTAATATGGAACTCACCTTGCATCAATGGAGCTTTGGATGATGAACATGCTGCAATTGAGCTCCTAACTTGACCAAAACTTCAACCCCAAACTCATCAAACCCGTAGCCCTTTCTTCTTCACATTCAGCATGCATGTCCCAACTTCAAACTCGTTTTTCTCCTTCAAAACAGAAGCTATAAATGCGAACCATAGGTGCAAATTGAAGAGAAATTCGTTAGCTTTCCAATGGGACCAGAATCGTTACGATCGGAGTTACGAGTTGAGAGTTATACCTGATTTAGTGGGGGCTGCACCATTGTTGCGAAAATGCGCTTGCTTCATGAGTTCTTCTTCCTTTCTTGTTTTCAAATTCTGATTTGCAAGCCAAACAAGTCCTTAAGTCCATGCAATGGAGTTAAATGTCTCTTGTGCCCTCCAACTAAGTATTAATTACTATCATGCCACTTGGTTGCCTCCCAACTAAAACACATGTGATTCTAACTATTCCACTACTCTTAATAATAATCATTCATAGATTAATGCAGGATATTACATTCTCCCCCCCTTAAATTGAATTCATCCTCGAATTCCTTTCAATCATCGCGAAAAACCAACTCTTCATATCTATCCAACCAAGGGAAAGAATGTTACTCACATTTCTCTTCAGATAATCTCACTACTCTGTCTGAGGGTCATTCCATACGAGGAAACACAATCTGCCAAAACACTTGCATCCCACTACACATGATTAGGAACCTTAACTCTCAAGCAACACGTCTAATCTGATACTTCGTCTTGACACACCTGGGGAAAGGATCCTTCCAGGGTCCTTGACCTTTACTGCTTTGCACTGAATCTCCAAAACTTCAAAAACTCTAATAATCCACTCATGCCGGATATCCTTCGTTTCATTCTATGGTGTGTTCACCCTCGTTCAACAGACATTACTGATTCACTCAGCTCCTTGAATTATTTCCCACTTGAGAATTACCGCCACAACGTCGCTTCTGCGATAACACTTCAAGTTATTCTCCACTCGAGTCCATACAATGTCATTAGGTGTTAGCCAAATTCCTTGGTCTTAATCTCCGGTTCCCAAAGTCTTAGGATGATTGTCCCAACTTCACCTTTACCTATACAACTGAATCTCCTTACTTTAACCCTTACTCCAGTTTAGACATATTAACTGTCACCGTAAACCGCGAAGGTGTAATCATCTTGCAGCTATAGCCTCGACATTCGATAACTTCGCACAAGATTCTACTGATGAGAGGCGAAATTCAACAACTGACCTGTAACCATTGTACCAGTCTTCCTGTACAATCATAGTACACAAGGCATAACCACAAAGTACTTGCGCCAACTGAATGTCCTCTCTAGCCTTCAGCATTTCGACGGTCTGATACTCAGTCCAACCCTTGTGACTTGCAAGCTAAACTGATGACCTACGAACATCGGACCGCATGCCATCCACAAAAATGTATTCCCAAGCTGGTCCATTGACAACACCTCTCGAGTTATGGTGATCCTTGAGAGACTAGAACGAACGAAACGCTGCTTTGACAATTTCCCTTAGGAAGATACTTTCATCCAAACATAAAATCCTACAGATAGTTCGTTCGTTCCTACCTCAGACTTATCCGATTCTTCCTCGATCCGTTGCGCTACTCTGATTCCAACAATTCACACACCTTGAAATCCTCTGAATCACGTTATATCCATAATCTACTTAGTTTCAATACTTCACTAATCTTTACCCAATCCTCGAATAACAACAGTCCTTCCTCAAGATTCATGCAACACACCGCATGATAAGATGTCAGGCACATTTGTCGCCAACTACCACTCGAGGTTGAGTACTCCCCGAAATCAAGTCTCTACTTACTCTGCCATTCCATATAGTTCATCTACCACAACTTAGGCACACGTTTCGATCTCAGGACATTGAAACCCAAATACTTACTGACTTAGAGGTTCGTCCTTGTCACTGATTTCCACAGCGTACAACTGCTATGTCTTTCATTTCAACAAATCTTGTTGCTCAACCGGTATGTCGAACCCTTCACGACGTACTGCGGCTCATGATAACTCTAGCAGTTCTACATAACTTTTACCCAAATATACACATTCATTCTCTTAGCATAGTATCACCTCTGATAACTCGTGTGACTTACTGATATAACAATCCACCCATAGCCACACTCCATTCACACAGTCATCTAATATTTGTTCCACCTCTGAACTAAATTCCTCGGCGGCTGCATCCTTCATTGTGGTGATTCTAACAGTCAGAGTGTAGCCACAATGCAAGAAATTGCACCTTGCACTTTGAACATCTCTCTTATAAACTCCTTAGCAGTTCTCAAACCAAAATGTCCATGCTTTACCAAGATTAACACTCCTCCACTCAGAGTATCTAGCAATACCTTACCAGACACATCACACATCGAGCCGATCCAGGATACAATTCAAATATTCCATCACCGGTCGCCAATGGTACATGATAGCCACTCACCATGCTGACCAGGATATCATGACCGCACATGAGTCCCACTCTAGACACTCATGCAAAATTTCCAACTTAACACTTCATGAAACAAGAACGTCCCCAAGGTACAATCTGATACTAACTCACGCGATCACGATCACTCAGAGTCTCCATAAGCATAGTATCGAATCTTGATCCTTTACTATCAAATGCGACGTATGGATCCTTATCCCATATACCTTATGAGAGTCTGCATCTGTGTCTCACGAGTGCCAAATCAGAATTCTACCTTGAGTTTCAGATCACCTTTGTCCCACACATGTCGGAAAAAGGATTACTCACGCATCTTGTGCACGATAGCGATACTGTGGCATTATACCCGTCTGGTAGTACCAACATAGTGGTCCAACTCCGAGGCCATGTATCTAGGTAACCTACCTCAGTGGCGTATAATGATCTCCACGCGTATCCTAAAGTCACAACCGACAAGTGTCTGAAAAGGCTTCCAATAGGCTCATCGTTCCTCAAGTCCTTCGAATCACACTCCTCAGGATGCTAAAACCTGAGAGTGCTACACACCAAGGTTTACTTACTCGGAAAGCCAAAACGCCACGCACGAAGATTGAAGTTCAACTTCGGATTACCATGCAGTGCGCGTACCCACTCTTCCCACGCATGCATGAGTTTCCAAGGATAATTCAGTTCAGATAGGAATACTATAGTTCTTAACAACCGACGCAACTGTGATCATCCTACTGACGTTCCAGATAGATCTTAGTTCTTACTCGCCTGAACACCCAACGCCAAGCGTAGTTCTATGGCTTCACTCAGTGTCAGACGAACGACAACTAACAAGAACTTAGGTTACTGCATTTCACGCTTCTACATCATTTCATATTCCATCTAGCGTAGTTCTAGAACTTAAATATGAAATGATGAGAACAGAAATACACATCCTCTTCTATCGACCGGGTATTCAAGCCTCACCTAATCGTAAGCTACCACGCTCGTACATTCCACCAACCCTTACTAGGAAACTACTCTCGCTTAGGGTGCTTCAAGTTGGATCAGGATCTAATACTTCGTCCATCCAACTACTGTCCGTACCAGCGCAAACAGAAAGGTCTAACTCTTCTATCCGCATTTCCAGGGGTCATTCTGTCCTATCAGCTCACCCGTCATACTTAACACCGACAACATCATTAGTACTGAATCCTACTAATTCCCAGCTCAACACCTTCGGAGAATCTCACTTACAAGGCTCCTACTCAACCCTATTTGGATTTTCCTTGCTATTACCAAGACTTAGAGAATTTCACTTCGTCCAATCAAAATCCTGGGGGTTCTAGCTGTCTCAATCCACACCTTGGTAGTTCGGGTATTACTTCTTTGCGTCAAACGCTCCCCTTAAGTCTGACACTCCAATATTCCTTCTACTTACGTCGTCCAATAAATCCAGCTTCCATATATAATCCACCACCAACCGATCCTCTCTACTTGGGTTCACAACCTTACAGGTATCGAGTCCTCGTGGCGGCTCTGCCGTAATCCTACTGTCTCACACTCAGTCGATGAGTTGATCAAGTTCAACAACTGAATGAGATATCGGTAAAATAAGGCTAGCAACGCACACTTGAGAGGAGGAAATGGAGTTGCTAGTGATGTCTCATGGCTCGGCCGAGAATCGACCTGCTCTGATACCAACTGTAACACCCCATACATAACTGACTAGTATATTATGCATGAAACGTTAAAATTGATATTGAGTACATACAAAAGCTATAGATATAGAAAGATCCAAATAAAATACAACATGAAATCCTAATAAGAATTACAGAACATGTGTCTTCAATGGATCTGCACAGCGGAAGATGAGATCTGAAGAGGTCTCCGAGCCATCACCACTTCCAAATCTTCAGTCTAAACCTGCTACTGACCAAACGCTACTAAACTGCACCTGAAAAAAATATAAGTTGATTGGGGTGAGATTACTAAATCTCAGTGAGTCCCCCTATCTTACGGGTTCACTCGGTCCTACAAGGTACATGCAATCAAACGGATCCGCCGTGGATCCGGGGTTTACCTCACGGCCAGGTACAAATACACAACAAGGACAATATCACCATTAGAAGTCCCGTGGCTAACCAATGAGATATCATTAAACACACAAACAACACACAAGTATGATGTTGCTAGTACAACCACGTCACCATGATTGTACCAGCCCACCGGTGAGGACCTAATGATATTGCTTATGTGGCATCACTAGGGGTGAATAAACAAGTGATCTTACCGACGTGGTATCACCATCTAACCATACCAACATCCGATATTTTCCTGCTAGAGGAAATGCCTGTTTCAGTACATGATGAGTATACACCAGATCATTCCCATCAAGCACTAGCATTCCCTTGGTAACACGATGAGTATACACCAGATCATTCCCATCGAGTACCCACATATCTCATACCGATCAATGAGTATACACCAGATCATTCCCATTGAGAGCGGTGAATATGCCCAGCTATCCCTTCCCACCAATGAGTATACACCAGATCATTCCCATTGGCGGCCATCCACGGAGTATACACCAGATCATTCCCGCGTGGAGGGGGACATAAAGATGACGACATACGCAAAGAGTATACACCAAATCATTCCCATTGCGTACTCGTTAATGCACAAAATCACAACATACATGATGAGTATACACCAGATCATTCCCATCAAGTATGCATATAATCATATCCGAAAGTTCGACCAGAACAAATATAAATCAAGTGATCATTGTCACACAAATCATCAAGCCATAATAGCATTTATCATCATAAAGCATTCAAATTTGTCCTACATATTCATACCACTAGTATACAAGTGACAATATAATGCGTATCATGTTCTACAACATGGTTTCACAAGTCTCGAAGGACAACAGAGGTATTCAGCTCCCTCTACAGGACTGAATTACTCTTGGGGTAATTTTCTTAGATAGTACACTTCATTAGCTTTCTAACGGTATATGGTACGCGTCGAACGGACGCACGAAACGGGAGATATGAATTTTCCACTCTGCTGAATTTTTCCTTTTTCGCCCAGTGTAACCGGTTACACAAGGAACCGTAACCGGTTACGGTCACGCAAGATGCCCAGATTCTCAGTTTTTCAACAGCGTAACCGGTTACACCAAAACCCGTAACCGGTTACACTGTACCAGAACCATTTTTCTGTGTTTTTAAGGGTTCTATATCAGTCCCAAAGCTTCATGATGAATCCCCTACATTCCCAACTCAGTTCCAGCGAAATCATGATATACAAACACAATTAGAAACATCAGCAGGTAAGGATTACATCAGATTAAACATGTTTTAGCAGTATTGATTCATGTATCACTCACATTCCCAAAATCCCAATTGAACCCTCACATGCAAAACCCCAAGGTCACTAACTATGGAACTCACCTTGCATCAATGGAGCTTTGGATGATGAACATGCTGCAATTGAGCTCCTAACTTGACCAAAACTTCAACCCCAAACTCATCAAACCCGTAGCCATTTCTTCTTCACATTCAGCATGCATGTCCCAACTTCAAACTCGTTTTTCTCCTTCAAAGCAGAAGCTATAAATGCAAACCATAGGTGCAAATCGAAGAGAAATTCGTTAGCTTTCCAATGGGACCAGAATCGTTACGATCGGAGTTACGAGTTAAGAGTTATACCTGATTTAGTGGGGGCTGCACCATTGTTGCGAAAATGCGCTTGCTTCATGAGTTCTTCTTCCTTTCTTGTTTTCAAATTCTGATTTGCAAGCCAAACAAGTCCTTAAGTCCATGCAATGGAGTTAAATGTCTCTTGTGCCCTCCAACTAAGTATTAATTACTATCATGCCACTTGGTTGCCTCCCAACTAAAACACATGTGATTCTAACTATTCCACTACTCTTAATAATAATCATTCATAGATTAATGCAGGATATTACATTAAATTTTAGTATATTAATTTTATTATATTAACTTTAATATATATTAATTTTATTAATTCATATATTTTGATATATTTAGTTTATAAATTTAATTTATAATATTTAATTTATAAATTTAATTTATTAATATAATTTATTAATTTATATATTTTGATATATTTAGTTTATAAATTTAATTTATAATATTTAATTTATAAATTTAATTTATTAATTTATATGAATATATCAAAATATATTATATTAATATATAAGAAAACATAATTTAATAAATCTGAACTTAATTTAATGAAATAGAAATTAATTTTATTTATAAAAAAAAAGCAGAATTTGCGACGTGATTTCCACGTCACAAATTAGTGACATGTAAATCACGTCGCAAATAAAAACATACTGTAACAAATATAAAAGAAGTACGCCACGTGAATTTCATGTCACTAATTTGTGACGTGGAAATCACGTCGCAAATAATCTTTTGCTTTTTCTGCATACTTGCTCTGACAGCTGCTCCAATTTATGGGTTAAGTTTCCTGTGTAATATGTTGCGACGTGAAAATCACGTGGAAACTTTGTGACATGGGAATCACGTCGCAAGAAAGTTGCCACGCGCTCCCTTGCGACATAATTTTTCACGTCGCAAAAATTATTTAGTGACCTGCTTTTGACTGTTGTGACGTGTTTTACACGTCCCAAATTACCTTTTTTTTGTAGTGCAAATGATACCAAACAAAAGCTTAGGCATTTGCATAGATAGCTCGAAAGTGAAAACATGCCATAAAAAACTATACTGCAAAATTAACGATTCCGAAGATGTTATATTAAAAAGTGACATATTGTCATGTCGTTGCTTAAGTGATCTCAAACGCTCAATCAAGTGAGAACCAACATCAACACAATGAGCCTGACGCTTCTCGTTATCCAGAACCTTGAGTACTACAAGACCCTCCGACAGAACATACAGGGTTCCCACTAAAAGTATTAAATTGAATCTTCTGGGCCATCATACTTGCTATTTCTGGAGTTGTAACTACAACTCCTAAGGGAAAACTGTTGCCAATATTCTGATATAGATTAACAGAGATACAATTGAGTAATTGCAGAAGATAAGAAAGATAAAAAGATGGAAGAAAATATATTCTAATCCTATAATAAAAATATAGAAAAAGTAAAAAAGTATACTATAATTATTAAAAGATAGCATAACAAAAAAATCTCTATCTAAGACTTAAGGAAAAACATAAAACGAATCTTAAATGATATACATCTGTGCTTAACGAACCTCCTACTCCTAGAGACAAATACAATGCTGCACTTCAAATGCATAAATAAGGTTTCAAGGTTTCAGAAAGAGCTTGTCACCGAGTTCTTTGAGGGATTGTTTTTGGTCCTTAGGCTTTGAAGAGATGATAGTTTTATGGTCATATTGAAGATAGCCAGCCCTGAGACGGAGATCGTTTTGAAGAAATGGCTAAGCCTTCTTGTCAATGAACTTCTTAGCAGCAATAATTTCCTTTGTTGATTTCTTAGTTCTTGTTGCTGCTTCAGTAGGTGGCAATGGTTGAAGAAAGAACCTTTCTTTCAATGGTAGCTTAAGGCCTTTTGCTTCATCAGAGTTGAGTGTTCCAACTGCCAAATTCCATAAATCAGTTCATTCAACTAAACAGGCATTTGCATTTGCATTAGGCATCTCAAATACATTCAAGTAAACATCAATGTGAATTCCCATGGGATTTATACATTGAGCACTGATTTCAATTTTTGCAGTTAATGGCACTAATCATGTCCTGAAAGCTAATCAAGTTAATTTTTGAAGGTAACTTGACTAAAATGGACAGTCCACGTGAACACACAAAACGTGACAACTATACTGAAACATTCAAGCTATCATTTGCCAATTAAGGAGAAAATTGGCTATAATAAATGAATATATGAGAATCTTACTTTCCTTCCCACCAATCTTCATTCACTTACCTCATCATTCAATATGTTTATGACTTTGCATGAATGCGATAGTTAGATCCATTAATTCAATCAGATAGAACGCTTACGACCCAAAATATGCATTTCTTACTTGTTTTCCTCCTTTTGGCCCTTTAAATAGGTCGGGATCGGCGGAAAGATATAAGTACAGTATGTTGTCACCTATGTAAATCGGACAATAGATAATTATAGCAAATAAAAAATTTAAGATACAATAGCATTTTTAAGGCAAGAAATTAGGTGCTCACCAGTGTTCATTCAAGATAGCTTAAAGTCAATAATAGATATTATCAATCCATATGTTTCGACTAATAACCACGAGTGAAGATCTCGATGGTTGAATTCTACGACAGAGAAACTCATCAACTTGCCTAAGTCACTCGAATCTGACTTGTTTCGGCAGGTTGAATTTTAGAAAAATCACCTAACGTACCTTCAACGGTGGTAAAAGGAAGTTCAGTATACAAAACTGCAAATCTACTATGCAAAAAAAAACCGAAAAAAGAGAGAAGAATGAGTTATGTGTACACAGCTGAATGTGAACGATCATATAAACATATTCAAAACAACTTTGCATAAGTCTAAGCACATGCGTTCACAATATATGGCCCTGCAAATGGTATTTTGAATCAAGTGAAGCGAAACCCAGGAGACAAAAAAAGTATATTCACATGTGCAATTCTACTCTCTACAAAAGCAACAAAAAAAACCTATTCAACTAAAGTTCAAAGGAAAACCATAATAATTAGTCAGAGACAACAAAAACTACAATGCAAACATAAAAGAACATTTATATCCACATAAATCTATAACTAAAAATCATAAAAACCAAAAAGAAAACGGAAACGAAACCATGGAGACAAGAAAAAGTATATTCACATGCGAAAAGCTTGAAAGCAGTTGTTTTACTTCTCCTTTGTGTAACCCAAAACACATCTGGCTTCTTATTCATGTACAACCCGGGATCAACAAAGTTCTTCACTCGTATGATAACGGTTTTACCGGGCCGGTCCACGGGCGGATCTCAGGTCGACGAGCCCATTTACAACACTAAAGGTATGCAAATTAAATAATAGGCGGATCTTATCCAAAAGTAAAAGTGCAAAAAGAATTTAGGATACATTAAAAAGAAGTGTAAAGATTATTTTGTGATGGAAAGAGTAGTTGTCATAATAAACTTAATATAAATCTTATTAATACTGTATCAATTATGCTCATCTCGAATTTAACAGAAAATAGGAAAAACACTTCTTCGAGTTTCCATATTTTGGTTTTAGCTTTCAAGAGACTAGTAGGAGCATCACTTGCCAACTTGGTATTTGACCTATGTATTTATGTGGTAAAAAATTCAAATAAAGTATACATATCTATATGAAGTATTATTCATATACATAACTAATACCTTTTATGACATTTTTCTCTTTCTTTTTTTTCTTCGTTTTTTATCTCAAAATTCAATTATATGACTTGTAAAAAGTTACTGATAATTAATAAGAATTAAGATACGCGGTAAAATTGTAAACTATGTAGAACCATGGACATATATTAAACTATGTAGAACCATGGACATATATTAGAAAATATCAAAAAACCTGCACTACTAGAAAACAAACTTTAAGTCACGTCCCAAATTTCCGTGGCCAACAATGGCTACGAGTTCTCCACGAAATAGACTCGGAAAGAGAATCCCCAATTTTTTTCACCAAATTCCCATCTTTAGCATCTAAATGGTGTCGGAAAGGATATGGGCAAAATTGGTTATTATTTTGCTAAAAATAATTCAATCCACGGAGTAGCCACGACTACGAAAAAACGAAGTAGCAAGCCCGCTCATCTGTGTGTAGTTTGCGGTTAATGACGTTTTGGCCATGAAATGGATATAGCTCGCCCTGTGGCAAAAGCTCGGTTTTCTAGTATTTTCGGATATAATCCAATTAAATATATATGTAATTGATTATAATTGTATTATCCATTCATTTATTTATGACAATCTCTTTTTCACAGCTAGTGTTGTAAGATTTAACCAAATGTTTGATGATAGTGACATTCTACCAATTTTAGTTGATAATAGTTGTAATCCTAAACTTCCATGTTACATGCTTGTTTGAAAATTGTAATGGTTTGTCTTCGTGCATTTAGTTGTGTAACACCGAGTCCTGTGGAAGATGACTCAATAAATCGTATAAGTCTAGAATTATTTCAAATTCCATAAATATCAATATATGCTCGCATGTTATCATCAGCAATTACCACACAAATATTGTCAAAATCTGCTTGTGATATTAATAGATTATTAAATTTTTATTTTTTGATATTTTCAAAACTTGACAAGTTTTTCCATAATTCCATTCATACTCATGGTGTGCATATATAAAATAATCACTAGTTCCATAAAATTTTGAGCGAATATGGAAATACTTCTTTACTCCATCATAAATATAATTAAAGAGACATAAAAAATATGAAATATATAACATTTAATACGTGAATTAAAATCAAAATAAGATGATAAAATAATGGAGAACTTGACCGGCGGCATGCTGAGAGGAGCGACAAGATGAAGCTACGTATATGGTTCTCCGTTCTCAATTGAGTTTTCAATTGAAATATATGAGATGTTTGTATTTGTTATGTTTTCAAAGGTAAATGACAATTTTACCCCTCATGTTTACTATAATTAAAAAAAATATCATTATTAGCGCGTTTTTAAAAAAATTGGTGTGAAATTGAAATTTGTTGGATTTTGTGTGGAGTTGTTGCAAATTTATGTTCAAATGTGTGGAATTGAAAAAATATTCTAATTTCTATTACAAATTTTGTAATTCAATTCCAATTCTTCGAAAACAACCGCACCTAAGGGACAACAGTTGAGAGTTGTTGGGGCGGTTCCAAAGCCATTTCCTCAGAAGGGAGTATTCTCATTGACGAAGTTTTGGTCCTGAGAGCCAATTTCATTAGGATAAGAAAGTATGAAAGTTGTAGAAGATCCATATAGTACCAGTCATGACACTGAAACAAACATGCAGATTTTCAAGTGTTTTGAGGAGATTCGTTGTTTCCGTAAAACAAATAAGGTTGTAGATTTTTATGTTATAGAAATTAGCAGGTCATTTGTGTTTGCTCTATACTTATTGTTCAAAACATTTGATTTTAACTTGTTATTAATCATTCTGTGTTTGCTCTTTACTTATTGTTTAAAACATTTGATATTAATCTGTTACTCTCTCGGTTCCAGAAAGATTGATCATCTAGGCAAAAAAATTTGTTCCCAAAATTTTGATTTAGTTTTTTACATTCCCAATGCAACTTTTTACATTCTCAATATAATTTTTCACTATTCTTAATAAATCATTTTTTCTCCAAACAATCAATCTTTTTGGAACAGAGGGAGTATTAATCATCCAAAAAGATGAGTTACTCTAGCCTAGTTCTAGTTCCCTAAAAAATAAATAAAATATTAAGACCATATGCAACAGGGTGTCAAATATGGTTAAGTACAAGTGTCAAATGATATAACAGGATGTCAAATACTTCCTACGTCCCAAAATATATGATGTTTTGGAGAATTCACACGAATTAAGAAATTCAATTATTACTTTATGGGAAAGTGAAATGATCCATGACTTTACAAAACTGCCCTTTATTAATTATATTGAAAAGCGAACTAAAGGAATAAGATAAGGAAAGAGAAATAAATAATAAAGAGTATGTTGGGGAAAAAGTTATTAAAGTTACATTAAGATTGTAAAGTAACTTATAATTTCGGACAAATATTTTTGACAAAGTGACTTATAATTTGGGATAGAGGGAGTACGTGTTAAATTTAACACCGAATAGAGTGGGGACCAAAATTTGATCCGGATCATTTAAGGTGTCAAATTCACCTTTTCCCCACAAATGGGGCCACTGGCCAATAAGCCCAATATGGGAGGCCACGTGGTACACAACAATTAGTTCTCCATTTTTATTTTTTCATGTTTGTTATTTAAATTATTTTTGTACAACAATTATTGAAAATTAAATATAAAAAAATGTATTATTATTTTTAATTTTTTTAGATCTATAAATGGAGACTAGGTTTGTATGATTCCGACACCAAATTTTTTTTTACACTTATTTTTATTAATTAAATTAACATATTTTTGGCTAATTGTAAAAAGATAAAAAAAAATGGTGGGATAAATGATGGAGTGATGTGAAAGAGAGATAAAAGTGATGTGGAATAAAGAAAAATTGATTAGACACCCTACTGTGGCTTGTATGAAAAATAGATATTAAATGTGGGTGTTAAGCTGATGTGATACAAAAAATGAATATTAAATTTGACACCCTACTGCGGATAATCTAAAGACCAACTCTTTATTACTCCATACGACTAGTGAGAACTTAGAAGTATCTTTCATCCGCATTTGGTCGAAAACTCTCCTTGTTTCATCCACCTCCCCTTCTGACTATATGCCACAACATTGTAGTCCAAGATACAACATTCTGACTATATGCCACAACTCTCCTTGCTTCATCCACCACCCCCATGTGAGTTATTAGAATTGCTTTTAATAATAATCCAATTTAAAATTGAATTAAGATTAAAATCAAATCAAGATTAATACTAAAACAAAAAGAAATTATAATGACAAAAAACTTTTGACTAAAAAGAATTAAATGCAAAAATGATATTAAATATATATTTATTTGAGATTATTGAATTAAAATGATGCATGAAATATATATCTAAAATGAAGACTTTAATAATTTTTTTGATTTTTCTCGAAATAAAAATGAAATAGTAAATAAAAGACAAAAGAAAAGAAGAACGTGCAATATGCACGATTTTGTAAAGTCGGACAAAACACAATTGAAAAACTAGTCAAGTTTCAATACATTCATGAAGCATCCCCAAACGTTTCTAATTTCCTGCGGTTTTTTCGAACATAATCATCCCTTGACTTGTAAAGAGAAATTGTAGATGATGTCAAAGAGAAACATATGCAAAAAGAACCACTCAAAAAATTTCGAAATTCGAAGAAGTTATGAATTTTGACTTGAGAAAATGACGAAAACATAAATCAAACCACTTGTGAACACTTGCTGAGAAGACTTGGCTCGACTTGTTTGATTCAATCCCTATCTTGCATAAAAACAAAGGAAAACAAGGCATATTTTTTTGGATTTTGATTAGAGGTTAGTAAACATAAAGCATATTAGATGAAGGAAATAAATAAACACGAAGATGCTTGGCGAAAGAACCAAGTTTGCGATCTTGTTGCATTGAAATGATGCAAAAGAGACGTGGGATCTTAGGTCAAAAATTAGGGTGCAACACTATCGTTGCTAAAAGGGCGGGGGGCAAGGTCCAAAAATATATTTTCAATATGAAATCGAAGAACCCTAAATCAAATCCCTCTAAATCGAGCTTGACGAAATTGAATAATAATTTTAGGACTTATTATTTCAAATACAACCCTTAATTACACAGTAAACAAAAGATAAAAGCGTTTATCAAATTTAAATAAAATTTAAGGAGGCAAATATGTTGTTCTCTTATTTGATAGGAAAGAGAGTTCTAGAGATACCAAGAGTTGATAAGTGAGATTGGGAATGGTATGATTGAGCACAATGTTCATAGACGACAGAGATGAAACAAAATCACATCCATGATAATCTTCTACTCCAAATATGAAATTAACTATGACATACATGCTGAACAGGTCAAAAATATATGACCGATGATTGTCTCAAACTGAACAAAATAACAAGAAAAATGAAGAGAAGAGTAGAAATTGGTGACATTAAACTTACTGCTACTAATCTTACATTCTTACCATTAACGTTTAGGAACAAAAAAACAACCACAAATACCCAGAGAAAGCAGCTGCAAGTAATGATATCATAAATATTATGTGAGGTATTGGATCGAACTCTAGTATGGTCGAAGGGTAGCTTCTTGGTTCGACAGGATTAAGCATGAAGTCGAAGGTGCTAGGGTTGTTAGCATGTTAAATTAGGTTTTAGTGTTTAAACCCTAATTTGTTAAGTTAGCTTGTTTATTAAGTTGGCTTGTGTAATGGGCCTTGTGGAAAAAGCCCATTAGTTAGTATGTTAGGTTTTATTATAAATAGCATACTAGTCTCTCATCATTGCTAAGCTCCAAATCCTAATTTAGGGTGAGAGAGGTTATTTGTTATTCCTGTAAACTTGTAATCTTATTTTAAGAGAAAGTATAAGAATAGCAGTTATAACCAATCCTTGTGTTCTTCTTCTTCCTTATTCTTTATTCTTTCTTTGCATTATACTTTGTTCTTGGCATCAAATTCACAACAAATTGATGCGGTGAGCGTGGAGAAGATGCCCATCAACAAAGTATGAGATTGAAAAGTTCACCGGAGTGAATAATTTCGGTCTGTGGCGCTTGAAGACGAAAGCCCTACTAGTTCAGCAGGGTTGCTTGGAAGCGTTGAAGGGAGAGGTAGCCATGAGTGCAGAATTGACGGCGGCGGAGAAGACGAATATGATCGAGAAAGTACACAGCGCAATTTTGTTGAGCCTTGGTGATAAGGTTCTCCGGCAGGTATAAAAGGAGACGACGACATCAGGATTATGGGTGAAACTTGAAAGTTTGTATATGACCAAATCGCTGGTAAATCGACTCTACCTGAAGCAAGCTTTGTATTCATTCAAGATGATTGAAGACAAAGTGTTGGCTGAGCAGTTGAATATGTTCAACAAACTGATTCTTCATCTTGAAAATATTGATGTGAAGAATGATGATAAAGATCAAGCGTTCTTACTATTGTGTTCTTTGCCTCGATCACATGCTCACTTCAAAGAAACTCTCTTGTATGGAAGGGAGTCCCTGACGTTTGAAGAAGTTCAATTAGCCTTGTATTCTAAGGACTTAAATGAACGAAAGGAGCATAAACCTTTGACTGTTGGTGAAGGTTTGGCCGTTAAAGGAAAATTCTTGCGAAAGGATGGTAAGTTCGACAAGAAGAAGGGCAAAAGCCAGTCGAAGTCTTAAAGTGGCAAAGCATGTGGTATTCGATGCTATCATTGTAAGAAGGAGGGTCACACGAGAAAGGTGTGCCCTGAACGCCTGAAAGATCATGGAGGTAAGGATAATGATAATGCAGCCATTGTTTAAGATAATTTTGAATCATCTAATGTTCTTGTGGTTTCAAGCAGTGACTCAAGAAGAGAGTGGATTATGGATTCAGGTTGCACTTGGAACATGACTCCAAACAAAGACTTGTTCGAGGAATTATGTGATCAAGATGGTGGATCAGTATTGCTGGGAAACAACAAGGATTGCAAGATTACAGGTATTGGATTTGTAAGATTCAAGTTCCATGATGAGTCAATAAGGTTATTGATTGAAGTCAGGTATGTTCCGGATTTGAAGAGAAATCTGCTTTCTCTTGGTGAATTCGACAAGAAAAGATATGTTTTCCAAGGAGAGAAAAGTATTTTAAGAGTCATGAAGGGGTCGAAGGAAGTCTTGAGAGGCGTGAAGAAACAAGGCTTGTATACCCTTGAGGATGAAGTTGTAAGTGGTTCGACAAATGTTGCATCCACGAAACCATTGTCAAAGACAGAAATCTGGCACATGAGATTGGGCCATGTCAGTGAAAGGGGTCTGGTCGAATTAGGGAAACAAAATCTGCTTGGTGGAGACAAAGTCGAAAAGCTGAAGTTTTGTGAACCATGTGTACTTAGAAAATCTTGCAGAGTGAAGTTCAACAAAGGCAAACAAAGAACACATGGATCCCTTGATTACATCCATGCTGATATTTGGGAGCCTGCAAGGTGTACATCACATTCTGGAGCGAGGTATTTCCTATCCATAGTAGATGATTATTCCAGGAAGTTATGGGTATTCATCCAGAAGACTAAGGATGAAATTTTTGAGAATTTCAAAAGTTGGAAGACTCTGGTCAAAAATCAGACTGGCAGGAAGGTCAAGAGGTTGAGAACCGATAATGGCCTTAAATTTTGCAATGAGGCGTTTGACAGTTTTTGTGTTGCCTCTGGTATTGCAAGGCATAGAACTATTGCAGGTACTCCACAGCAAAATGGTTTGGCTAAAAGGTTTAATCGAACTATTTTAGAGAGAGTCAGATACATGTTGATTAGTGCCGAATTAAAGAAGGTGTTTTGGGCTGAGGCTATTTCGACAGCAACATATCTGATAAACAGATGTCTTTCGACAGTGTTAGATATGAAGACACCTGAATAAGTTTGGTTGGGACATCCACCAGATCTCGACAAATTGAGAGTATTTGTCTGTGTAGCCTATGCTCACATTAGGCAAGACAAGGTCGAACCTAGAGCTCTAAAATGCATGTTCATGAGATACCTTGAGGAGTTAAAGCTTATATGGTGCCTAGAGCCAGGTCACAGGAGCTGTATCACTAGTCCAGATGTAGTTTTCAATGAATCTGAAATGGATTTTAAGAAAACTGATGATGTTGGTTAAAATGCAGAAACATCTGACGAAGAGGTGGAACAGGTAGAGATTTTTGTTGAGGTGAAGCATGTTGATGCTGAATTGCATACCCCTGATGAAGTCGAAGAAGAAGCAGAAGATGCTGAGGAAATTGAGGAAATTGTCGATGACTACCTATTCTCAAGAGATAGGTTGAGAAGAACCATTAAGCCACCTCAGAGACTTGGGTATGCAGATCTTATAACTTATGCCTTAATCTCTGTAAGTGAGGTTCTAGACGAAGAACCTAGAGACTACAAGGAAGTTATGAGGAGTCGAAATAAGACTGAATGGCTGAAGGCCATGGATGATGAGATGAAATCTCTTCATGATAATCATACTTGGGAACTGATCAAGAAACCTGTTGGGGCAAGGTTAGTCAACTGTAAATGGATTTTCAAAGTTAAGGAAGGAATTGAAGGAGTGACGTCGAAAAGATACAAGGCAAGGTTAGTTGCAAGGGGCTTCACTCAGAAAGAAGGTGTCGAATTCAATGATGTGTTTTCTCCTGTTGTGAAACATAGGTCCATTCGAATGTTGCTTGCCATGGTGGCACAGTTCGACCTTGAACTGCAACAGATGGATGTGAAGACTACATTCTTGTATGGTGATCTAGATGAAACGATCCCGATGAGGCAACCTGAAGGGTATATCAAAAAGGGGAAGGAATATTATGTGTGCAAGCTAAAGAGATCTTTATATGGACTGAAACAATCTCCTCGACAGTGGAATAGGAGATTCGGAAAGTTTATGGCACACATAAGTTTCATTAGAATTCAGTTCGACCACTGCGTTTACTTCATATTTCGACCTGGTAATTCATTTGTTATTTTGTTGCTTTATGTGGATGATATTCTCATAGCAAGCAACAATGTTGAAGATGTGACGAGGGTGAAGGCTGAACTCAATCAAGAGTTCGATATGAAGAATCTGGGAGCTGCTTCCAGGATTCTTAGAATTGACATTCGAAGAGATATAAAGAAGTCGAAGTTATGCTTATCTCAAGAAGCATATCTACGAAAGATTCTTGAAAAGTTTGGTATGTCGAATTCGAAGCCAGTTGTGACTCCAACAAACCCTCAATTCAAGATGAGTATTGATCAGTGTCCCAATACTGATGTCGAAAGAGCCTATATGAATAGCATCCCATATGCTAATATAGTTGGTTTTGATGTATGTTATGGTCTCTACTAGACCCGACATAGCATATGCAGTAAGTCTTATAAGCAGGTACATGGTGAATCCTCGAAAGGCTCAATGGCAAGCATTGAAGTGGATTTTAAGGTACATAAACGGGTCTCTGAATAGAGTCCTACTTTATGGTGGAGCCTTGGGTGAAGATAGTAAATCAACAATTGAAGGATATGTCGACTCTGATTTTGCAGGTTGTATGGATTCTAGAGAGTCTATTTCTGGATATGTTTTCACCCTGTTTGGCACAACAATTAGTTAGAAAGCAACACTTCAGAAGGTTTGTTCTCTATCAACCATTGAAGCAGAGTATATTGCTCTAACTAAAGCTGTGAAAGAAGCATTGTGGCTTGAAGGTTTTGCTAAGGAGCTGAAACTTCAAGGTAAAGGTATCACTGTTAAATGTGATAGTCAAAGTGCAATACATTTGTCGAAGAACTCAGCCTATCATGAGCAAACTAAGCACATTGATGTGAGGTTGCATTTCGTCAGAGGAGTAATCGAGCGTGGAGAAGTCCAAGTGCTAAAGGTTTCGACTAAGGACAATGCTGCTGATATGATCACAAAAACATTGCCGAGTTGCAAGTTTTTCTACTGTATGCAGTTGATAAAGCTGCATGAAGAAAGCTAGTTTGTTCCCTTGACGTTGTAGAGTTAGGTCCAAGGTGGAGATTTGTGAGATATTGGATCGAACTCTAGTATGGTCGAAGGGTAGCTTCTTGGTTCGACAGGATTAAGCATGAAGTCGAAGGTTGTTCACATGCTTGTGTCAAAGATGCTAGGGTTGTTAGCATGTTAAATTAGGTTTTAGTGTTTAAACCCTAATTTGTTAAGTTAGCTTGTTTATTAAGTTGGCTTGTGTAATGGGCCTTGTGGAAAAAGCCCAGTAATTAGTATGTTAGGTTTTATTATAAATAGCATACTAGTCTCTCATCATTGCTAAGCTGCAAATCCTAATTTAGGGTGAGAGAGGTCATTTGTTATTCTTGTAAACTTGTAATCTTGTTTTAAGAGAAAGTAAAAGAATAACAATTATAACCAATCATTCCTTGTTCTTTATTCTTTCTTTGCATTATACTTTGTTCTTGGCATCGAATTCATAACATATTAATCTTTACTGATATATCTTGAAGGTTCACATAGATCGAAGTTGATTTTGCTAACGTGTTAGTAAAGGTCATATCGATATATCTAAGCATATGTAGGTTAACTGATTCTAACTACTTTCTTAAAATCTGCTTCAAAGGAACAAACAATATACTTTTGAAATTTAAATTTGGGATTTCCTTGAGCATGCATCTACAATAAGAACATTAATGATGTGAGGGTTCAAAACTTCAAATCGACTCCAATATGAAAATATCAATGAACAGAAAGAAAAATTTAATCAACAATAATAAAATCAATTACCCTGATTAAACCATGTCGCAGAGTTGCATAATCTGCTTCAGTTATAGATCTGTAGAACTGTTTACAAAATGAAATCTGAAAAATGGAAAACCAAGTGAATCCATTTTTATTCAATTTCCCGTAAACACAACTAAAAAAATAAATAATATAATGGTAAAAATATCTCTCATTATATATTATTGGATTAAGAAGGCATAACTTTGCTAATTCTCAAAGAAAACATTGACGAAATGCAGAACATATACTCGAAATTCTCCTGATGTTCGATTGATAAATCTCCCTTTCAATGTATTGACATTCATAATGTGTTATCCTATGCCAAGATTATGATATTTAATCTTCATGGTTAGGAAACTTGGTGAACCTTCTACTGATTACTGTCCCTGCAATTTTCTTGGAGGATAGAAGTCCATTTAGAGATCACCAAGCTTGCTCTAAAATAGGCCTCTCTTACGCTTTTTTCTCAATGGCGGTAAGACCATATCATATTCCTAAATTTTTAAGTCAACTTAGTTCCTATAGAATCGAAATATTACTATAAGGGATGATTTTTATCGAGGGAAATGTACTGCATTGTTCAAAAGATGAACTAAACCGTCTTAATCCTTGGAACTAAAGCTATTCGTTTTCTTGGCTTCTCATCTTGGTGGCGAGTCGATCAGTTATCTTGATAAACATGATAACGACACTTGTCTATTACTCTAATACGCTATCTCTCATATCAGTTTTATTAGGTAATTTGTTTATTATATTACAGGTCGTTCGTCAGGATTCAACTGGCGGATCAAAGAAAGAAAACGAGTCATTTTTGAGTAAATTAACCGGATTTATACATCAGATAGTGAAAGAGTTAATGACACCTCCTACTTTTACAGCAGTGAGTTACTCTAATGAACATTGATCATTTTATAGATTGTTGAAATTTGTGTGGATTAGTCCAAACACGATGAGCGTCACCGCCACTACTACCTCCAAGTCCTCCTTCATACATCACTATAATCTGGATGACCTTTCTTGATTTGGCCTGTTACGACGAGATCAAGTACAATTAATAAAAATAATTTATCAGTGCTCCTGAACATAGTTTAGCATTAACGTGAATTGAAAAGAGTGTAATCCAAATTTGAAAAGCAAACTTGATCATATAAACTAAAAATTAAATTATATAGTAGTACATAACTATAAGTGTTCATTTTAACTTTATGATTTCATACCCCTTCAATTTCAAAAAGATTGTCCAGTTTCTAATTGTTATTGGAGGATTTTTAATTTATGAACTTAATTATTGTGTGCATATTACATAATATTCAATGAAAACTTTATCTAAAGATAGCACTTTCAGCTTATTTTACAACTAACATCATAGTTTTGATTCAAATCAAAGTTATACATGTCAATTAATACTACAAAGTTCATTTATTTTACACTTTTTTTTTGTTAATTAGCGATGAATTTTTTGTGTGTGGGTAACCCACACCTGCAAATTAAGCACGATATAATCCTCTTCGAGGATTTGAACCAGTGACCTCTTTTATAGAAGGTCCAGGCAGATACCGCTGGACTAGATGCCTGCCATTTATTTTACACTTAAAAATCAAAATATCCAATCTCGTAAACTACCACCTCATTATCAAATTGCAGCTTAGTGAAACAATTTACATCACCCAAAAGTATAAAAAAATACTTGAATTGCGACATTAAAATGAGTACTGTAATATAATTATGCAAATAATAAACATTTAGGGTACCTTCAAAATCATATAAAATGGTTTGAGCTTAAAGATTCTCAATTTCGGTAGATCAAAAATTGTTTCTTCAGAGGCTTGGTGGGTGCTGCAGCAGGAGCTGTTTCTCTAACACCCCCTTTTTACCCCATGCGAATATAATGCAAAGACGACATAAAACAATAACAAAATAAATCAGAGTTTAAAAAAAACGGCCATCAGTCGTGCCAAAAGAGAGCGCTGCAATTTGAAAACCAAAATAATACATACCTGCCCATAAAACGATACATAACACAACAGAAGAAATTTTCATTCAAACCTCTCCATTCATCATATGGAGTTTTTCAGTTACAGATTAAAAAGCGGAATATCTTACAACATAAACCGTTTTCAAAAATAACATTTATCATACAAAATGGTTAATTATAACCAATCCACCACAAGTCTTATACACAAAGACATACAACGATATCCCGACTACCCAAGTTACGTATCAAAGCGACCGACAAAACATGAAGAGCTACCTCTTCCAAAGCATCTAAGCAACTAATCAGCACAATACCGTAAAAAACATTTTCCAACAGAAGGGTGAGAATTCCAATCATATCATAGTTGCATAATAATATGTAAGCATATAACAGTTATCATGCAATTGGCAATTCACCCAAATAAATATGCTAACACATAAAGCATATCATCAACAAAACCAATATATCGCATAACAAGATATATTCGAGTATCACAATCAATGTCTTTATCTATCAATAATGCAATGCAAAGAGACTAACACAACGACTCGATGCAATGCATGCGGTGCCATTTGTCATTTCAATTCCAATTACGTTTTGGAAGGTAGATCATTGCTTAAACCCAGTTGGGCATACCTCACACATGATCTATGGCCATTGTCATACCCTAATTTTTGACCCCCCTGAGATGACATATCTTCAGGATTTTCATCAAGTCAAAGTAAGTACCCAGGGCAGTCTGGCATTCAATCGAGGATGCTCAAAGACAAGAAAGCTCAGGCAAAGGATCAATCAATACAAGGATTAGTCCCTAATACAATCATGGGGCTCAAGGACTTCATTTTTCTCATCTATGATTGATTAGACATCCAGTCATCTGAGTACAGGTTTACTCAGGTCACCAAACTAGGGTTTTGAGCCTATCAAGGACTGAAATCAGGGATCACATTTGGGAAGCCCTAAAAAACCTCAGGGGATCATTCAAAGACATCAATCATCTTCAAATATCTCATATTACAAGATCCACCGGACATCACACTTCAATTCAAAGTCTACAGTCATTATTTTCACATGGTCGACAAATTAGGGTTTTGACCTAATTCACCAAGATAGTGGACTTTTAATCAGGGCATGAATCCAAAACTCAAGACATGATTCAAGAATCTCTACTGCCTCAATATAATCCATTTACATCATTCATTTGAGGAGAAGATCTTGTTTCTACACAAAAGCCCAAAAATTCACTTTGTCAGGGAAAAGTCAACTGTGAAGGATCATCATTGACTTTTAAGGTTTTTGGTCAAATAATGATTTTCAAAGATCAATATCATCAATATATGGATGTCAAAGTCATTTGACCAAAGAAATTCAAAGAAATTCATCAAGGAACAAAAAGTCGGGAATTAGGGTTTTTGAAGGCATGGTGAGAACTCAAAATTTCACCTACACAACTCAAAAAACTTCCAACATGAAAGTTGTAGATCTTGCAAAATAAAACAACATCTTACAAGGGAACTTTTTTCAAAAGATCAACCATTTATGAAGTTTTGGAAATTTTGAAGTTTAGGTCATAAACACTTAGAAATTTTTCTAAGTGTTTTAACCTAGTTTTCATCCAACTTTGGGCTCATTTTTCACAAATTTCCCAAATGATTCTGAAGAAGACATAAACTAATGATTTGAAGTAGATGTTTAGGGCTTTCCAAATTGTGTTCAACCTTCTCCAAATTCAATTTGAGCTAGGAGTTATGCTTGTTCAAAGTTGGCCTCATGAAGTAAAATTATAGGTCATGTGCAAATTGGAACTTTGCAATTTTGTGCATTTTGCTTCATGAATGGATGCTACACGACCCATAACATGTCTGAAACAATACCATGCATTCATTTTCACCATGGCATGAAGATTGAAGAAGATTCCCAAAAGCAAGAACATGTGATTATGTAATCATTACTTTTGAGAATTTATGATAAGCAATGATTCACCAATTGGAATCTTCTCCTAAGCCAATAGAAACTTGCTACATATCAGAAATGTTCCCTAAGATCCTGCAAGATCAATGGATAGGGGAAGCTAGCCCGAAAATGCATCATTGCATTTTGGAGATTCTTTGAATTTCTTCATGGCTAAGAAACCAAACTCACTACACTAAGCAAGCTCACCACAGCCAATTGATCTGCATCCATTTGCCTATAAATAGAGGCCTCATTCTCATTCAAAAAACACACCAAAGCAACAGAATTCTTGCTTTCTCTTTTCTTTCTTCATACTTAGTTTTTTCAAAGGTCCTTTGGCAAGAAGACTCGGATTCTTCAAACCAAAGCTCTCTCTTTGAAAATAAGTATTCAAACACATTGAGGGAGGCATTTGGAGGTGATCCAAACCTCTGGAACACTGCTGGGCGTGGAGAATCATCATCTCCACCTCTCATTTGGAGCACTTGCAGTTGGAAGACCACAGAACAATTCAAGAGGTTTCAAGCCAAGCCAATCATCCAGGCACACTCCTCAGGTCATAGTGAAGCTAACCAGATGGCTGCAGCTCATCTGTAACTCCAAATTCAACAACCTCCATGTTCACTTGAAGCTGAAATCGAGGGAGGTCCATAGAGCAATTCAGGAGGATTCAAGCTCCAATAAGCATCCAGTTAGCATCATTGAGTCTCAGGGAAGCTATTGAGATCATTCATTCAAGCCCAGGTGGTCTCTATCATCCTCACGACCTCCATTTTCAGAGGTAAGTTTCTGAACCTCACTTCTCTAATTTAAGTACTCTTTGTGAAATAGCTCGATTCTATCTTGTTCAGCATCATCAGAGGATTGAAAACCCTCTATCATCATCCATTTATCTTTCAGTATAGTCATTTAATTTGATTTTGAAATTTTAGGGTTCTTCACGATTTCTGGTAAATTAGTTAGATGTAGTTAATATTAATTCATGTTAGTTACATATTTAGAATCGTGAGTGAATTTAGAGCAAGTTTCATGTTTACATCATTGCAAATGGTTGAGAGTTGAGAGAGTTCAGAAATTTGAATTGATGGAGCTTGAGGTTGAAGACGAAGATGGAGGGTGGCGCCATTTTTCAAATCTCTGAGTGAAGTTTGTTTTATTTTTAATTATAGGCGTTTCCTTAACGAATGAATAACTTGCCCTAGTGGCCACACATGCGCTCTTAGTCTCCTCATGCCCAAGGTCTGGGGTTCGAATCCCCCTCGCCTCAGACCTTTTGATTTTATTTTCTTTTTTCCACTCTATGCACTAGACAACACACATATTGCAATGAAATGCCCTCTATAACACCATGCGCGCGTTGGCTGGTTGGTGTGTGTTTTGATTGTTGGCTTCAAGGGCGTGGGTTCAAACCATGGTGAGGCCAAAATATTTTTTTTATCACTTTTTCTTTTCATTTTCTTCACAACTTCACATAATTAATTCACTTATCAAATTAAATCATTTTCACTTCATTTTTCACACACTTTTTATTTAACATATCTATTTTGTGAATAATCAAAAAAATCATAAAAATATTATTTATTTCATGTATTTTTATTAGGTTTAAAATAGTATGTTTTAGGTGTTTTCTTAAATACTTTAATACATATTTTCACTTTGTTTTAACCTAAATCATTTTGTAAATAAAGTTTATGATAAAACCCTAATTGTTTAGGTCTTAATTAAGTAAAAAATCTTTATTTTTTACTTTAATTAAGTTGACTTTTGTCAATTCTCAAAACTGTTTTCAATCTCCGAATAAATCAAATGATTAGGGTTTTCAAACAACAAAACCTTGTATCATTCAAAATCATTTTCAATTGCTTTTACACCAGTACTGTAAAGTACTGGGCCTCTAATAGAGTGTAAGTCCCAAAAACCTTCTCTTCTTAGCTTGTTTTCAAAACTGTATTTTCAAAATCTTCTTTCTGTTTTCAAAACATTCTTCTGGTATTTGAAGGGCATTATTCCCGGTGAAACTCTTCAGATACCTATGTGACCTCTGTCCATCTTCACTTCTTCTGTTTTCAAAAAACCATTAACTGTTTATCATATATTCAACTGTCATCAACAAAACAACAAAAAATTACTGTTGAGGCTCTGTACATACTTCTTCAATGGCCTCCACTCCATCCAGGTTAGGCTTTACAAGCTTTCAATTTACAGTCTTTATTTAAATTACTGTCAAATATAAACTGTGCATATATTAGTTTAGAACGACGTTTGAGTATAAACCTTAGGACAGTTAAACTATATATATATTATAGGAATATGGCCTAGGATTGAGAATGTCTTCCCGGTGAAGGCTCTTTCCTAATTAGAGATCTGTAGTTCAAACCCCCAAGATGAATTATTCCCGGTGAAACATCTTGGCAAAAACCTTAGAATCCAAATAAATAGGACACATCCACCCAAAGAGGAATTATTCCCGGTGAAACCTCTTACCCATTTGCTTAGAGCCAAAATAAGTTCAAAACTACATAGCTTTCTCTTGTGCTATAACAAGGACCCTCGATTAGCCTCCTCTTGGGCTTTGTATAAGGACCCACAGGCTTCTTAAAAGCATTTCCAGCTTCCTCTTGAGCTTGTATACAAGGACCCATCAGGTTTCTTATAAACATAGGAACAGGTCTTTAGTCACCTTTTAGCCTACCCATGGTGAGTTTTCTTCCAATTTAAACCAGACTTTAAACAAGCTAAGTTTGTCTCAATTTTGCATTGAGTACACCTTTTGGAAAGAGAGACATGGACAGTCTCTGTCACCCTTATCTTCATCAATCTTCCTTAGCAGAGTCTAGGATCCATGCTTTGGGTCATCCTCAGCATTGAGTCAGCCTTCATCTTGGGCTTTAAACAAGAAGTCTCCATTAGATAATCTTTCTGCCATTCATTTTCAACAAAACCCCTGGAAAGGGTTAGCCTCCAAAGTCAATTAAAATCAACCTCCATTTCAATAAATCCCTGGAAAGGGTTAGCTTCCACACATTCTTTCATTTTTAATATAAACCCCTGGAAAGGGTTAGCCTCCAAAGTCAATTAAAACCAACCTCCATAAATCCCTGGAAAGGGTTAGCTTCCACACATTCTTTCATTTTTAATATAAACCCCTGGAAAGGGTTAGCCTCCAAAGTCAATTAATAAAAAATGTCAAAAAATAAAGATTCATTTCTCTTAGGAGATAATTTCCCCAAAAGAGTCAAAACCCCTGGAAAGGGTCAGCCTCCAAAAACATGATAAAGTCAGTCTTTTAACAGACAAATTCACCAGCTGAGTCAAAATCCCTGGAAAGGGTTAGCTTCCAAAGAAAAACAGTCTTTTAATAAATAAAACCTCCTCAGTAGAGTCAAAACCAACAAAAACAGTTAGCCTCAACCTTGGGCTTCATACAAGGCACCCAAACAATAAAACTCCCCTGTCAAGAGTCAGCCTCAACCTTGGGCATTGTACAAGGCAGATAATAGAGTCTCCCCAGTGAGTTCTTCATCACTCAGTAGCCACAACCTTGGGCTTTGTACAAGGCAGATAAACCATATTTTCATGTGTCAAAGATTCCTAACACTTAGGATCTTTTCCCTATAAGAGTCATCCATACTTAATTCATTTATTTAAGAGTCCGCCACAACCTTGGGCTTCGTACAAGGCAGAAAATAATGTTTTCCCTAGCTAGAGTCAGCCACAACCTTGGGCTTTGTACAAGGCACACAAAAATAGAGTCATTCATTCAATTATCCTCAGCAATCAGCCACAACCTTGGGCTTTGTACAAGGCACACAAATAGAGTCTCCCTAAGTAGAGTCAGCCTCAATTCTGGGCTTTGTACAGAACACAAAAATACCCTGTAATTAATCCCCAGTGGAGTCATCTCCCAGAGTCAATATATTAATAAACCAATCAAAAAGCCTCAAGCTTGGGCCTCATACAAGCCAGCTAAATTCAAATCTTTTATACAGTAGATAGACATAGCTTATCTCTATAGAGAGATATTTTTACTACTCTACCACATTCAAACAAACAAACATTTCAATTTCAATTTCAATCAAAGTCTCCCATTTAGGACTCTGAAAGACATGCTCTGGCACATCCCCAGACTTGTACACTTTCCCTAATTTGGACGAGCATCTTTCTTTCATTTAAGAGGCATCTGACTGGCATACTTGCACACACAAGTAAGGTCCCCCTCTTGAATGAAATGAATCCAGTTATTCTGTCACTCCTTTAAATGTTTGTGGTAGAATAGTACAAATACCTCTCTGTAAAGGTGATTTCATGTCTCTTTACTGTAAACAGAGATTTAATTCCAAGCTTCAACCTTGAGCTTCAAGCAAGGCACCAAAAAACAATTAATTTCCCTAGTTAGTTCCCCGAACTACATTAAGCTCTGACTTCCACTAGGGATATGTAGGCATGAGGTTCACAAGGAATCTCAGCGAGCTAATAAAATACCAAAAATAGTCTGTCTGTCTGTCTGTCTGTCTTTTCAAATCAAATCAATTCCTTCTCCTAACACAAAGGAGAAACTTTCCCAATCATTAGCAGCAAACACAATCACAAATGACACAGAGAAGGTTCCTGTAGAGTACTACAGATATGTAGGGTGTTTAAACACTTCCCTATGTATAACCGACCTCCCGGACTCCAGAATTTCTAGTCTAGGTGAAATCCCCACACTTAGCAAACTCCTAGGGTTTAGTTGAGATCTTTTTTTCCCTTTCCTACTCGTAGGACCAATAAGAAAGTTCGTGTGATATCGTAGGAAGAACTGAAACAAAATTCATCCCACCACGGGCGCATTCTCCTTCCAAATTTCGCGTGAAGGGTTTAGCGTGCCGTCCTCCCAAGTGAAACGGGGAGGTAAAGAAAACGACACCACAGCCATCAATGCAATAGCTAAACATTTTGCTATCTCAACATTGGGTTCATTTTGGTCTTTCTTACATTTGAAAGCCACACGTTTTTGATCCACAAAAAGGACTCTAAAAAACGTTTCATTACCATCGATGCAATAGCTAAACATTCTGCTATCTGAACACCGGGCCGATTCAATGCATATGTCACGGCAGCTCATGATGTCACATATACATGCATAACAAATAATTCATGTATTTCCATAATTAAAAAATACTAATTGTTTCCATTTCATCAACCTACATGTGAAATCAAAACATGCATACAACAATTGTTCTCTAGGATTCACGCCAAAAGGCTACCTACAACATTTATCAAAACATACATTGACATTCATAATCAAACAATGTATATTTCCTCTAAAATTCCATAAACAAAACCAAATGGTCTAACACAATTGCAACAACATATAAACAACCTGAAAGCATCACATTTATAAAGCAATCGACCAAACAACCAAAAGACACACTGATCACACGTTTCTAAACGGTAAAACTAAAGAAAAGTTGACCCATTCTCAAAACCACAATTAAATAAAATCCTCAAATGGACTCCAATCCTACCCACTAGAAAGTACACTTCATTAGCTTTCAACGCTTCAAACGGGGACCAAATCGGAGTTACAGTTCAAAAGTTACATCCAAAACAGTTTTCAGCATTTTTCGTTCAGTATGAGTCACTGCAAAACTTTATGTATCGATGCATAACTCAACTTGGATCGATGAAAAACTTTATGAATCGATGCAAAATCCATTTCGGATCGATGCATAAACCATCTTGGATCGATGCATAGCATTTTGGATCAATGCATAGCATTTTAGATCGATGCATAACATGTTCCAGGTTCTGTTTTGTCAATTTAACACATTTTGGATCGATGCATAACATCTTGCATCGATGCATAATGTCATAAAATGCCTAAAAACTAGATTTTTCACGTTCTAAACCCAGTTCCAACCCAATTTCACTCCCCCAAACATATTTTATCGATAACCAAGTATTCCATAACATCACCCGACTATACTACGGGATTTACTCAACCTTTCAACCGCAAAAACATCAATTTTATTGAAATCATAAGTTTGTATCAAATTAAACCAGACTTTTCAACCAAAACAACACAATAGCTAATATACATATACAAGTATAAGATAATCGAGATTCTCCCCCTTACCCGAGTGTAGCAACGATCAGAATCGATTTTCGATGTAAACCTAGGATTTTCTCTCCTTTTTCACTTCGACTTCTCTTTTATTTCTCTTGCTCATCTTTTCTCTTGTTTTTATTTTCTCTCCTATTTCTCTCTATGTCTTATAACATATATCACTTATGATATACTTATCATAATGCCTAAAATGCCCTTGCTCCCAAAATATCGCCCAAATGTCCCAAAACACTATAAAACACATATGGTGATAAAATACATAGGGAAAATATTATTTATCCCTAAAATAATATTAAAATACAAATAATCGACAAAAACTCGATTATATAAAACAAATAAAAATCGGCGTGTTACAACTCACCCCAACATGGAACATTTACGTCCTCGAAAATATACTTGAGACGAACAACTCCGGATACGACTCACGCACGACTCTCCAATTCCCAAGTCAAATTACCATTGGCAACTCCACCCCAAGCTACCTTCACAAGCGCAATCTCTTTGCCTCATAACTGTTTCATTTCCCGATCCACAATCTTAACCGGTAATGCTTCAACAGTCAGGTTGTCTCTAACCTCAACCTCATCCATCAGAATCACATGCGATGGATCCAAAACATACTTTCTAAGTTGCGAAACATGGAAAACATCATGTAAATTTGAAAGATTCGGTGGCAATGCTACTATGTAAGCCACTGCACCAATTCTCTCGGATATCTGATATGGACCAATGAACTTCGAAGTAAGTTTCCTCGACTTCAACGCACGTCCAACACCCGTCACAGGAGTGACTCACAAAAACACGTGTTCACCTTCTTGAAATTTGAAATCCTTTCTCATTTTATCATGGTAACTTTTCTGCCTACTTTGAGAAGCTTTCATCTTTTCTCGAATAAACTTTACCTTCTCTGTAGTTTGCTGCACAAACTCCGGTCCAACCACAGAACTCTCACCAGATTCATGCCAACACAAAGGTGTTCGACATCTCCTACCATGCAGTGCCTCAAAAGGTGCCATTCCTATACTCGAATGGAAGCTATTGTTATAGGTGAACTCAATCAAAGAAAGATAGATATTGTAATACGATGAACTGACTTTATTGAAATGTTGCGGATAGCAAGAGTCGCCACCGACTTTTATTTTATCCAATTGGAAAGGAAAAAAGAACAGGAAAGACCTTTGAAATAATTTGAGTTCGGGGGGTAGGTTATACAAAGGGAAGGTGTAAAGCACCCTTTGTATCCATGGTTATCCATGAGCTCTTAATTGTTTAGCTCACTTTTGAATTGTTTGAAATGTTTGAAGTGTCGTGTGTGTTTAGAAAAGATTTTGAATAAGGACTTTAGCTTGTAAGTAAGCGTAGCCTTTTGGAAATCGTTTTGAAAAGGAGGTGTGAAAAGCATTTGAAAGTTTGAATGTGTGAGCAAGCATTTAAGAACACCTACCCTAAGATTGCCTTTCTTGTTCTTTAAGTCTTTCGGGCGAAAGGGTCTATCCATACCATGAGAGGGCAGGAAGTCTTTCAATTGGATGTGCGGGTCAGCGAGAGTATTGTTCGCCATAAGACTGTCCCTACCATAAGGAGGGTAGGTAGTCTAAGGGAAGGATATAATAGTCATTAATTTTTTTAGGCATCATGCAAGGATACCTTAGCAATTGGGGCAACCATATTTTCCCGAGGCAACTTCGAGGGACAAAATTGATGATTTCAATGATTAAGGCAACCTTTGCTTTAGGTATCCCCAGAATCGAGAGACTTGACTATTTTAAGGCATTATTAATAAGGCAACAAGGCAACAGTAATAAGGCAACAAGGCAACCAGAGGAATTACCCTAAAGGTGTGTGTGTGGCACAATTAAGTGGTTAATTCAAATATTTTTTTCTTGTAAAAATTAGTGATTCTATGTTAATTTGCAGGCTTGCACTCCCTAGGATTACTTACCATAGCAGAAAAATAAAACAATTTAATGGTCCTACGCTATTACAATAAACAGCTGTATGCGGAAAAATAAGGGCAAGAATTATAAACCTAAACTATTAGAATAAACACCTGCAAGGAAATAGAAGCAAAGTATAGAAGGAATACAAAAATATTGCAAGAATTAAATAGGCAAGGCAAATGACATAAGGCAAACCCAAATGGGGAAAATACAAAATTATGACTAAAAAGGCGAAGCAAGGAAAAAAGGCAACGACCTAAATAAATAAATAAATAAATAAATAAAGGCAATTAATTCGAATAAGGAGGAAAATTAAATAGCAGCATTCGACAACCAATGGAGTATGGGATGAGAAGAGAAGATCGCGATGAAATATGAATTCAGAAAAAACAGGGTTAAAAGCCTTATGGCTAAAAAAACCTAAGGGTAAAAACCTAAAAAGTTAAAAACCTAGCTTACAGTTTATTCTTGATTTAGGTTTAAAATTGTACCAATTTATCTAATAAAACCTAAATCCTAATCGGATTAAATTAGCCTAAGTCTACCGATTAAATTACTAATCCTAAATTAATTAATTAACTAATTACTATAATTATTAATCTAAAAAACTTAAATTAAATTATTAATCTAATTAAAACTGATTATTTAAATTAAATATAAAATTATAAAACAAAAACCTAATTTAAAATTATAAAACCAAAAAAACCTAAATAAAAGTAGTAAAAAAAGAAAAGAAAACAAATAGTTCACGTAAAAAGAAAATAAAGAAATTTGGGAAAAATACCTGGCTTCGGATCAGGTGTGGTAGCCTTCTTAGGGTTCACCGTGGGTGCGTGTTTTGGTCCCTTGGATCTGGCCCTAGCGAAACATCCATTGGTTGACAGTGAAGGTGTACCGTGTGCGCGATGGAGACAGGCACGCTGGATCATGTGAAAATAACCTTGTAAAAATAAAGTGTTGCCCAGGAGGTCCGAACCCTGTTCCTTTGGGTTCAATCAACAAAACCCTCAACAACCCTGCCGGATTGCAGTGTTGTCTTAATCCGCCTGAAAATAAATAAAAAAACTAAATATGTATTCAATGAATAGTCAAATGCAAAGGGTCAGAGTGGGCTCCACTTATCTATGCGCAGCCAATCAAAAAAGAGAGAGGAGGCTCTGACTGGTTGACCGGCGAATGGAGGAGAGCCACACGTGGAGAGAGAGGGAGTATTGGTTGACCAACGAATGAAACACATCCACGCAATCCTCAGCTTTCTCCTTCCACTATTCATCTTCTTCCTTGTCCTTACTTGCGGATTTTGCTGCAGAGTTATCCATGGGATTACCTGCGAAATTTTCTTCCGATTATCCTTCTTCCAAAGCCACGATCTGGAACCTGCGAAAACGCACAAAACACAAAGCCAAAACCATCCAGTCCACCTATTTTGGGGTCTACAAATCCAGTGGTGTGGTTAGTTTTCCCTGAAACACACTGCACATAGGAATACGAAGCATGCATACCTTCTTGCCCTAACAATGGTGTTTTTCCATTCTGACGTTAAAGCTTCAAAACAAAGGTTCTAAACACATCCAAGCATGGTCATGAACACATATATGCACATAAAACGTATTTAAATTGCATGAGTTTAGAGTTTAAAAATTCAAAATGTGTACCAACTTAATGAAGACGAATGAAGGTGTTTTGTCACGTAGCCGGCTTCAAATACGACTTATATTAGCTCCTGGATTATTCAGAGATACCATGGAATGATTCATTGGTGTGGAAACTGGATGATAAAGATTTTTCATCATGCCCTAGTTTTGAATCTTATTGTAACCTTAAGTCCTAGTTTTTTCTTCCTCCTCTTTCGTCCTCCATGAGGCTACACTTGTAGAATATATATATTATGAGAGATTAGGGTTGAAAGAATTGGAATAAAATTATGTTTTGATTTAAAGAAAATTTGATTTGATTCTTGATTCATAACATCCCTTTTTTGGTTCCAAATGGCCTTTCTCTCACGTGTTATTGGCTTTTTGAATCAATTGGGATATCCAAAATTAATCTCACTATTTTTAGGACTAAATCATAATTTTATTTGATTTAATTTTGAACCTAAATGGATAAATTAAAAAATAAAGCAATAAAACCACAAAATATTATATGAGATTAACTTATGGGCCCCCAAGATGATTTTAGATTGATTTAAAAGAAAGGAAAACTAATCTTAAGCTTTTATCTTTAAGATGTGATTTTATTTGATTTCATTTGAATTTAAGTGATTTAATTCAAATAAAAATGAAATGAAATCAAGAAATAAAGGATAATTGGTTAATGGGCCTCTTGTAAGCCTAATGTCACGTGGAGAGTCCAAAACCTAAGGCCCAATGTTCAAAAAATAACAAATTCCTCATTTAAGTTTTCATGCATTTCTTGAAAATTGCTCAACTTCAACTACATGTATCTCTCTAAATTTTAACCCTATAAAGGTGTTCTTGACCATTTTAGAAAGCTTAAGATGTCCTCTAAAACCTCCTTTTGGTCTCATCTCAATTGAGTTTTCCATTTGCAAGTTATGAGCTTTGACCCAAAAGGTGTTTTTGTTGACTTTTTGGAGGACCTATAATCTCTTTGACCATATCTTTCAAGTGGAGCATTTTTAGCCTTGGCTTGTGAGAGATCAAGTTGTAGAGAATTCAATTTCCTTTAAAAAGAGCTTTGGTTGGGAAATTTCTGATGTTCCATGTGAAAGTTATGGCCGATCAAAGTTGGGTTGACTTTCTCCTTAAAAACCCTAATTTAGAAACTTAGGTTTTTGATGATTTTGGAGATTTTCTTGATGAATCATGATCAATAATTGATCAAATGATGAATGATATTTCAAAATGAGAATGTTGACAAAAATAAAAAACTTTGACTGTGATTTGACCATAGTTTGACTTTTAGGGTCGATTATTGATCGTTTGGGCCATTAAGTGAGCAATCTTTTGAATCAGGGCTTGAAACTTGGCATGAGGATACTTTGAATCATATGAGAGACCATGGAGTCCACTTGAGGTATCAGACGTTAAAATTCTTTTATTAAGTCAGGAACCCTAATGTTGGATCTTGTGCTTAGGAGAAGAGTGAGCTCGTACTGTCTTGAGCAATTGCAAGTCAGGTGAGTAAAAACATCTTGGAATATGACGGGAAAATTTTGGGGTATGAAAGATATCCCAAGCACCACCATGCTCAAGAACACAAGACCTTAAAATATCCTCCAAAGACTGAATCATTCTTTCCTTTTGACCATCCATCTACGGATGATAATCTGAACTCAATCTCAGCTTCGATCCTAAAGCTTTCTGTAAACTTTCCCAAAAACCAGAAGTAAACCGTAGATCTCGATCCGAAACAATGCTCAATGGAATACCATGCAATTTCACAATCACACGGATATAGATCTCGGTTAAGCGCTGCACTGGATAACTGATATCAATCGGAAGAAAATGAGCCGATTTAGTCAGCCTATCCACAATCACCCAAATGGCGTCATGCCCTCTCTATGTAATAGGAAAACCTGTCACAAAGTCCATAGAAATGTTGTCCCATTTCCATTCTGGAATATCCAACGGTTGTAACAACCCTACCGGTCGCTGATGTTCCACTTTTGACTTTTGACATATCAAACAAGAATACACAAATTGAGCCACATCTCTTATCAAACCAAACCACCAAAATATTTTCTTCAAATATTTGTACATATTATTGGCTCCCAAATGAATACTCAAACTACTCCGGTGACCTTCCTCTAAGATCATCTGTTTTAGCTCAGAATCATCAGGAATACAAATCCTACCGCGGAATCTCAACACACCCTGATCATCCACTCCGAAATCACCATTCTCACTTTGATTTGCAACAACAAACAAATCAACAAGTTTCACATCCAACTTCTGTGTCTCACTAACGGTTGACAAAAAAATCATTCGTCTCCTTCAACATACCCAAAGTCACACTATCAGGCTTTAATTCGCAAACCAAACTCAATTCGCAGAATTGTTCCAAAATTCCCACTCTTTCGCCATCAAAATAGACATATGTAAAGATTTCCGACTCAAAGCATCGAAAACCATATTAGATTTACCAGGATGGTAATTCAAGCTAAAGTCATAGTCTTTCAGAAATTCTAACCACCTACGTTGCCTCATGTTCAACTCTTTCTGATCAAACAAGTATTTCAAACTCTTATGATCACTAAAGACCTCGAACCTTGCACCATAGAGATGATGTCTCCAAATCTTCAACACGAAAACGACGGCGGCCAATTCCAAATCATGAGTAGGATAATTCTTCTCATGAATCCTCAACTGCCTAGAAGCGTAAGCCATAACCTTACTTTCTTGCATTAAAACACCACCTAACCCCATATGTGATGCATCACAATACACCACAAACGGTTCATTAGGATCTGGTAAAATAAAAATCGGAGCTATAGTCAATCTTTTCTTCAGCTCTTCAAAACTTTACAATCAATATATCAAACAAAAGCCTTACCCTTGCAAGTAAGCTGAGTCAATGGAAGTGTTAACTTGGAAAAGCCTTCAATGAATCTATGATAATAACCCGCCAGACCCAAGAAGCTTCTGATCTCAATAAACGATCTCGGAGCCTCCCATTGTAGTACTACATCTACTTTGGATGGATCCACGGCAATCCCCTTACCTGAAATCACGTGATCAATAAAATTCACTTCTGATAACTAGAACTCGCACTTGAATAACTTATCATAAAGCCTCTTCTCTTTCAAAATCTGCAAAGCAATCCACAAATGCTCTGCATGCTCCTCCGGAGACTTAGAATAAATGAAGATGTCATCAATAAAGACCACAACAAACTTATCCAAATGATCATGGAATATCCGATTCATATATTCCATAAACACACCAGGTGCATTAGAAACCCGAACAACATCACCAAATACTCGTAATGCCCGTACCATGTCCTAAATGCCGTCTTCTGAACATCTTCTTCTTTCACCAGAATCTGATGGTAACCAGTTCTCTAATCGATCTTACTGAATACACTGGCTCCCACCAACTAATCCATCAAATCATCTATCCTTGGAAGTGGATACTTATTCTTAATTGTCACCTTATTCAACTGGCGATAATCAATGCATAATCTCATACTTCCATCTTTCTTTTTTACCAACAAAACAGGAGCACCCCAAGGAGATACACTGGGCCTCACAAAACGCTTTGCTAGTAATTCTTCCAATTATTTCTTCAATTCGACCAACTCTGACCCCGACATTTTATAAGGGGCCATAGACACAGGCCTAGTACCAGGAACTTGATCTATGGAAGATTCCACCTCTCTCTTTGGCGGTACATCATAAAAGTCTTCAGGAAACACTTCCAAAAATTCACACACAACCGGAAAATCCTCGACTGCAGCTCGACCCTCCACAGTCAATGAAGCAAACAATCCAAACAAATGTGATTCATCCGTCAAAAGTCTTTTCAACTCTTTGGTAGATAAGACATAAGATTCTCCATCTCAATCAAGAAAAGGAAACCTTACCAATTTGTGATAACAATCGATGTTGACACAATTGTATACCAACCAATTCATCCCCAAAATCACATCCACGTCTTTCATCAGTAGACAAATCAAATCCATCACGAACTCCTTACCATAAACGGTCAAAGAACAACTCAAACAAACTAATGAAGTAGTTAACAAATCCAAAGATGGAGTGTCGATAACCATATCTCCGCCTAAGGGAGATAACACCAAATTCAAACGCTGCACTCATTCGGCAGAAATAAAAGAGTGAGTGGCACCAGTATCAATAATAGAAACCAAAGGTATATCATGAATGAAGCAAGTACCTTTGATCAAATGATCCGCACTAGTAGGTTGAGCACTTGCTAAAGCAAACACTTTGCCACCTGCTGGAGCTTGTTTCGGCTTAGGGCAACTCATACTATAGTGGCCGACCTCACCACAATTATAGCACGTCACTTGCTTCTGCTTACAATCTGAAGCCGTACGGCCTTCCTTCCCACGCTTAAGACACTTATCCTTCTCTTTCTTGCATTCAAAACTGCGATGACCAACTTCACCACAATTGAAACACCTTAGAGAAGACTGATTTCCTCCCCCTCTTGGTTTATTGCCATAACCCGCTTTCTGCTTCCCTTTGTAAGTAGGAGTTTCATAAGGCTTACCCATGAACTGACCCTTACCTTTCTTATCGTTCTTATTCCGGTAAAAATCTGAACGAGCCCTCAAATCTTCATCATAGATTCAGATTTTGTTCACTAATTCTGAAAACTGCCTGATCAGTTGGTATCCAATCCCCTGATTGATTTCTCGCCTCAAGCCATTCGCAAATTTCAGGCACTTCAACTTTTTAGAACCCGTTGTATTATAATTCGGACAATACTTCACAAGTTCTTCAAACCTTGAAGCATAAACAGCAATAAATGAATTCTCTTGTTTCAGCTCAAGGAATTCAATTTCCTTTTTACCTCTTTCATCCTCTGGGAAGTACTTCTCAAGGAAAGCCTCCTTGAACACCACCCAAGTAACCACAACCTCTTCCTCCACAAACCTCTGTAAAGTGTTATTCCACCAATCCTCCGCTTTTTCCTTAAGCATATGTGTGCCTAGCACCACTTTCTGCTATTCGGAACAAGTCATGAGACGAAAGATTTTCTCAATCTTCTTCAGCCACACCTGTGCTTCATCCGGGTTATGAGTCCCCAGGAACACTGGTGGATTGTTCTGCCCACATCAGCATTAACATTTGGAAAATTCTGCACAGCCTGTGCCATTGCCTGCAATGCATCCGCCATAGTAGCATAACCTCTTCGAGCCATGAGCTGTATGACCAACAAAGATGGAAACCAAGGTTAATCACACATAACCGAGACATAAGCACAAAACGGTCGCATAACAACGACAACAACATTATCACACAGACATACTGCTGACACAACAACTTGGTCGGACATACCGACCTGCTCTGATACAAATAATGTAACACCCCCTTTTACCCCGTGTGAATATAACGCAAAGACGACATATAACAATAACAAAACAAATCAGAGTTTAAAAAAATGGCCATCAGCGGTGCCAAAAGAGAGCGCTGCATTTTGAAAACTAAAATGATACATACCTACCCATAAAACGATACATAACACAACAAAAGAAATGTTTATTCAAACCTCTCCATTCATCAAATGGAGTTTTTCAAAAATAACATTTATCATAAAAAATGGTTAATTATAACCAAATTTCCACCACAAGTCTTATACATAAAGACATACAACGGTCTCTCGACTACCCGTGTTACGTATCAGAGTGACCGATAAAACATGAAGAGCTACCTCTTCCAAAGATTCCAAGCAACTAATCTGCAAAATGCCGAAAAAATCATTTTCCAACAGAAGGGTGAGAATTCCAATCATATCATAGCTACATAATAATATGTAAACATATAACAATTATCATACAATTGGCAATTCACCCAAATAAATAGGCTAATACATAAAGCATATCATCAACAAAACCAATATATCGCATAACAAGATATATTCGAGTATCACAATAAATGTCTTTATCTATCAATAATGCAATGCAAATAGACCGACACAACGAATCGATGGAATGCATGCGGTACCATTCATCAACTCAATTCCAATTACGTTTTGGAATGTAGATCATTGCTTAAACCCCGTTGGGCATACCTCACACATGATCTACGACCATCAATGCAATAGTTAAACATTCTGCTATCTGAACATTAGGTCTATTTTGGCCTTTCTTACATTCGAAAGCCACACGTTTTTTATCCACAAAAAGGACTCTCAAAAAAGTTTCATTACCATTGATGCAATAGCTAAACATTCTGCTATCTGAACACCGGGCCGATTCAATGCATATGTCATGGCAACTCATGATGTCACATATACACGCATAATTCATCAATCGCGAATTAATCATTTCATTCACAAATGCATAACAAATAATTCATGCATTTCCACAATTCAACAATACAAATTGTTTACATTTCATTAACCTACATGTTAAATCAAAACATGCATACAACAATTGTTCTCTAGGATTCACGCCAAAATGCTACCTACAGCATTTATCAAAGCATACATTGACATTCATAATCAAACAATATATATTTCAGCTAAAATGCCATAAATAAAATCAAATGGTCCAACATAATTGCAACAACATATAAACGGCATAAAAGCATCACATTTATATTGCAATCGGCCAAACAACCAAAAGACACACCGATCACACGTTTCTAAACGGTAAAACCAAAGAAAAATCGACCGATTCTCAAAACCACGATTAAATAAAATCCTCAAATGGACTCCAAACATATACCACTAGAAAGTACATTTCATTAGCTTTCCAACGCTTCAAACGGGGACCAAATCGGAGTTATGATTCAAACATTACGACCAAAACAGTTTTCAACATTTTTCGTTCAATATGAGTCGATGAAAAAACTTTATGTATCGATGCATAACTTAACTTGGATCGATGCAAAACTTTATGAATCGATGCAAAAGCCATCTTGGATTTATGCAAAGACTTTTGAATCGATGCATAAACCATCTTGGATTGATGCATAACATTTTGGATCGATGCATAACACGTTCCAGGTTCTGTTTTGTCAATTTAACACATTTTGGATCGATGCATAACATCTTGCATCGATGCATAATGTCAGAAAATGCCTAAAAACCATATTTTTCACGTTTTAAACCCAGTTCAAACCCAATTTCACTCCCCCAAACATATTTTATCGATAACCAAGTATTGCATAACATCATCCGACTATACTACGGGATTTACGCAACCTTTCAACCGCAAAAACATACATTTCACTGAAATCATAAGTTTGTATCAAATTAAACCAAACTTTTTAACCAAAACAACACGTAACAACTACATATACATATACAAAATAAGATAATCGGGATTCTCCCCCTTACCCGAGTGTAGCAACAATCATAATCGATTTCTGAGTAAAACCTAGGATTTTCTCTCCTTTTTCCCTTGCTCTTATTTTCTCTTGTTTTTCTTTTCTCTCCTAATTCTCTCTATGTCTTATAGCATATATCACTTATGATATACTTATCATAATGCCCAAAATGCCCTTGCTAACAAAATATCGCCCAAACGTCCCAAAACGCAATAAAACACATATAGCGATAAAATACATAGGGAAAATATTATTTATCCATAAAATAATATTAAAACACAAATAATCGACAAAAAATTGATTAAATAAAACAGATAAAAATCGGGGCGTTACAATTTCAACCTACGAAATAACAGCAAAAAATAAACACAACAAATTAGAACAACCCAATTGAAAAGTAAATCATTAAACAAACAATTATTATCAAATTAAAAAAAAAACTGAACAAATATAATGTTAAACAATCAATTCACACCATATATGAAAAACAACCCAGCCGATAAATTAGACATTAAAGAAATAATTTTTATCAAACTAAAACAACCCAATTGAGAGAAACTATCAATAAACAAACAATTATCATCAAAGTAAAACAACCAACTGAAGAAAATACATCGAGGGAGTTCTTGGGGGTCGTTGAGGTGTTAGAGGTCGAGGAGGAATTAGATTGGTTTCAGAGTGGGGGCTTGGGTGGGGGTTGTGGCCGGAGTTGGAAGTTGTCTTGTGATGATGATAATGGAATTTGTTCATGGGTTTATAGGAGGAAGAAATGTAAGAGATGAAGAAATGAGGAAGAAATGGAAGAGGGGTTGAATCTGTATGATGGTATAGTAGTTCCAGAATAATACTATACTCCGTATTTGGGATAGTAAATCAGGTCATGTGACATGAAGGATAATTTAGTAATTTTACTGAAGTGTACAATTATCAAAGCACAAGGTACAACCATTTGATGGAAGACCATGATCATGTGCCATCTCTCTCATGAACATCGCTTTCACATGAGATCATATCCTCGTCATGTTTTCACCGGAGACCATATTTCGAATTGTTTCACCTAAGAGGCTGAGACGATATTTTCGCCTTGTTCACATTTGAGACGTAATTTTTCCCCATTTTCAATAGAGACTATATTTTTGCATTGTTTTCAATCCAGACCATATTTTAGAATTGTTTCACCTGAGACCATATTTCCGCCTCGTTCTACTCGAAACATAATTTCGCCTCGTTGTCAATTGAGACCATGTTTTCAACTTGTATGGGCGAAAATTTGGTCACGGGTCAAAAATATGGTCTCGGGTGAAAACAAGTCGAAAATATAGTCTCGGATAAAACGGGACAAAAATATGGTCTCGAGTAAAAACGGCACAAAATGATGGTCTTGAGTTAAAATGTGTAAAAAATATGTTCTCGAGTGAAAGCCGGTAAAAAATATGGTCTCCAGTTAAAACGGGTCGAAAATATGATCTCGAGTAACAACATGTCGAAAATATGGTCTCGAGTGAAAATGGGGTGAAATCATGGTCTTGGGTGAAAACAAGTCAAAAATATGGTTTTGGGAGAAAACAAGAGGAAAATATGCTCTCGGGTGAAAGCTGATCGAAAATATGGTCTCGAAGAGCTAATTATGGCCCCAAGTGAAAACGGGCCGAAAATATGGACTCGGATGAAAACAGGTTGAAAATATGGTCTCAGGCGAAAACGAATCGAAAATATGGTCTCGAGTGAAAAATGGGTCGGAATGATGGTCTTGGGTGAAAAATAGTCAAAAATACGGTCTCGGACGAAAACCAAAAGAAAATATGCTCTCGTGTGAAAACGAGTCAAAAATATGGTCTGGATTGGAAACGGATCGAAAACATGGCCTCGAGGGAAAACGGAACGAAAATATGGTCTCGAGTGAAAAAGGTTCGAAATTATGGTATCAGATGAAAACGGGTCAAACATATGGTTTCGGGTGAAAACGCGTCAAAAATATGGTTTCGGGGGAGAACAGGGCGAAAATATGGCCCCAGATGAAAACAGGGTGAAAATATTGTCCCAGGCGAAAACAGACAAAAAATGGCCTCGGGTGAAAACGGGACGAAAACATGGTCCCGAGTGAAAACGGGGCAAAAATATGGCATCGGCTAGAAACAGATCGAAAATATGGCCTCGAATGAAAATGGGTGGAAAATATGTTCTCGAATGAAAACGGGTCGAAAATATTGTTTTCGAATGAAAACCAGTCGAGGGAGGTCTCATTTTAGTGCAAATTAGTACTACCTGCTTCCCAATTTGTTAGTCAACTTTGAATAATGATTAACATTTTCGAAATGTGAAGTCATAATTAACATAATTAAATTGTATAATATATAATAAAAAATAGGGTAATGCTAACTTATGCCCCAAGGACACATGTTAAGAAAATATAAATAGAATGTTTGTATTGAAAAAGTAAATAAATAAATTAACTATGAACTTTTAATTAAATCAATACACAATTTTCAAACATAAAGTTTCTATATCTAACTCAAACATTCCATTTATAGATTTCTTAACATGTGCCATTGGGGCACAAGTAAGCATTACCCTAAAAAATATATGGACATATAGTATTTTAAGTATACTTTAGTATCAACTTATTAATTTTGATTCAAAGTTATGTTATGTGTGTTAATTATGACTCCAAAATTCAAAAATATTAATCATTATTCAAAGTTGACTAACAAATTGGGAAGAAGGGAGTAATTTTTTAACGTGTATAAACTTTTTGATTTTGATTTGTAAGCATAAACAACGGCGATAAAGACCAAAAAAATTAGGTTTACATATTTTTCTATCTATACAGGCGTGATAAAATGTAGATGCAAAAAGGAAAGTGTAGTGTTGCAATAATGACTTTGGAAAGAAACATATATCTCATTATTTTATTATAAAATTATTAATTTACCCTCAAATTATATTTGAAAAAAATTAGCAATGTCGTATTTCAGGGGGAAATTAGAAATTTTATCATATTAAATACGAACAATTAATTTGTTAACATGTATTATTGGACATTTGTATTGATGAAGAGCAACTGTTAATTTATTCTTAGATACCAAACAAACCATAATTTTAAGTGTCAAAATATCACATATTAAACAGGTCATAAACTAAAAACTATGACCTGTTTGGTAGCATCCTATATAGCACATAGTCATTAGTTGATGATGTAACACCCCACTTTCCCATTTTATAAAAATATGGTAAAATAATAAAAATTTATCAGAGTTCACAAACAAAAGTGGAATGTCACGTCATTTCAAGCCAAACAGAATATGAAGTCTCAATTACTTCATCTATTCATTTCTCATTAATCAATAAAAACAGCGAAAATATTATTTTATTTAAAAATAATCACGGCACAATTGCCAACTTATTCCAAAACTCCACACAAAATCGTGGTCCTCAAATATTTGAATCAAAAACAGATACGTAACAAAATTCAATTAAAAATATTAAATAAAATAATCCCCAAAAACATCCTGTGTTACGTATCAGAGCGACTCGAACTAACAACACGGAAGACTTCCCTAATGCTATCCTGGACTTCCACTGCTATTCTTGAGTACCTGCCCACTTCCCATGATAGGGGAAATATCAGCAGAAAGGGTGAGTACTCACATACCATTACAAAAGATATAGGAACAGATATAATAACATAATTCACAGGACGTGGTTCATGTTCACATAACATCACAATGCATATACAAACTTCATTTATTCAAACATTCATCACAATATAAATTAACGCATCATTCACAATATCATAAACAAGTCATCATAGATCCATTCATTTATGCAACTCCACAATGCACATATCACGACACACATGTCCCTCCCAATCACAACTCAACAAACATATAATAATAATAATAATGACAATGCAATGTGACTCAATGACTTGACACAATGCATGTGGTACCAAAACATCGTGGTTCATGACCACAGTTCCTGTCGGAACTCTCGACCCCTTTTTCATGGTCCAGTGTGACCCCTATTTCATGATCACACCCACGACCCCTATTTCATGGTCAAGTACGATCCTTATTTCATGACCGCACCAATTCATGGTTCATTCAATCGAACCCGATTCCTAAAAGAATCCGGATAATTCGCATACACTTCACTGAGCAACGAATTATCTCCACCACGACTCCACAATTGAGTCCGGACCTACTAGGCATCTACCATAGATTTTCACCTAGCAGTCTCAATGCTATGTTATGCAATGCACACTCAACACAATATGCATAATCACAAATAACAACATGCATATCACACAATCCGCTTGATCACACGTAAGCCACACACTAACCGTAATTCTCAAAGAATTACCACAACACAATATGCACATTCATAATAGATAATATACATATCAAACAATCCTCCTGATCACACGTAAGCCACACACTTACCGTAATTCACAAAGAATTACCACAACACAATATGCACATTCATAATAGATAATATGCATTCAACAACAACGTACAACAACTACCAATTCATATGACTATCATACAGTCACTACATCATACCACAACTTTCCAACACATCACATATACATGTCAAAACCTACAGCAATCACAATCCACAACTACAACACACACTCGCACAACCAAACTCAACATTTCACAGCTCAATACATCGTAACATATACGGAAACAAATATAACACATCGAATTATTAGAATTCTGGTATTGAAAATAATTTTAACAGAAAGTACATGAAACCAGCTTTCCAACAATTCGAACGGCGCGCGAGTCAGACACCCGGAACAAAAGTTATGATTTTTCAAAGTATTTCAACAAACCCGACACCGACATTTTACACTGACACCTTAAAAGCACATTAGACCTTATTTAAATTTAATTCTAGGACTTGAAACCATTTTTACAAGAAATTACACTGTATTAGGTTTCTCCAGGTTCGAACGGTGAGTCAAACGGACACCCGAAACTCAAGTTATGAATTTTTGAAGTTTTATAAAAATCCTGCATTTTTCCTGCGAACAGCTCTCGGGTTCTCACTCAAATCCCCTCAAAATCTCATCTAAACATCACTATAATACAAATTAAATACATAGCAACCTATATCTATCATGTATCAACAATTAGGAACCTTAAAACATGATTTCTAGCACAAAAGTTTTGAATCCAAATCCAAACCCTAACATTTCAATTCTAACAATTTCAAGAACAAAATCTCTTTTCAAAATTGTTCGTAACTTCATTCTGACTCTGACACGCGAACACGCAACAACAACACATTTACATCATACACTCCATAATCATACAATCTCATAACAACAATTGCAACCAATTATCATTCCAACAACAATCATCGTAACAACATAGAATTCATAAATAAAAAATCAACAATCATCAAAATTATCTCATAACGAAAAATCCCCAAAACCCTAAGTCATATCATTATACCTAAACCCATATCAAGAATAATAGCATGGAAACCCCCCTTACCTCGAAATTGCTCAGAAAACCTGCGGAGATTGATTCTTGAAATTGCCCTAGTTCTCCCTTGATCTTCCTCTCTAGCTTGTTCTTCTTCCTCTTCTCACTTCTACGATGTTTTCACTTTTCTACGTAACTTTCCCTTTTCTCAACTTCTAACTCTCTTTTATTCCAATACTAACCCTTAGACCTCTAATACCTAATTCCAACCTTACCCTTCCCTAATTAAATAATTATTTAATAAATCACTAAATAATATTCATTCTATTATTCTATTAATAAAAATAACAACATTAATAATAATAATGACAATAATATTAATAATAATAAGCATAAAAATAATAATAACAATAATAATAATATAGATAATAATGGTAGTAATTATAATAATAAAAATAAAACTATTATTACTTATATCATATAATTATTACCGACATTTCCAGTCTACCCGTCCCATTATGGACTCCACACCTACACGCTCAACCACACACCCTTAACAAGGCCAAACAATTAAAATAACACACGACCATTAAATAATTAAAAATGGGGTGTTACAACTCTCCCCCACTTAAATTATTTTCGTCATCGAAAATTTATCCGATACAACTACTCCAACTACTTATTTCATCCGACTAATCAACTCTCATCTCCGAAAAACAACCCCATGTATAATACAACAATTCATAACATCAACGGAGAAAACAACACGAATGCTACTCAAGTAACACACTTTACAACTTAACGTCACAACACAAAGAGTAACCAACTTAAGAATTCACCTGTTTAAGAACTAGAACACAACAACATAAAAACACACAACTTAAACACGACATCAACGCAACCAACCTACCAACATCGTTGTTACTCACGTATGAACAACTGCACTACACCACGTGTTCGCTGCGCACTCTGATTACTTGAAAAGTATCAACTCTACCACGTTTACTCCAACTTCCAATCACCAAAACCGACATAATAAATATTTTCGACTTAACTCTTCGGAAGTTCCATTCCAACAGGTATTCTACGCTCTCGTAGTTACCGAATATTTCAAACTTATATCCGTAAGATAACACCTCGGAACATTCAACATAATTACAACAACGACTACTTCCAAATCTTGGATGAGACATTCATATACTTCCATAAATTCCTAATTGTCATAAAACATAACTACAACTTTACCATCTTTTAATAACACATTCTCCAAAATCGTCTTAAACACATAACAACATTACAACCACATATGGTACATGGGTCCAACTAATTCTAACAAGATAACTCATTTTCTTCACTTCCCACTAATTCAACATACCAAACCATCGATTCCTACTTATATTGACATAGTGCTCCATAAATTCTTGTCCGAATCAACACAACCGAGTAACTCATCTTTTTCCAACCAAAATCGCACTTTAATAAACCAACTTATAATTTCACTCCTTTTAATAATCACAACTCAACTTTCAATTATTCTACGTGCTCTTCTTCTGATTTTATAACAGCTCAAAACATTCGCAATAAACACCAGCTCCAACTCATCCAAACAAATATGGAAGATACGCTTCATACTCCATACATACACCTTAAGGCTTACTAACCATTTGCTTCATCACAAACAATGACTCAAGTTATCCAGAACTCGACTGTGAGTCTCCATACTACTCATCAATCCAATCGCAACTTCATGCTATCATTCTTAAATTCAACTACTATACTTATATACGAATCTGCATTGACAAATCAAACAATACTCAAGCGCTCGGCTTGACATCAACCAATTCACCATACATATTATACTAGTTGGCACAACACATCTATCCATCAATTATGATTCCGTCTACTATCAACAATAGATTAAGGGTGATCAGTTCCTCAATTTGTCAATAGATAGCCGGCAACCATAACAGTGGCATAAATCATCATTACCCAACGACAATAGCGTACTTCAACTTGTGCCCAAAGTCCGTAAGCATAATGCTCCGCCAATTCTCTAAGGCCTACCAACGTCTTCTTAGTTTCCTCAATTCCAACCTCGCCAATGATACAAAAAAATTCAAAATCCAATACATATTCTTATACACGCTCGTAGAACAACACAATTATCAATTAAACATCCTTCTAACACCGAGAATTGCTACTACATCAAGTACAATCCGATTCGGTTTGCTCCAATTGCAACTTTCATTAAAATTAAGAATTTCAACAACGCTCACCAACCAATCGTCTTTCTTTTATTCTCAGAACCTTTATAATCCACCTATTTTCACACTTGGCCTCATTCAATTCACAACTTAACAGTATTATCGCGGTCTCTCTTGAATTCGTTCTTCTCTCAACATTACCATCTCATAACATCGTCACTATAATCATTCTCATTCAACATAAATTGCATCTCCATGCATTTTCCGATACCGTTGCATTTTTCAAATACCAACGTTTCATTCCTTATCAATATTTTACATTCTTCTTCACCTTTTCAATTTTCAGCAAGAATCACCCAACTTCAAACACAGTTATCTCTTCCAATACAGACTTCCCAAGCATAAAATTATATTCCAAAATGAAGGGAATTTTGTGTAGATTCCAGAACTTCAAGAATTGCCCAAATCCGAGTTACGAGTAAAAAGTTGTCATCCTTGCAATGGGACTGGTTTAGAATTTCCGTATGCAGAATTTTCCAAAAAGTCGGCATCAGACCCAAATATTACAACGTATTTTTCTCCCTCTTCACAAACCTCCTGAAGACAAATCTTATATGCAAACTGTAGGGAATTTCGTAAGCTTTCCAAAAAGTCTAGAATCGCTTCAATCAGAATCACGAATAAAAAGTTATGCCCCTTTTATTGACAGCTGCTCAATAATTGCAAAAATCAGAATTGGAGATTGATGAACATAAGTTCCATCTCTCTCTCTTGCTTCCAAGATCTACCAACATCCTTTCTTTTCATCCAACTACGAAAATCACCTGACTTTAATCCAACTATACTCAAGACATACCATCTACCAAATTAATCCATCAACTATCATTTCCATTGGAATAATTCCTCATTCTCAATCAATTCACCATCCATAATCTACGCACATCTCAAACTCGATTGTTACGAATTCATGAGTCCATACTCTCGCCGGTTCACAATAACATTGCTTCAATAACGTTTGGACTCTTACAATCAACACCACCTTGGACCAACTTCTACATACTAACAACACGTCCAGGAGACAAGCCTCTCCCCCACATATTTCAAACCAACACCTGAAGACAACAACTAGAACTAACAAACAAGTACTGATAGTGTTTCACACACATATCGAGTACTAAGGGACAAACAACATTAGACAACATTGGCCGGACAGACCGACCCGCTCTAATACCACTTGTAACACCCCCACTTTCCCATTTTATAAAAATATGGTAAAATAATAAAAATTTATCAGAGTTCACAAACAAAAGTGGAATGTCACGTCATTTCAAGCCAAACAGAATATGAAGTCTCAATTACTTCATCTATTCATTTCTCATTAATCAATAAGAACAACGAAAATATTATTTTATTTGAAAATAATCACGGCACAATTGCCAACTTATTTCAAAACTCCACATAAAATCGTGGTCCTCAAATATTTGAATCAAAAACAGATACGTAACAAAATTCAATTAAAAATATTAAATAAAATAATCCCCAAAAACATCCCGTGTTACGTATCAGAGCGACTCGAACTAACAACACGGAAGACTTCCATAATGCTATCCTGGACTTCCACTTCTATTCTTGAGTACCTGCCCACTTCTCATGATAGGGGAAATATCAGCAGAAAGGGTGAGTACTCACATACCATTACAAAAGATATAGGAACATATATAATAACATAATTCACAGGACGTGGTTCATGTTCACATAACATCACACTGCATATACAAACTTCATTTATTCAAACATTCATCACAATATAAATTAACGCATCATTCACAATATCATAAACAAGTCATCATAGATCCATTTATTTATGCAACTCCACAATGCACATATCACGACACACATGTCCCTCCCAATCACAACTCAACAAACATATAATAATAATAATAATGACAATGCAATGTGACTCAATGACTTGACACAATGCATGTGGTACCAAAACATCGTGGTTCATGACCACAGTTCCCGTCGGAACTCTCGACCCCTTTTTCATGGTCCAGTGTGACCCCTATTTCATGATCACACCCACGACCCCTGTTTCATGGTCAAGTACGATCCCTATTTCATGACCGCACCAATTCATGGTTCATTCAATCGAACCCGATTCCTAAAAGAATCCGGATAATTCGCATACACTCCACTGAGCAACGAATTATCTCCACCACGACTCCACAATTGAGTCCGGACCTACTAGGCATCTACCATAGATTTTCACCTAGCAGTCTCAATGCTATGTTATGCAATGCACAATCAACACAATATGCATAATCACAAATAACAACATGCATATCACACAATCCGCTTGATCACACGTAAGCCACACACTAACCGTAATTCACAAAGAATTACCACAACACAATATGCACATTCATAATAGATAATATACATATCAAACAATCCTCCTGATCACACGTAAGCCACACACTTACCGTAATTCACAAAGAATTACCACAACACAATATGCACATTCATAATAGATAATATGCATTCAACAACAACGTACAACAACTACCAATTCATATGACTATCATACAGTCACTACATCATACCACAACTTTCCAACACATCACATATACATGTCAAAACCTACAGCAATCACAATCCACAGCTACAACACACACTCGCACAACCAAACTCAACATTTCACAGCTCAATACATCGTAACATATACGGAAACAAATATAACACATCGAATTATTAGAATTCTGGTATTGAAAATAATTTTAACAGAAAGTACATGAAACCAACATTCCAACAATTCGAACGGCGCGCGAGTCAGACACCCGGAACAAAAGTTATGATTTTTCAAAGTATTTCAACAAACCCGACACCGACATTTTACACTGACACCTTAAAAGCACATTAGACCTTATTTAAATTTAATTCTAGGACTTGAAACCATTTTTACAAGAAATTACACTGTATTAGGTTTCTCCAGGTTCGAATGGTGAGTCAAACGGACACCCGAAACTCAAGTTATGAATTTTTGAAGTTTTATAAAAATCCTGCATTTTTCCTGCGAACAGCTCTCGGGTTCCCACTCAAATCCCCTCAAAATCTCATCTAAACATCACTATAATACAAATTAAATACATAGCAACCTATATCTATCATGTATCAACAATTAGGAACCTTAAAACATGATTTCTAGCACAAAAGTTTTGAATCCAAATCCAAACCCTAACATTTCAATTCTAACAATTTCAAGAACAAAATCTCTTTTCAAAATTGTTCGTAACTTCATTCTGACTCTGACACGCGAACACGCAACAACAACACATTTACATCATACACTCCATAATCATACAATCTCATAACAACAATTGCAACCAATTATCATTCCAACAACAATCATCGTAACAACATAGAATTCATAAATAAAAAATCAACAATCATCAAAATTATCTCATAACGAAAAATCCCCAAAACCCTAAATCATATCATTATACCTAAACCCATATCAAGAATAATAGCATGGAAACCCCCCTTACCTCGAAATTGCTCAGAAAACCTGCGGAGATTGATTCTTGAAATTGCCCTAGTTCTCCCTTGATCTTCCTCTCTAGCTTGTTCTTCTTCCTCTTCTCACTTCTACGATGTTTTCACTTTTCTACGTAACTTTCCCTTTTCTCAACTTCTAACTCTCTTTTATTCCAATACTAACCCTTAGACCTCTAATACCTAATTCCAACCTTACCCTTCCCTAATTAAATAATTATTTAATAAATCACTAAATAATATTCATTCTATTATTCTATTAATAAAAATAACAACATTAATAATAATAATGACAATAATATTAATAATAATAAGCATAAAAATAATAATAACAATAATAATAATATAGATAATAATGGTAGTAATTATAATAATAAAAATAAAATTATTATTACTTATATCATATAATTATTACCGACATTTCCAGTCTACCCGTCCCATTATGGACTCCACACCTACACGCTCAACCACACACCCTTAACAAGGCCAAACAATTAAAATAACACACGACCATTAAATAATTAAAAATGGGGTGTTACAACTCTCCCCCACTTAAATTATTTTCGTCATCGAAAATTTATCCGATACAACTACTCCAACTACTTATTTCATCCGACTAATCAACTCTCATCTCCGAAAAACAACCCCATGTATAATACAACAATTCATAACATCAACGGAGAAAACAACACGAATGCTACTCAAGTAACACACTTTACAACTTAACGTCACAACACAAAGAGTAACCAACTTAAGAATTCACCTGTTTAAGAACTAGAACACAACAACATAAAAACACACAACTTAAACACGACATCAACGCAACCAACCTACCAACATCGTTGTTACTCACGTATGAACAACTGCACTACACCACGTGTTCGCTACGCACTCTGATTACTTGTAAAGTATCAACTCTACCACGTTTACTCCAACTTCCAATCACCAAAACCGACATAATAAATATTTTCGACTTAACTCTTCGGAAGTTCCATTCCAACAGGTATTCTACGCTCTCGTAGTTACCGAATATTTCAAACTTATATCCGTAAGATAACACCTCGGAACATTCAACATAATTACAACAACGACTACTTCCAAATCTTGGATGAGACATTCATATACTTCCATAAATTCCTAATTGTCATAAAACATAACTACAACTTTACCATCTTTTAATAACACATTCTCCAAAATCGTCTTAAACACATAACAACATTACAACCACATATGGTACATGGGTCCAACTAATTCTAACAAGATAACTCATTTTCTTCACTTCCCACTAATTCAACATACCAAACCATCGATTCCTACTTATATTGACATAGTGCTCCATAAATTCTTGTCTGAATCAACACAACCGAGTAACTCATCTTTTTCCAACCAAAATCGCACTTTAATAAACCAACTTATAATTTCACTCCTTTTAATAATCACAACTCAACTTTCAATTATTCTACGTGCTCTTCTTCTGATTTTATAACAGCTCAAAACATTCGCAACAAACACCAGCTCCAACTCATCCAAACAAATATGGAAGATACGCTTCATACTCCATACATACACCTTAAGGCTTACTAACCATTTGCTTCATCACAAACAATGACTCAAGTTATCCAGAACTCGACTGTGAGTCTCCATACTACTCATCAATCCAATCGCAACTTCATGCTATCATTCTTAAATTCAACTACTATACTTATATACGAATCTGCATTGACAAATCAAACAATACTCAAGCGCTCGGCTTGACTTCAACCAATTCACCATACATATTATACTAGTTGGCACAACACATCTATCCATCAATTATGATTCCGTCTACTATCAACAATAGATTAAGGGTGATCAGTTCCTCAATTTGTCAATAGATAGCCGGCAACCATAACAGTGGCATAAATCATCATTACCCAACGACAATAGCGTACTTCAACTTGTGCCCAAAGTCCGTAAGCATAATGCTCCGCCAATTCTCTAAGGCCTACCAACGTCTTCTTAGTTTCCTCAATTCCAACCTCGCCAATGATACAAAAAAATTCAAAATCCAATACATATTCTTATACACGCTCGTAGAACAACACAATTATCAATTAAACATCCTTCTAACACCGAGAATTGCTACTACATCAAGTACAATCCGATTCGGTTTGCTCCAATTGCAACTTTCATTAAAATTAAGAATTTCAACAACGCTCACCAACCAATCGTCTTTCTTTTATTCTCAGAACCTTTATAATCCACCTATTTTCACACTTGGCCTCATTCAATTCACAACTCAACAGTATTATCGCGGTCTCTCTTGAATTCGTTCTTCTCTCAACATTACCATCTCATAACATCGTCACTATAATCATTCTCATTCAACATAAATTGCATCTCCATGCATTTTCCGATACCGTTGCATTTTTACAAATACCAACGTTTCATTCCTTATCAATATTTTACATTCTTCTTCACCTTTTCAATTTTCAACAAGAATCACCCAACTTCAAACACAGTTATCTCTTCCAATACAGACTTCCCAAGCATAAAATTATATTCCAAAATGAAGGGAATTTTGTGTAGATTCCAGAACTTCAAGAATCGCCCAAATCCGAGTTACGAGTAAAAAGTTGTCATCCTTGCAATGGGACTGGTTTAGAATTTCCGTATGCAGAATTTTCCAAAAAGTCGGCATCAGACCCAAATATTACAACGTATTTTTCTCCCTCTTCACAAACCTCCTGAAGACAAATCTTATATGCAAACTGTAGGGAATTTCGTAAGCTTTCCAAAAAGTCTAGAATCGCTTCAATCAGAATCACGAATAAAAAGTTATGCCCCTTTTATTGACAGCTGCTCAATAATTGCAAAAATCAGAATTGGAGATTGATGAACATAAGTTCCATCTCTCTCTCTTGCTTCCAAGATCTACCAACATCCTTTCTTTTCATCCAACTACGAAAATCACCTGACTTTAATCCAACTATACTCAAGACATACCATCTACCAAATTAATCCATCAACTATCATTTCCATTGGAATAATTCCTCATTCTCAATCAATTCACCATCCATAATCTACGCACATCTCAAACTCGATTGTTACGAATTCATGAGTCCATACTCTCGCCGGTTCACAATAACATTGCTTCAATAACGTTTGGACTCTTACAATCAACACCACCTTGGACCAACTTCTACATACTAACAACACGTCCAGGAGACAAGCCTCTCCCCCACATATTTCAAACCAACACCTGAAGACAACAACTAGAACTAACAAACAAGTACTGATAGTGTTTCACACACATATCGAGTACTAAGGGACAAACAACATTAGACAACATTGGCCGGACAGACCGACCCGCTCTAATACCACTTGTAACACCCCCACTTTCCCATTTTATAAAAATATGGTAAAATAATAAAAATTTATCAGAGTTCACAAACAAAAGTGGAATGTCACGTCATTTCAAGCCAAACAGAATATGAAGTCTCAATTACTTCATCTATTCATTTCTCATTAATCAATAAGAACAACGAAAATATTATTTTATTTGAAAATAATCACGGCACAATTGCCAACTTATTTCAAAACTCCACATAAAATCGTGGTCCTCAAATATTTGAATCAAAAACAGATACGTAACAAAATTCAATTAAAAATATTAAATAAAATAATCCCCAAAAACATCCCGTGTTACGTATCAGAGCGACTCGAACTAACAACACGGAAGACTTCCATAATGCTATCCTGGACTTCCACTTCTATTCTTGAGTACCTGCCCACTTCTCATGATAGGGGAAATATCAGCAGAAAGGGTGAGTACTCACATACCATTACAAAAGATATAGGAACATATATAATAACATAATTCACAGGACGTGGTTCATGTTCACATAACATCACACTGCATATACAAACTTCATTTATTCAAACATTCATCACAATATAAATTAACGCATCATTCACAATATCATAAACAAGTCATCATAGATCCATTTATTTATGCAACTCCACAATGCACATATCACGACACACATGTCCCTCCCAATCACAACTCAACAAACATATAATAATAATAATAATGACAATGCAATGTGACTCAATGACTTGACACAATGCATGTGGTACCAAAACATCGTGGTTCATGACCACAGTTCCCGTCGGAACTCTCGACCCCTTTTTCATGGTCCAGTGTGACCCCTATTTCATGATCACACCCACGACCCCTGTTTCATGGTCAAGTACGATCCCTATTTCATGACCGCACCAATTCATGGTTCATTCAATCGAACCCGATTCCTAAAAGAATCCGGATAATTCGCATACACTCCACTGAGCAACGAATTATCTCCACCACGACTCCACAATTGAGTCCGGACCTACTAGGCATCTACCATAGATTTTCACCTAGCAGTCTCAATGCTATGTTATGCAATGCACAATCAACACAATATGCATAATCACAAATAACAACATGCATATCACACAATCCGCTTGATCACACGTAAGCCACACACTAACCGTAATTCACAAAGAATTACCACAACACAATATGCATATTCATAATAGATAATATACATATCAAACAATCCTCCTGATCACACGTAAGCCACACACTTACCGTAATTCACAAAGAATTACCACAACACAATATGCACATTCATAATAGATAATATGCATTCAACAACAACGTACAACAACTACCAATTCATATGACTATCATACAGTCACTACATCATACCACAACTTTCCAACACATCACATATACATGTCAAAACCTACAGCAATCACAATCCACAGCTACAAAACACATTCGCACAACCAAACTCAACATTTCACAGCTCAACATATCGTAACATATACGGAAACAAATATAACACATCGAATTATTAGAATTCTGGTATTGAAAATAATTTTAACAGAAAGTACACGAAACCAGCTTTCCAACGATTCGAACGGCGTGCGAGTCAGACACACGGAACAAAAGTTATGATTTTTCAAAGTGTTTCAACAAACCTGACATCGACATTTTACACTGACACCTTAAAAGCACATTAGACCTTATTTAAATTTAATTCTAGGACTTGAAACCATTTTTACAAGAAATTACACTGTATTAGGTTTCTCCAGGTTCGAACGGTGAGTCAAACGGACACCCGAAACTCAAGTTATGAATTTTTGAAGTTTTATAAAAATCCTGCATTTTTCCTGCGAACAGCTCTCGGGTTCCCACTCAAATCCCCTCAAAATCTCATCTAAACATCACTATAATACAAATTAAATACATAGCAACCTATATCTATCATGTATCAACAATTAGGAACCTTAAAACATGATTTCTAGCACAAAAGTTTTGAATCCAAATCCAAACCCTAACATTTCAATTCTAACAATTTCAAGAACAAAATCTCTTTTCAAAATTGTTCGTAACTTCATTCCGACTCTGACACGCGAACACGCAACAACAACACATTTACATCATACACTCCATAATCATACAATCTCATAACAACAATTGCAACCAATTATCATTCCAACAACAATCATCGTAACAACATAGAATTCATAAATAAAAAATCAACAATCATCAAAATTATCTCATAACGACAAATCCCCAAAACCCTAAGTCATATCATTATACCTAAACCCATATCAAGAATAATAGCATGGAAACCCCCCTTACCTCGAAATTGCTCAGAAAATCCTGCGGAGATTGATTCTTGAAATTGCCCTAGTTCTCCCTTGATCTTCCTCTCTAGCTTGTTCTTCTTCCTCTTCTCACTTCTACGATGTTTTCACTTTTCTACGTAACTCTCCCTTTTCTCAACTTCTAACTCTCTTTTATTCCAATACTAACCCTTAGACCTCTAATACCTAATTCCAACCTTACCCTTCCCTAATTAAATAATTATTTAATAAATCACTAAATAATATTCATTCTATTATTCTATTAATAAAAATAACAACATTAATAATAATAATAATAACAATAATATTAATAATAATAAGCATAAAAATAATAATAATGATAATAATGGTAGTAATTATAATAATAAAAATAAAACTATTATTACTTATATCATATAATTACTACCGACATTTCCAGTGTACCCGTCCCATTATGGACTCCACACCTACACGCTCAACCACACACCCTTAACAAGGCCAAACAATTAAAATAACACACGACCATTAAATAATTAAAAATGGGGTGTTATAGATGATATATTTGATAAAAAAATTTTCAACCCAAACAAGTCATAGTAATTAGCATCAAATCTTTGTTTATAAAGATTGATATAGATAATTTGTTTTTTTTTTTTAAGAAGCAAAATAAAATAAACAGAATTGCTAAATAGTACGACTACTTTTTGCAAGAATTTTCACGAACACGTGTTCAATGACTTATTCCACGCGCCACTATTTTACATTTTAGAAAACAAATTAAATTTAATATATAATATAATTCTAACAGAATTAAAACCCACGTATACCACTCCCGCCACACCGCTTACGGTTTGCTTTTTTTCCCCAATTTCCAGTAAACTAACATTTTTATTCCTTCCTTCTTTTATGATAAATTACATTTATAATTTCTCATATTCATCCTTTATCCCTTTGTATTGATGAAAAGATGCATCTTTAGCTTCTCCTAATCACCTCTACTTTAGCTTCAATTTCAATTGCTAGTAAGTATTTTATCATTACCACTAGTTTCTATTTTGTGTACTTATTTACCTGAAAGTTTTGTATGAATTTAATGATGTTCTATTTACTTAGGTGTCTTAATCAATTAACATCGTTTTTTATTTATTTTGAATTTATTGCATTAGTGCAAGAAATATTTGAAATTTGTGATGAAGTGGAAAAAAATGAAGAAACTCAAAAAAGATACTGATTGTTTAGAAGTAAATGACACATATGAAAAAGATATCCCTAGTGTTGGTATGGTATTTGCTTCTGAAGATGAAGTTACTGAGTATTATAAGAACTATGCTCGACATATAGGTTTTGGAATTGCTAAAATAAGTTCAAAAAACGGAGATGATGGAAAAAAAATATTTTACTTTGGCATGTAGTCGAGCAAGAAAGTATGTGAGTCTATAAAAAAATCCATTGAAGCCCAATCCTATTACAAAAACACAATGTAAGGAGAGATTGAATGCTTGTATGCATTTAAACGGGACAGTTATAGTTTCAAGTGTTGTTATTGAGCATAATCATGAACTAAGTCCAAGCAAAGCACGATATTTTAGATCCAAAAAAATTTGGGGTCTCAGATGAGAAGAAGGTTAGAACTCAATGATCAAGCTGGTACTAATGTAAGCAGAAACTTTCGATCTTTAGTTGTTGAAGCGAATGGGTATGAGGATCTTACATTTGGAGAAAAAGACTGTAGAAAATATATAGATAAAGTAAGACGACTACGACTTGGGACAGGTGATGCAGAAGCAATACAAAAATATTTTGTCAGAAAGCAAAAGCAAAATAATCAATTTTATTATGTAATGGATGTGGATGATGAAAGTCGATTACGTAATGTATTTTGGGCTGATACAAGATGTAGGACTGCATACACTACAAAAAACTGCTCTGCAGCGACGTGGATGCCACGTCGCAACAATAAAAATCACGTCACAATCAAACAATAGCGACGTGTGTTGCTATGTCGCAGGAGCACGTGTGGCATCTCAGTAGCGACGTGGAAAACACGTCAGAAGGTAGCGACGTGATTTCCACTTCGTAATAAAGTTATGTGGGGAACATCTCCCTGCACGCAGAGCAGGTGTGGCAGGTGTGGGGGACTGTGATATTGACTTTTATAGCGATATTGGTCTCACGTCGCTACTTTGAATGTTTTTTTTAAATTAAATAACGCAGGTATAATTGTATTTTTATATAATAAATTAATTAATTTATATAATAAAATTTATATAATAAAATTTATATATAATAAAATATATATAATAAAATTTATATATAATAAAATTTATATATAATAAAATTTATATAATAGAATTTATAAAATATAATTTATATAATAAAATTTATATAATAAAATTTTATAAAATAAATTCATATAATAAATTTTATATAATAAATTCAATTAAATAAAACAAAAAATTTAAAACTGATATTTTAATGAATTAAAATGTAGAATAAGTTACATACATATAAATTTAAAACAAATAAAAAAACAAAATGTTTTTAAGAGGCATCATTATCATTCGAAAAATAATTATCAGGATTAAAATCATCATCCACTCCGTTATCCTCCGACTCTTGATCAAGAACATTACTGTAATTTCCACCACCTTGCATAAATTGTCTCATCTGCTCCTCCATCCCAGCTTGCTTCTTTAGAATGTCCTCTATCTGCCGCGCATGTTGTTGCTCCATATCAGATTGCGTCTTCCGCATCATCTCCATCTCCTGCGCTTGTTTCTGCCTCAGGGCCTCATTTTCGCGTCTCGCCAATTGCCTTACCATTTCAGTTTGTTCCCGTGTCAGATTTGGTTGACGCGATCCATCCTCTCCATCCATAACTCTTTGAAACAGATTGCGATCACCAGCTCTATAGCTAGACGCCAAATTTCCAGCCTAAAAAAAGCAACCATTAGGCCCTATTTCTTTAATAACCTCACACCAAATGTAGTGATCAACATCAGTGTTAAGCGACCCCCCTCTGCTGGCATGTATTGAGGATTATTTTCCAGAAAAATTGCAAGCAATCTATCATATTCATCCTGCACACATATTTAATAAAATTTTAAGTTAAATATTTACATGCATATTTAATTATACTAAATAAATATGTACATACTATAAATTAAAATATATTAAAACGTTGCCATGTGATTTTCACGCCACAGCTTATGATTTGCCACGTGATTTTCACGTGGAAATTTATCAATTGCCACGTGAAATTCACGCCACAATTAATAGGTTGCCACGTGAAAATAACGTCACAAATTTTTTATTAAATTAAAAAAAATAAACAACATAAATTTCATTACTTACCAGATACAATCTCGTGCGCTCGTCGACAAAACCTCCCGATCTCCTTGTCCAGGTCCTCGAAAGCAACTCAGGCATCAATGGTTTTCTCCCCAACTCCTTAGCCTAAATAATATAATTAAAAATAATTAGTAAAATATATTATGAATAAAGATGTAACTTAAAAATTTTAAAATTTTTACCAATCGTCTGGCATGCTCCGCGGTACTAATACTTCCAACTGTATTGACACAACCCCCCTTTTCAGATGCCCTCATCTTCTTAAAATTTTCTGATTTAGCCAGGAATTCTGGGGTCCTCCAATATGTAACAAGCTCCTGAAAAACCTCCTCGCCTATCCAGCTAGGACGGATGTCGTGAAGCTCAGAATTCTCCCTTACTCGCCGCAGCATATCAGACATTCTTTTAGAGCACCTGGTATTGAAAACTTTCTGAACCATTTTTCATTCAACAGATCCCACACACATTTCTCCTGCAATGTTGTATGACATTAAAATAAAATGTTAAGTAATTATAATGAGAATTTCATTTAAATAACCATAACTAAAAAAATAAATTAAATGCACAACTTAAATAAATAACAATAAATAACTATACCTTAAACATTTTAAATCATTCATCTTTATTTTTTACCTCGCCATAGCTCTTAAAAGATGATTTATACATCTGCTGAATTATATAATTAACAATCCTAGCAGCAGTCCGACTCGGTGCAAAACTAAAACAAAAAATGAAAATGTTAGATATAAATTTATACAAAAAATGAAAATGTATACATACTATAAAAGTTTTTAAATAGGAAACTTACTTGCTTCCTTCGGGTCAAATCCAAAATCTATCGTCAACGACATGAATCTCATCGGGATCATCCCTCCCACGAAGATCAGCTCCATCTTGTCATACCCCAAATTTGTCCTACCCTTTTTTTTTTCTTTCTAACTGGCTTAGACTTCACATTTCATCTGCATACCTCCATTAGGGTATTAACATGCATCATGCATCATTAATCAATAAATTGGGCAATGGGATCAAGGATCGTGTAAACTAGGGAATCATAGTGGTTTGAGGTGTAAGTATCAAATAAGGTTGATTTCATCTGGTTTTTCTTCAAGCAAGGAATTATGGAAGTAGGGTCTGGATTCATGGTTATGTGTACTTCAAGACAAGGATTTCCTTTATGCTCCAAATATTATCTTCAATGAGGAACTTTGTCAAGGCAAAAGAAGATTTATAGATTAATTTGCAAAATGTAGGTCAAGGTGCAAAGATGCGGTTAGCAAGTGTGGTTTGAAAAAGGTTTGGACTGAAGCCAATATTTCATTGAGATTGTAAGATTGCCCTTGTTATTCAAGTTTGGATCAAAGGTCATATTGAAAATTTGATTCATGATATTCATTCAAGATAATAAGAAAGTTAAATCCAAATGAGGGAAATGAGTCCATTACTTGAAAAAGTCAACATTCCATTATTCAAACCAAGATCAGATTTAATTACAAAGATCAAGAGTCCACCGCTACCTACAAAACAAAGTGAAGAAAATTACAAAAAAAACCAACTTTGACTTTTGGTCAACTGTTGACCAAGTCAAACCGTTGACCAACTTTGACTCAAACCCAACAATGACATAGACCTATCATCTTCAACCAGGTTCGCTGTTTCTTCATCATTTGCCAAAATTTTCTCCATAATGCCTTCATGACTTGAAACATACCCAAAAGTTTGCAAAGCTTCCAAAAGAACCTGCCACAATTCATAATTGAAGTCAGCTGCATACATTCAATCTCACCATATCCAAAACCTGCATTATACAGCATCCACATCTAAGCACTCATTCAAAAATCATGTTACAAGCTCAAATTGGCAATAGAAAAAACCCACCACTCAACAAATAACTTGCAGCCCTGCAAACAAAAATCCACACAGTCAAATGACCACATTAATTCACCTACCAAACAGCTCTGCATCATGTAAAGAAAAACAAAATTCTGCATTCAAACACGATTCAGCCCTAAGTTCCAATATAAGGAAATTCAGGAATAAAGCTCATGTCAAATAGCTACGGATTCAGAAGCAAGACAGAGTTATTAACTTTCTACCAACAATTCAACCACAGTAAATTCAGAGCAGCCATACATGTAAACAAAAGAGATAAATGCCACACATCTAGCTCACCATTTGAAAATATCATTCCCTCCTATGTCGAGCTCGGAATTCTATGCATTTCATTTCGGCTCACGGAAGATATACGGCTTCAGTTCATGAATTTGCTCCAAGTCAGCCCTGCATCAACAAGAAAATAACCATAACAGAATTCATTTTCAATCTCTAACTAACATCACAGTTGCATACCTAACAGAATAACCAACCATCCTGCACAATCAAAACAAAATTCAATCACCAAATGCAGAAGGAAACCAATACAACCATATAACTTCATTCAAGCCAAGTCAAAGTTAACACAGCTAATTGCAAAAGGCTTTCCCATTCATCTACATAAGTCCCTAACTGTCACTGAACTGATTTTTCTAACCTATAACTAACTATGCCAGCTCACATAACCAACCTAACAGAAAATCAGTTTCAAGCAACCTCCAAACCAAACTCCAAACCTGAATAACTAACTCCCAACCTCTTATTAACAGAAACCGATCCTAATCACCACCCAAACCTATCTCCTATCCTAGTCAGCACCCGAACCTGGCTCTCCCTCCACTTCTATAAATTCAAATCTCCACCATTGTTCATTCTTCACACTCATTCTCACCTCCACCATCTTCACATCACCCTCATCTTCTTCTCCACTCAATCTCCATAGACCATAACCTGCAACTTCTCTTCTCTCTCCCTCGGATCCTCTCCCTGAACCTTCTCTCAATTTCGACCTCTGTACTCCTCAACCACAGTTTTCCTCAATCCTTCACTTCTAATAGAAATCGTAACCATACTCCAACCACCATCTCCTTCACGTATCAACCAGCGACACCAACATCGCGAAGAAGCATCGTGACTCAGAAAAGAGACTACCAGAAGAGACGAATTCATAGAAGAAGAAGAAAGCAAGAACAGAAGAAGAATCAGATAGAGGAAGGAAGAGCTTAACGTTAATGCTTACTTGAAATTTCTCGTCATCAACATCTTCGATCCCACCGTGATTTCGATCTTCATCCTTATCGCATCATCTTCATCTCCGGTCAACTACGCATCTACATCATCATCACCACGGGGCTTCACTTCACGTTATCACCGCTCCAACAACATCTGCAATCTCCATCTGCAATAACAACAACATCACGATTCAGAAATCAAAAAGAAAGGAAAGGAATCGGAAACCGAAGAAGAAGAACGCGAAGAGTTACTTCCGGATCTCATAATTTCTTCATCAAACTCGGAGAGTCATCGGATTTGCTCCGATTAGGAGAACGTGAGAACGAGGTCGAAGCGGAGAGATGCAATTGAGGTGAACAAAGAGAGAGCTACGGCGAAAAGAGACTGGAAGAAGATGCGGCGGTGTTCTTTGGTGATGGCGCCGAATCGGAGAGACTAAGGGAGGGTCGGTCGTCACTTTCGTTCACGCGTGAAAGAAGAAGAGGGAAGGCGAGAGGTCAAAATTCCTTACCCTAAATTCCTCTTTTACTTTGTTTTTTTATTAGCATTAGAATTAGTTAGGTTTAATTAGGTTAATTGGTATTAATTGGTGTTAATTGGAGTTTAATTGAAAACATGTGAGTTTAATGTGACTAATCTGAAATAAAATCTGGACGAAGTCTGAATGTAAAGCCACCTTGGGCCATGTTCATGCGATTTACTATTCATACCCCACAATAAGCCCAATACCCTTGATGAAAAACTGTAATAAAAAAACATCACTCTGGGCTTTATTCTTTGGGCCATACGCATAACTGCTAACAGCAACACTATTTCAGTTTACACCCTCTAACTCCATTAAAACTTGATAGATTTTTTAGTTTTTCTTAGAGTTTAATTTTAGTTTCTTTTAGGAATTTCTTCATAAAAATCAATAATAAAAGTTGTTAGTTTCAATTAGGTGATCTTAGGATTAATGTTAGACTTTTAGAAATCTCATTCAAAAAGCTCATAAGAATAGTAGATTTTTTAGGTAATTTTGACATTTAAATTCTTTCATAAAAAACCATAAAAATAATAGTACTTTTAATTCACTTTTGTGATATATTTTGACTTGTTCTTTTTCATGCCTTTAGGCTATTTTCAATATTCTACTTAGCGCTTTATTTTTCATGTGTCTTTTATTCCTAACCTTAGGTAGAAACCATGATAACATTAGGTAGAAATTCCCTTCATACTTAGGCTAGTTTCTTTTTCTTTTTCAACATCAAAACATCTAATAAATACTTGAATAAAAATCCCCATAAAAAATACAAAGAAAATACTTAAAACACTAATAATCAAAGTGAAAATTCTTAAAAAGGGAATGGAACCTTGAAACATCCCTTGCTTAAGGGAATGTTCGAGTGCTTGGATCTCCCTTGCTTAAGGGTCCCATTCAGGCGTAAGTTCCCAACTTCTAAAAAACACAAACCAAAGAGTAACTCGAGTTTCCCTTGCTTAAGGGATTTCCTCGAAACACTCAAACTCTCTCTCTTCTCTCCTTTCTTAAGGGCATTGTTATCTCCGCTCCATTGCATCCTAGGCGATCCCTTATGCAAGAGTGTGAGCGTTAACTCCGCCCAACTAAAAAACACAAAAACAAACAAAACTATGGAGCCGAACTACGGCGCTCTGATTCCTGAAAAGGATACGTAGGCATCAAGTCGCAGGGCTTTAACGAGCACATTTGTAAATAATTCCTTCTTTTCCCCGTATTTCTTTTGCATGCATTCACATATAGACATAGACATAGTACACACCCTTTAGATAGAAACAAACATAGGTGGATACCATCGAGTACGATGGGCGCGAGGGGTGCTAATACCTTCCCCTCGCGTAACCGACTCCCGTACCTTGATTCTCTGGTCGCAAGACCCTGTTCCTTCCTTTGTTAGGTTTCCTGATATTCCTTTCCCTTATGGGATAAATATATTGGTGGCGACTCTGTTCATTTTTCGCGAGCGTGCGACAGCTGGCGACTCTGTTGGGGATGTACCTAAGCAAGTCGATCCTAGCCTTTGTTTGTTTCGTTTATTGGGTGTTTATTTATTTGTTTGTGTGTTTACATTTTGTGTATATGTTTGCATGTCATGTCTATTTCCTACTTGCATATCATGTTTACTTTCCGCATGCATCTGGACTATATTATGGGTCCCCGTGGGGGCCACATATTTTTCTTCTTTGTTTTGCAGGTGGGGGGTTTTTGTGAGGTAAAAGGCCCACTACCCAGGCCAGTGACACATAGGATTAGCATGGATGCTCATGTTGACTCCCGTGGCTCTTGCTACGATCGAGCTTAACATGGGGTACCACAACTGGGCGAGGTTCTTTCATGGGACATTGTGTCTGGCACGCTTGTTGCCTCAAACACTTTGTACCCCATGGGAACTGTAGACCCTAGTGACCATTAGGGACCACTTGTCCGTGTCTAGACTTCATACCCATGAGATTGGGGTGGGACAGGAAACATTGGCTCCTACATACCATTGCTTCTTCATATTTGAGGTCGGACCTTTATTTGGTCTATTCCCATGGTGCTTGATATTCTGGTATTCAAAAAAGGTGTCGAACCTTTGATCCTGTGACATTTGACCTATGCAGAGATGTTTCATCATTTATCCAGAGATTGTACATATGCTACTCAGATTATGTGGACCCTTGATCCCATGCTTTTGCATTGCATAACATCATTGCTTCATCCGCTTCATTTGTGGGGGATCCTAAAGTCTATTTCCAAAAAAAAAGAAACAAAAAGAAAAAAGGAAATAAAAAAAAAAGAAAAAAGAAAAGAAAAGAAAGGATATTATGTACAAAATAAAGCCTTGATTTCAAAAAATAGATAAAAAGAAAATGGAAACGTGTGAAAAGACTTTAGGATTCTCCATAAACGAAAACATGCATTCATATTATCATGCATTTCATGGTTCTCTCAGAAACCTATTAGGGTCCTTTCTACTCAAATTCTGACTTCAGCAACACAATTGACTTCTCACCGTTACGTGCTCAAATGTTGATATTGGAACAACTCTGTGGGGTTTTGACTGAGATGAGACCAGAAATGGGGATTAACATGAATCAATGTATGGAGTCTCTTCAAGTTTTTATCTTAGACACAAAGAGTTGAGACAAGTTCCTCAGAGGCCAAATGCAAATGTTAATCTCACCTCAAGAGAAGGTCTTATGAATCAGAATGTTTGAAATAATGTTGAGATTCATATTCTCGGTAAGGAGAGTTCACATCATTGAAGTCTTCAAGTTTCCGAGTATTGAAATTGACAAAAGGTTCCACCTTTTGGAGAAAAGATTGAAAGCCATAAAAAGTCGTGACGCCACTGATTCAGATGTTGTTGGTTTGTGCCTAATGCCTGATATCAAGAATTGCAAGGATCATCCACTCTCACTCCTAATGATGGATATTGAAGCTAAATTGGTAATCATCTCTTATACATGTGTGGAAGTTGCTTGGGGTTCCCGATCGAGGGATAAGCAAGACGCACTCTTATCTTGAGCATTGTACTATTTGCATTGCTCGAATCCCTAAAAGCATTACAAATTCCTGCGTGACTTCGTCAGAATTTCTTTCAAGTGGTAATAAAAAATGTTCTACACAATGCTTCTCATTCTCAAGGTTCTACTTCATATATCAGTTGCCTTTTCTCAGGATCTCCTTCTCAGTGGCCTTGCTAGTTTACAGAGACAAGAAGAATATGAGAAACAAGTGGATGTGATTCTATTTGCCTTGTGCCCATTCGTTTCCCTGCTTGTTGGAATTCCAATTGGTTAAGATTCGAGTATTGGGTCTTCTTCACCTCAAAAGCTCTCTTGAGTTTGATGACCATACAAGATTTTTCCCATTCATGATGGTGATTACCATTCCAATATCTATGCTTGGGGCTCCCGCACGAGGGATAAGCAAGACGTACTCTTATCTTGAACATTGCATCACTCGCATTGCTCGAATCCCTAAAGTAAGACAAAAGTTTACAACTCTTGGGTGACTTTGTTGGAGTTCTCTTTCGAAGTAATCTGAAGTGTTTGGAAAGAACTGTAAAAAGTATTCAAGATCAATAAGTCCAGACGGAGTCAAGTCTCATCAACTATGGCAATCATCAATTCATTTCTGCATTCTCATTTGTAATTTTCCTTGTTTTGTTAAATGTTACTTCCATGTAGAACTTGTTTTGTTTTTAAATGAAAATAAAAATGCATTGCATATGCTAGTTTCGAATCAATCCATTCGTGTTCACTCATATATTTCTGTCTATCGATATCAAACTCTGGTTTAAGCAAAAAAAATATCAAAAGGAGAATGATGAAAAATAATACAAATGCAAAATATTTAATTATGTGCTTTTGAATAAAACCCCGCTGAGGATGTACAGGCATTGTTTCAAATCCCCAAACACCGGAGATATAAGGGAGTTAGACCCTCGTAAACCCCTTTGAGCCTAGAAGTAGGAGTTCCTTTCTATACAAAAAAAACCCTCGCATTTAACCCAGGGGCAGGGTAGCGTTCAATTAACCTGATCGAGCAATCAAATTCATCAGAAGTGTACATCTGAGGATACAACAATGGTTATCTTTCAAAAGGTTGAGGAAAATCAATATCACAATGGTAATCCCTCATCAATCAAAGAATGAGGCAGTCACAATCACTCCCACAAGTCAGAGATTCAGGATCACACGACTTATTCAAAAAAGAAAGGATTGAAAAAAAGAAAAGAGTCCGCTAAGTCAACAACTTGAAAACAAGTGACTTAGGCAAAAATTAGGGCATCCCGCTGGACTCCAAAATAAAATTCAAAAAGAATTTGTCCAGGAAAAAGTTAGGGAAACAAAAAAAAAGCAAAGCAGAAGCGAAAAACGAGGATTACAAAATAAAGGTCCTCATCAAAGGAACAAAGTCGTGTGACCAGACACCAAAAAACGAAAGGTAAAGTAACTGCCATATCCAAGAACTTCATTGATTCCTCAACCATCTCAAACTCCTCTTGAAGGATGAACGCTCGTATCAGGTTAAGTTGAACTTAGGACTGGAGAAAATCACGAAGAATGGGTGGGTTAGGATAGACTTTGAGCCTTAAATCCTTTCTTTCTAAAAAACCCGTGAACCAGGCCACGTTACAACCCTTAAAAGACCTAATTGAAGCAGGGTTTATTTCAAAATCAAGTTGTGTAAAACTGACTCCTAGATGTTTGCTTACCATTTATGTTGATATCGATATGACAAATAATTCAAACACTGAATGTCACAACATCGTTTCAATAAAATTTGATTTCGAAGCTAGCATAAACATTGCATCGGGACTATCATCTTCAAAACAAATCATCTTTTACTTGTGAATAAAGACTTGACATCAAGGAAGATCATACAATGAATAACTGCAGAAAAAGTTGATCGATTCCATGAGCCATTCACTTCAAAAGGCTGATCACTCTGAGGGGCAAGTTGTGTGAAGACTCTGTCAACTGAGGCATCCATTCACCGTTGGTCAATCTGGGGCAATCAAGTCGAGGAATCACTCTTGAGTTCAACCAATCTGGGGCAGTTACGTCGAGATTCAGCAAATCTCTCCAAGGATCCCTTGGGGAAAATTCCTCCATAAGTCATGAATCTTGGGGCACAATCTTCTGAGTTGTATTGATTCTCTCTGATCATAGGAGTTTATTTCTCCTGTAACTTTGGTTTCTCCCCAAACACATGAGTTTATTTCTCATGGGAGTTGTTCCACTTCCCCAACCTGGGTTTCTTATCTGAATTTCTCATCCTCAACATGGTGAATCGAGGGAATCTCCTCAAACTCACCATCCCCAAGCAGTTCAAGGTGTAGGGAAAGTCAAATGAAGTCACTTCCTCCCCAACAAAGCCACATTCCAATCCTCAGTGCGGTTGCTAAAGATCTTTGGTACTGTAGGGTTTCCAACACCAACTCATAATGACATCTCAAGACAACAAGCAACGGACCCCAATGATCATGCTTCTCTATCTCACTAACGCCTTTATTTGGCACTTTTGCATATAGAATCCATTGCATACAGCATTGCATCCTCAAAGCGTAGCATATCCATTAAAATGGAGCATTACGCCATAGAAAAATTCAAACACACATACAAAGCATAAGCCAGATAATACAAATCATCACTCAATCAAGATAATGTTACGTCCCCACAGAGAAGTTGTCCATACAAACTCCGATTGATATCTGCTACTACATCACAAATCTCCTCAAACCATGGTGCCGATACCTGGCATCCTTAATCCCCAAAAGAAGTCTCATTTTCTCCCTCCGACATGGATCGGATGGAATGTCTTTCTTCGTCAGAATCGTTGTCTCCGAGGTTATTTCCCGTGTGCTGCGTGCAAATTAGAGTGCGAATGAGGGTGGGCATTCAACCCATCTCATTTTTCAATCGTTTGAATAACCATACTTGGTGTGTGGCAATTCGAACGATTGCCATTCTTGAAGAGCTACACCCCGCCTTTGGCCTGAGGGATTAATGTAATTCTTATGCTTCGAAAGCATCAACGTCTTCGTGATTCTTCAATGTTTACCGATGTCTTTTGATCGAGTCTAATCGTCACTAGTCTCCGTGGTCCCTTCCCCCGTACGGGAAAACTTTTCGGATCCAACCCCCGTGTTGTGAATCCTTTGCCTTCCGACCTTCGAACCATTTCAAAGCCCAGTTCCCATCCTGGCAAACCCCTTTTAAAACCCAGTTCCCGTCCTGGTAATCACTTCAAAATCCAGTTCCCGTCCTGGTAATCATTTTCCAAATCCAGTTCCCGTCCCGGTAATCACTTCCAAACCCAGTTCCCGTCCTGGTAATCATCTTTCCAAATCCAGTTCCCGTCCTGGTAATCATCTTTCCAAATCCAGTTCCCTTCCTGGTAATTATTTTTCAAAGTCCAGTTCTCGCCCTGGCAAACTTTTTCAAAGTCCAGTTCTCGCCCTGGCAAACTTTTTCAAAACCCAATTCTCGCCTTGGCAAACTTTTTCAAAGTCCAGTTCTCGCCCTGGCAAACTTTTTCAAATCCCAATTCTCGCCTTGGCAAACTTTTTCGAAGCCCAATTCCCGCCTTGGCAAACTTTTTTAAAGTCCAGTTCTCGCCCTGGCAAACTTTTTCAAAGTCCAGTTCTCGCCCTGGCAAAGTTTTTCAAAGCCCAGTTCTCGCCCTGGCAAACTTTTTCAAAGCCCAGTTCTCGCCCTGGCAAACTTTTTCAAAGTCCAGTTCTCGCCCTGGCAAACTTTTTTCAAAGTCCAGTTCTCGCCCTGGCAAACTTTTTCAAAGTCCAGTTCTCGCCCTGGCAAACTTTTTAAAAGTCCAGTTCTCGCCCTGGCAAATCCTTTCCATCATTTTCAATCCTCGCCTGATGGTGAAGTCAGTTCCCGCTTGACGACCACCATTCATTCATATTTCTCCACCAGAAAAACAAAACCAAATTCTCTTTTCCCCAGCAGATATCAAAACAAAAAATAAGGATAACACTTACACCTTCTTTTCAGGACAAATTTCTGGTCTTGGTATTTAATCTTCTTAAACCTTGAATGTTCGAAAGGCTAACGCCAATCTCACCTTCAGGTTTAAGACGATTAAATAGGGGCAGCTGTCATACCCCAAATTTGTCCTACCCTTTTTTTTTCTTTCTAACTAGATTAGACTTCACATTTCATCTGCATACCTCCATTAGGGTATTAACATGCATCATGCATCATTAATCAATAAATTGGGCAATGGGATCAAGCATCGTGTAAACTAGGGAATCATAGTGGTTTGAGGTGTAAGTATCAAATAAGGTTGATTTCATCTGGTTTTTTCTTCAAGCAAGGAATTATGGAAGTAGGGTCTGGATTCATGGTTATGTGTACTTCAAGACAAGGATTTCCTTTATGCTCCAAATATTATCTTCAATGAGGAACTTTGTCAAGGCAAAAGAAGATTTATAGATTAATTTGCAAAATGTAGGTCAAGGTGCAAAGATGCGGTTAGCAAGTGTGGTTTGAAAAAGGTTTGGACTGAAGCCAATATTTCATTGAGATTGTAAGATTGCCCTTGTTATTCAAGTTTGGATCAAAGGTCATATTGAAAATTTGATTCATGATATTCATTCAAGATAATAAGAAAGTTAAATCCAAATGAGGGAAATGAGTCCATTACTTGAAAAAGTCAACATTCCATTATTCAAACCAAGATCAGATTTAATTACAAATATCAAGAGTCCACCGCTACCTACAAAACGAAGTCAAGAAAATTACAAAAAAAACAACTTTGACTTTTGGTCAACTGTTGACCAAGTCAAACCGTTGACCAACTTTGACTCAAACCCAACAATGACCTAGACCTATCATCTTCAACCAGGTTCGCTGTTTCTTCATCATTTGCCAAAATTTTCTCCATAATGCCTTCATGACTTGAAACATACCCAAAAGTTTGCAAAGCTTCCAAAAGAACCTGCCACAATTCATAATTGAAGTCAGCTGCATACATTCAATCTCACCATATCCAAAACCTGCATTATACAGCATCCACATCTAAGCACTCATTCAAAAATCATGTTACAAGCTCAAATTGGCAATAGAAAAAACCCACCACTCAACAAATAACTTGCAGCCCTGCAAACAAAAATCCACACAGTCAAATGACCACATTAATTCACCTACCAAACAGCTCTGCATCATGTAAAGAAAAACAAAATTCTGCATTCAAACACGATTCAGCCCTAAGTTCCAATATAAGGAAATTCAGGAATAAAGCTCATGTCAAATAGCTACGGATTCAGAAGCAAGACAAAGTTATTAACTTTCTACCAACAATTCAACCACAGTAAATTCAGAGCAGCCATACATGTAAACAAAAGAGATAAATGCCACACATCTAGCTCACCATTTGAAAATATCATTCCCTCCTATGTCGAGCTCGGAATTCTATGCATTTCATTTCAGCTCACGGAAGATATACGGCTTCAGTTCATGAATTTGCTCCAAGTCAGCCCTGCATCAACAAGAAAATAACCATAACAGAATTCATTTTCAATCTCTAACTAACATCACAGTTGCATACCTAACAGAATAACCAACCATCCTGCACAATCAAAACAAAATTCAATCACCAAATGCAGAAGGAAACCAATACAACCATATAACTTCATTCAAGCCAAGTTAAAGTTAACACAGCTAATTGCAAAAGGCTTTCCCATTCATCTACATAAGTCCCTAACTGTCACTGAACTGATTTTTCTAACCTATAACTAACTATGCCAGCTCACATAACCAACCTAACAGAAAATCAGTTTCAAGCAACCTCCAAACCAAACTCCAAACCTGAATAACTAACTCCCAACCTCTTATTAACAGAAACCGATCCTAATCACCACCCAAACCTATCTCCTATCCTAGTCAGCACCCGAACCTGGCTCTCCCTCCACTTCTATAAATTCAAATCTCCACCATTGTTCATTCTTCACACTCATTCTCACCTCCACCATCTTCACATCACCCTCATCTTCTTCTCCACTCAATCTCCATAGACCATAACCTGCAACTTCTCTTCTCTCTCCCTCGGATCCTCTCCCTGAACCTTCTCTCAATTTCGACCTCTGTACTTCTCAACCACAGTTTTCCTCAATCCTTCACTTCTAATAGAAATCGTAACCATACTCCAACCACCATCTCCTTCACGTATCAACCAGCGACACCAACATCGCGAAGAAGCATCGTGACTCAGAAAAGAGACTACCAGAAGAGACGAATTCATAGAAGAAGAAGAAAGCAAGAACAGAAGAAGAATCAGATAGAGGAAGGAAGAGCTTAACGTTAATGCTTACTTGAAATTTCTCGTCATCAACATCTTCGATCCCACCGTGATTTCGATCTTCATCCTTATCGCATCATCTTCATCTCCGGTCAACTACGCATCTACATCATCATCACCACGGGGCTTCACTTCACGTTATCACCGCTCCAACAACATCTGCAATCTCCATCTGCAATAACAACAACATCACGATTCAGAAATCAAAAAGAAAGGAAAGGAATCGGAAACCGAAGAAGAAGAACGCGAAGAGTTACTTCCGGATCTCATAATTTCTTCATCAAACTCGGAGAGTCATCGGATTTGCTCCGATTAGGAGAGCGTGAGAACGAGGTCGAAGCGGAGAGATGCAATTGAGGTGAACAAAGAGAGAGCTACGGCGAAAAGATACTGGAAGAAGATGCGGCGGTGTTCTTTGGTGATGGCGCCGAATCGGAGAGACTAAGGGAGGGTCGGCCGTCACTTTCGTTCACGCGTGAAAGAAGAAGAGGGAAGGCGAGAGGTCACAATTCCTTACCCTAAATTCCTCTTTTACTTTGTTTTTTTATTAGCATTAGAATTAGTTAGGTTTAATTAGGTTAATTGGTATTAATTGGTGTTAATTGGAGTTTAATTGAAAACATGTGAGTTTAATGTGACTAATCTGAAATAAAATCTGGACGAAGTCTGAATGTAAAGCCACCTTGGGCCATGTTCATGCGATTTACTATTCATACCCCACAATAAGCCCAATACCCTTGATGAAAAACTGTAATAAAAAAACATCACTCTGGGCTTTATTCTTTGGGCCATACGCATAACTGCTAACAGCAACACTATTTCAGTTTACACCCTCTAACTCCATTAAAACTTGATAGATTTTTTAGTTTTTCTTGGAGTTTAATTTTAGTTTCTTTTAGGAATTTCTTCATAAAAATCAATAATAAAAGTTGTTAGTTTCAATTAGGTGATCTTAGGATTAATGTTAGACTTTTAGAAATCTCATTCAAAAAGCTCATAAGAATAGTAGATTTTTTAGGTAATTTTGACATTTAAATTCTTTCATAAAAAACCATAAAAATAATAGTACTTTTAATTCACTTTTGTGATATATTTTGACTTGTTCTTTTTCATGCCTTTAGGCTATTTTCAATATTCTACTTAGCGCTTTATTTTTCATGTGTCTTTTATTCCTAACCTTAGGTAGAAATCATGATAACATTAGGTAGAAATTCCCTTCATACTTAGGCTAGTTTCTTTTTCTTTTTCAACATCAAAACATCTAATAAATACTTGAATAAAAATCCCCATAAAAAATACAAAGCAAATACTTAAAACACTAATAATCAAAGTGAAAATTCTTAAAAAGGGAATGGAACCTTGAAACATCCCTTGCTTAAGGGAATGTTCGAGTGCTTGGATCTCCCTTGCTTAAGGGTCCCATTCATGCGTAAGTTCCCAACTTCTAAAAAACACAAACCAAAGAGTAACTCGAGTTTCCCTTGCTTAAGGGATTTCCTCGAAACACTCAAACTCTCTCTCTTCTCTCCTTTCTTAAGGGCATTGTTATCTCTGCTCCATTGCATCCTAGGCGATCCCTTATGCAAGAGTGTGAGCGTTAACTCCGCCCAACTAAAAAACACAAAAACAAACAAAACTATGGAGCCGAACTACGGCGCTCTGATTCCTGAAAAGGATACGTAGGCATCAAGTCGCGGGGCTTGAACGAGCACATTTGTAAATAATTCCTTCTTTTCCCCGTATTTCTTTTGCATGCATTCACATATAGACATAGACATAGTACACACCCTTTAGATAGAAACAAACATAGGTGGATACCATCGAGTACGATGGGCGCGAGGGGTGCTAATACCTTCCCCTCGCGTAACCGACTCCCGTACCTTGATTCTCTGGTCGCAAGACCCTGTTCCTTCCTTTGTTAGGTTTCCTGATATTCCTTTCCCTTATGGGATAAATATATTGGTGGCGACTCTGTTCATTTTTCGCGATCGTGCGACACATCTATCTCATCAACTGCCTCATCAACTTCACGTGCTGGTACATGTGTGGGATGTGAGGTGCGTGAGCCTCCAGCCTGTGTCGGACGTGGATGTAACACCCTCTATTTTAATCAATTAAGTTAAACTCTATATTTTTAGTTATTTATTTCGTGGCTGATTTGGTATGACCATGATAAATTAGTGAATAAAAATTAGTTTAATAGAAATTATATAATTAGTATGAAAGAATATGTGTGTTGTTGTGGTTACCTTTAAATCAAGTTGAATGAATATATTAATTACTATAAATATAAATATAAGCATATGTGTTGTCGTTAGTTTATAAATTAAGTTTAATTGAACATATTAGATTAATTTATCCTTAAGAATACTTGTGGTGTTATTATCCTAGAAGTTAAAGTGTGAAGCAAAATATGTATCATGAAATAACAAGTACATGTCATAAGTAGTGGTAAGAATTGAAACTTCATGGGTGACGTGGGAGGCACAATTAGATAGGTCACGTTGTGCTGGTACCAAAGTAGGTTCCTGAGACGGTAAGTGGAAAATTGGTTTCCTAAAAATATGGGGTAGTAGACTAAGTAGAAGTGAATAAACCAGATTTCAATATTCCGAGAAAGTCACGGTTGCTCCTATATTTCCCTCAACTACTTGTTTTAATCAGTGTCACTTTTATTCCTCTTTTCTCACCACTTTCAGCTTTATAGAAATCCCTTAATTCAATTCATCTTTCACACAAAAATATTCACCTTAGAGTTTCTCTGTCTACAAAAGTCACACGAGAAAAGCAGTCATATTTTCTTCGGTATCACATATTTTTGTACAATTCAAAGCTGCAAAATTTGTGAATCTTAAAGGTATCATCTTTGTATTAATTTCTTGTATTCCTTCATAGTTTATATCGGTTCTAATTATAAAAAGAATTTATAATTTCTTTTTTAAAAACATTCAGCATTCGACCGTTGAGTCAATCATAGGATATCAGAAATTTCGGTATTGTTAGAGAAAGCGTCTAAGGTAAGGGCTTCTTCCCCATACACTCATACTACATAAAAAAATATTATAGAACAGTGGTAGAACTTTTATCTGCTAAGACTAAAATAACTATAAAAATAATAGAAAGAGAGAAATCTAATAAAATAGATTTATATATATGTTCTGGATGTATTTATATATTTATTAAGTATATGCTACTAATTGTGTTAATTAAGTCATGAATTCTGATTTGATTACAGTATTAGTTAGAAATATAGTATGTTAATTATAATGGTTGATTCATGTAGTAAGTGCAAGTGATTTATTAGCTTCTAATTAATACATGATTATTAGTATTGGTTCTAGCCATAATTAGTTAGTGTTAGTAAATTTATATTTATATATATATATATACCGATAAGCCTTTCAGTATAATGATTATTCTAAATGCTAATGTGATGTCGTTTTTCGCATGAGTATAAAATAAACATGAAAATATATTATTAAGCAATTAAAGTTATGCCTTGTACTGTGCTTAGAAAACTGTTACGTTCATATATTTCATGTACTGTTTAGCATATGTATACATTTTATGTTCTATGCGTTGAAGCTTATGTCAATATATATGAGCATGTTACCCAGTAAGTGTGTAATGATAGATAATATTAGATGCTGTGAAGCTTATACCATGCATCATGTAGATGTGATAGTAGAGTCAGTGTGTGTTTAGCCTTTGTGGTCAGTATGACGCTTTTCGGGCCTTTGTGGCAAGAGCCTTTGTGGCAAATTTGACGCTTTTCAGGCCTTTGTGGCAGGAGCCTTTGTGGCAGTTTCCCATTGGAATGGGTTTATTTATCCGGATCATTATTTGTGTCTCATATAGTAGTGTCGGTCCCATTGCATCTCATATAAAATAAGTAATTATATATAAAGAGAAGATGGTAATTGTATTTTAATTGGTGAAGTCTTTGCTAATGTTTTATGATATTCTCTTGTGGTGAGTATGATTCAATATGGATATGGAATTTGACCTTTACAATTAACATTTTAGGTACTCAAGGAGTGAAGCATGATTGAGTGTGTTGCTTGAAGCGCGTACGGGGGAAAAACAGGGTCTTTTGCAAAATTATACTTTATTTAATATTATGTCATTTGGTACACTATTTTTATTGCAATCATTTCAGCATCTGAACTTATTAGAAGTGCGGACATCGTTTTTTCCGCTATGAATTTTAAACTATTACTCAATTTCATTTAACTTATGTTTCTCGAAAATTATCTTTTCCGTTATTGTTAGATTTTTTTCTTTTACAAAGATAAAAATATAGTTGCATTTTTATAGAAATTTAGAATGATATCTTGGATAAAAAATCCGGGATGTTACATTTGGTATCAGAGCAATAATCCTTGGACAAACTTTTTGGGTGGGACGATCTTGTGTGGCGCATGATTATTAAAATTGTGTGATGCTTGTATTATTTAGCTTTCTTCTAATACGTTTGATAAGTGTTCTGACTATTTATTTGTCTAATTACTTATTTTGATGTTTTTAAAGAATGTGAAAATTCATGTGTAGACAATTTCATCGAATTTCACATACTCATAGCCCAAGTGTTAGAATGAGATCTTAACAATCCTTCTAATGCAAGTGTCATTGTAGGAAGTTGAGATGAGTCGACATAGAACTTCTACTGGCACGCAAAATACCGATCCAAATGCTGACATGGCAGGCGCCATTCAGGCAATTCACGCAATGGCTACTACTATTGCTCAACAATCTGCAACTACTGTTCAACAAGCTGAAACTTCTGCCCAACAAGCTGCAATTCGAGCTCAACGTGAGGCGCTAAGAGATCAGAGAGAGGAAGCTGCTGCTGCTGCGAGAGAACTGACAGATTTTAACCGTCAAAATCCACCAAAATTCAAAGGAGAACATGACCCCGATAAGGCTGATCTTTGGATAGAGGAAATTGAGAAATTTTTTGAAATGCTCCATTGCACAGATGCTAAGAAGGTGGAATATGCAACCTTTTTGCTTAGGGCAGAGGCTGAATCCTGGTGGCGGGGTGCGAAACAACTAATGGAAAGTAACAATGAAGCATTGAATTGGGCAATTTTCAAACAGAAATTCTTGGACAAGTATTTCCCATCAAGTGCTAGGTCTGCAAAAGAGGCCCAATTCCTTAAACTTTACCAAGGTAATATGACTGTCTCTGAGTATGGTGACAAATTTGACTCATTATCCAAATATTTCGGCTATTTTCGTGACCATGTGGATGAGCACTATAAGTGTGAGAGATTTGAGCAAGGACTCATATATGAAATCAAGGAAACTGTTGAGCCCTTGGAGATTCGTCAATTTCAAGTGCTAGTGGTGAAATGTAAGAAGGTGGAGCGGATGAAGCAAGGACGTCCAAATAGATGGGCTGCTGGAGGACCATCTAGACATCAGGTAGAATTTGAGAATTTTTCTTTAATTTTGTTAAGAATTTTTGTTTCACTAAGCCTTTTCAAACAGGGACATCAGGACCGCAATAGTAGGGGAAAGCAACAACAACCATACACTCGACCCCAAAGGGATGGAAGAGACCAACCTCAAACACATTTCAAGGGAGGTCAGAGGCCACAAAATTCAGGTACCATTCGGTGCTACAACTGCAACAAGGAGGGTCATGTTAGTACTCAGTGCCCAGAAAGAGCGAGAGTTTGTTATCTCTGTCAGCGACCAGGACATTTTGCTAGGGATTGTCGAGCACCAAGGAGAGATCGTATTCCATCAAACAACAACAATAAGGATGCTACTCTCCCTACTGCTAAAGGACGTGTTTATCACATTGGAGGAGGAGATGCTTCAAATTCCTCGGGATTAATCCAGGGTGAGTGCGAAATTTCAGATAAACTAATTCCGGTATTATTTGATTCTGGTGCTACTCATTCTTTCATCTCTGTAGAGTGTGTGAATTCTATGCAACTACTTGTTACTTTACTACCATTTAATTTGGAGGCCACAATACCGTCTTCCGAACCTGTCATACTTAATGAAGCTTGTTTGCAATGTCCTCTAACTATCTCGGGTATGAAATTCAAAGTCGACCTAATTTGCATTCCCCTAAAACATTTGGGAGTGATCCTTGGGATGGACTGGTTATCTAGTCATCATGTTCTATTAGATTGTGCTCGAAAGTCTGTAATATTTCCAGACCCAGATATTTCTCGATTCCTCAATGCCAACCGATTGAAAATTTCTTTGAAGGGAGGCATCCAGAAGTATGTGTTCTTGAACTCTATCAGCATGAAACCAGAGGTGGAGATTAATAAAATCCAAGTAGTAAGAGAATTCCCAGAAGTGTTTCCATCAGACATGCCAGGGTTACCTCCAGTACGAGATATTGAATTTTCTATCGATGTGATTCCAGGAACCGCACCTATTCACATTGCTCCGTACAGAATGTCTCCTTCTGAGATGACAGAGCTAAAAAGTCAACTTGAGGACCTACTATCAAAGAATTTTATCCGACCAAGTGTCTCGCCATGGGGAGCTCCTGTATTATTGGTGAAAAAGAAGGACGGGAAGTCAAGATTGTGTGTTGACTACCGTCAACTTAATAAAGTCACTATTAAGAACAGATATCCTTTACCACGCATTGATGACTTGATGGATCAACTTGGAGGCGCTGTCGTATTCTCGAAGATTGATCTAAAGTCGGGATACCACCGGATTCGTGTGAAGGAAGAAGATATACCTAAGACAGCATTCAGAACACGATATGGGCATTATGAGTATTTGGTGATGCCGTTTGGAGTGACCAATGCACCAGCAATTTTCATGGACTATATGAATCGTATATTTCATCCGTTCTTAGACAAGTTTGTTGTGGTTTTCATTGATGATATTCTTATATACTCCAGAAGCAGAGAGGAACATGAGGAGCACTTACGCCTAGTATTGCAAGTGTTGAAAGAGAAGCAGTTGTATGCTAACCTAGGAAAATGTGAATTCTGGTTGGAGGAGGTGAAATTCTTAGGCCACGTGATCTCAAAGGAAGGTATTGCAGTTGACCCATCCAAGGTTGAAGCCGTTGTTTCTTGGGAACAACCGAAAACAGCCACAGAAATTAGAAGCTTTGTGGGATTGGCGGGGTATTACAGAAGATTTATTCAAGGATTTGCCAAGATTGTAGCTCCTCTAACACAACTCACTCGAAAGAACCAGATTTTTGAATGGACAGAGGAGTGTGAGAAGAGTTTCCAACTAATGAAGGAGAAATTGACCACATCACCAGTGTTAGTACTACCACAACCAGAAGAACCTTATGAAGTTTATTGTGATGCTTCCTATCTAGGACTGGGTTGTGTACTCATGCAGCATAAACAAGTTGTGGCTTACGCTTCAAGGCAGCTCAAAATTCATGAGAAGAATTATCCCACACATGACTTAGAACTTGCTGCTATAGTATTCGCACTAAAGATCTGGAGGCACTACTTATATGGTTGTAGCTTTGAAGTTTTCAGTGATCACAAGAGTTTAAAATATTTGTTTGATCAGAAAGAGCTTAACATTAGACAGAGGCGATGGATGGAATTCATCAAAGACTATGATTTCACTTTGCAATACCACCCCGGAAAAGCAAATGTAGTGGCTGATGCTTTGAGTAGAAAGCGAGTTCATCTCTCGGCTATGGCATTGAAAGGGTTGGAACTGTTGGAGAAGTTTAGAGACTTGAACCTGAATTTGGATTCGGCAACCGAGAAAATGCATTGTGGAATGATTACTATTGAGAATGAATTAATGAATGAGATTGCGACCCTTCAGAGTGACGACGAAGAAATCCAGGAGAAGAGAAAATTAATTGAGATCGAAAAGGCACCCGAGTTCAAAGTGGGACCAGATAACATTTTACGTTGTAACGAGCGTGTGTGTGTTCCTAATAATGAAGTGTTAAGAAAGAGGATTCTGGATGAAGCTCACAAAAGCAAGTTGAGCATTCACCCCGGAGCGACAAAAATGTATCAAGACTTAAAGCAAAGATTTTGGTGGTCAGGAATGAAGAAACAGGTGGCCGAGTATGTGGCTTCTTGTTTGACATGTCAGAAGGCTAAAGTTGAACATCAGAAGCCAGGTGGATTATTACAGTCTTTGGATGTTCCACAGTGGAAGTGGGATAGCATTTCAATGGACTTTGTTGGGGCGTTACCGAAGACTCAGAGAAAGTTTGACTCTATTTGGGTGATTGTGGACAGGTTGACAAAATCAGCTCACTTTATACCGGTGCAGGCTAATTATAACGTGGCTAAACTTGCAGAGATTTATATAGTTGAAATTGTCAAACTACATGGAGTACCTTCTAGCATTGTGTCAGATAGAGATCCAAAGTTTACTTCTCACTTTTGGGGAGAATTACAGGAGGCCTTAGGTACAAAACTAAGATTGAGTTCTGCATATCATCCTCAGACAGATGGACAGACTGAGAGGACCATTCAGACCTTGGAAGACATGTTGAGAGCATGTGTCTTAGATGATCGGGGAAGTTGGGACAACTTGTTACCGCTTATTGAGTTCACGTACAACAATAGTTATCAATCGAGCATCGGAATGGCACCGTATGAGGCTTTATATGGACGCAAATGTCAGACCCCATTATGTTGGTATAAGGATGGGGAGAGCATGTTAGTTGGTCCTGAATTAGTCCAACAAACGACTGAGAAGGTCAGGTTGATCCAAGAACGAATGAAGACATCCCAGAGCAGACATAAGAGTTATGCAGATCACCGGAGGAGGCCTCTAGAGTTTCAGGAAGGAGATCATGTATTTTTGAGGGTGACACCTACAACTGGTGTAGGCAGGGCGCTGAAGTCAAAGAAGCTTACACCTAAGTTTATTGGGCCATACCAGATACTTAAGCGTGTAGGTCCGGTAGCATATGAGATTGCTTTGCCTCCAAATTTGGCTAACCTTCACAGAGTATTCCATGTGTCCCAGTTGAGAAAGTATACGACTGATGCTTCACATGTTATCACACCGGATGACATTCAATTGAAGGATAATCTTTCATTTGAGGTTCCTCCGATGAGTATTGGTGGTCGGTCGAGCAAACTTTTGAGAGGCAAGGAAATCCCATTGGTCAAGATAATTTTGAACCAGAAGACCGGTGATGCGACATGGGAACGAGAAGATCAAATGCGAGAAATCTATCCAGAACTTTTTGAATCGGTCTAGTTTCGAGGACGAAACTATTTTAAGGGGGTAAGTATTGTAACACCCTCTATTTTAATCAATTAAGTTAAACTCTATATATTTAGTTATTTATTTCGTGGCTGATTTGGTATGACCATGATAAATTAGTGAATAAAAATTAGTTTAATAGAAATTATATAATTAGTATGAAAGAATATGTGTGTTGTTGTGGTTACCTTTAAATCAAGTTGAATGAATATATTAATTACTATAAATATAAATATAAGCATATGTGTTGTCGTTAGTTTATAAATTAAGTTTAATTGAACATATTAGATTAATTTATCCTTAAGAATACTTGTGGTGTTATTATCCTAGAAGTTAAAGTGTGAAGCAAAATATGTATCATGAAATAACAAGTACATGTCATAAGTAGTGGTAAGAATTGAAACTTCATGGGTGACGTGGGAGGCACAATTAGATAGGTCACGTTGTGCTGGTACCAAAGTAGGTTCCTGAGACGGTAAGTGGAAAATTGGTTTCCTAAAAATATGGGGTAGTAGACTAAGTAGAAGTGAATAAACCAGATTTCAATATTCCGAGAAAGTCACGGTTGCTCCTATATTTCCCTCAACTACTTGTTTTAATCAGTGTCACTTTTATTCCTCTTTTCTCACCACTTTCAGCTTTATAGAAATCCCTTAATTCAATTCATCTTTCACACAAAAATATTCACCTTAGAGTTTCTCTGTCTACAAAAGTCACACGAGAAAAGCAGTCATATTTTCTTCGGTATCACATATTTTTGTACAATTCAAAGCTGCAAAATTTGTGAATCTTAAAGGTATCATCTTTGTATTAATTTCTTGTATTCCTTCATAGTTTATATCGGTTCTAATTATAAAAAGAATTTATAATTTCTTTTTTAAAAACATTCAGCATTCGACCGTTGAGTCAATCATAGGATATCAGAAATTTCGGTATTGTTAGAGAAAGCGTCTAAGGTAAGGGCTTCTTCCCCATACACTCATACTACATAAAAAAATATTATAGAACAGTGGTAGAACTTTTATCTGCTAAGACTAAAATAACTATAAAAATAATAGAAAGAGAGAAATCTAATAAAATAGATTTATATATATGTTCTGGATGTATTTATATATTTATTAAGTATATGCTACTAATTGTGTTAATTAAGTCATGAATTCTGATTTGATTACAGTATTAGTTAGAAATATAGTATGTTAATTATAATGGTTGATTCATGTAGTAAGTGCAAGTGATTTATTAGCTTCTAATTAATACATGATTATTAGTATTGGTTCTAGCCATAATTAGTTAGTGTTAGTAAATTTATATTTATATATATATATATACCGATAAGCCTTTCAGTATAATGATTATTCTAAATGCTAATGTGATGTCGTTTTTCGCATGAGTATAAAATAAACATGAAAATATATTATTAAGCAATTAAAGTTATGCCTTGTACTGTGCTTAGAAAACTGTTACGTTCATATATTTCATGTACTGTTTAGCATATGTATACATTTTATGTTCTATGCGTTGAAGCTTATGTCAATATATATGAGCATGTTACCCAGTAAGTGTGTAATGATAGATAATATTAGATGCTGTGAAGCTTATACCATGCATCATGTAGATGTGATAGTAGAGTCAGTGTGTGTTTAGCCTTTGTGGTCAGTATGACGCTTTTCGGGCCTTTGTGGCAAGAGCCTTTGTGGCAAATTTGACGCTTTTCAGGCCTTTGTGGCAGGAGCCTTTGTGGCAGTTTCCCATTGGAATGGGTTTATTTATCCGGATCATTATTTGTGTCTCATATAGTAGTGTCGGTCCCATTGCATCTCATATAAAATAAGTAATTATATATAAAGAGAAGATGGTAATTGTATTTTAATTGGTGAAGTCTTTGCTAATGTTTTATGATATTCTCTTGTGGTGAGTATGATTCAATATGGATATGGAATTTGACCTTTACAATTAACATTTTAGGTACTCAAGGAGAGAAGCATGATTGAGTGTGTTGCTTGAAGCGCGTACGGGGGAAAAACAGGGTCTTTTGCAAAATTATACTTTATTTAATATTATGTCATTTGGTACACTATTTTTATTGCAATCATTTCAGCATCTGAACTTATTAGAAGTGCGGACATCGTTTTTTCCGCTAGGAATTTTAAACTATTACTCAATTTCATTTAACTTATGTTTCTCGAAAATTATCTTTTTCGTTATTGTTAGATTTTTTTTCTTTTACAAAGATAAAAATATAGTTGCATTTTTATAGAAATTTAGAATGATATCTTGGATAAAAAATCCGGGATGTTACAGTGGACGGGGAGATCGTCCAGCTTGTGTCGGACGTGGACTAGGAGATCGTCCAGCCTGTGTCGGATGTGTACTGTTGGATCCTCTCGTCTGCTAGAAGGATGAATTCATCTGGATGGGATATGAAAAACCAGATCCTCTAGTCTGCTGGAAGGATGAAGGCAGGCCAGTATGGGCGAATGGAAAGCTGGGCGAGGGAATACCAGTATGTGTGAATGGAAAGCTAGGTCCTCCTGCCTGCTGGAAGGACGAGGGTACACCATTTATGCTGGAAGGATGGAGGCATTTGAGTTGATGGGAAAGGCAAACTAGATCCTAAGTACTGGAAAGATGCAGGTACCTCAGACGAGAATGTGTGGGAGGAGAGTAATGGGGTAAATGCCTGAGTACTGGCTAAAGACATAGGATCAAAATGACTCTAAGGGGGGGGGAGGGACACACGACCAAGTGAGGCGCGTCACATACTACAATCCTCGGACGTTGGGACTTCTTCTTACCACTATCTTTACTCTTAGGTGGCATTTTACCTATTTTATTATTCATCAACAAAGATAATAAATTCATTAAGATCAATATATATTCATTAACAAATTTAATAGATATTCATTAACACATAAATAGATATTCATTAACACATAAATAGATATTTAATAGATATTACATTCAATGTTTAGTTATTCTTCATCTTCGTTATCCATATCATTCTCTTCATCATTCTCTTCGTCATTCTCTTCATTATTGTCATCGGATTCAAACTCTTCATCATTCTCTTCATTATCGTCATCGGATTCAAACTCTTCATCATTCTCTTCATCCAAACTATTTTCAACCAACAATATAGATGCATCAACTTGATGTCCCTCAACAGTTGTATCAGATAAACTTGTAATGTCTTCAGCTGCAACCACTTCATTACTTTGATCAACATCATCAACTTGATAGGAAACATCTTCTACTTGATCGCCATTTTCAATATGACCTTGCGGTTTTGTTTTTATTACAACACACCATCCTATTTTATGTGTTACAATTGAAGGATAATGTACATAATAAACTCGCCTAACAATATTTTACATTATGAAAGGGTCATACTCTTTGTATTTCCGGTTCATTTGAATCTCAACAGTACTGTATGACTTGTCTATTTTTGTGCCTCTACTTGGATCATACCATTCACAATAAAACAAGACAACTTTATTTTCTGAATCCAAGTAATTGTATACCAACTCATAAATATGTTTAATAACTCCATAAAAGTCGTCTTCACCGCCATATGTAACTCCTTTTACAAATACACTACTGTTTATGGTTTTTTTTCCCTTCGGTCCATGCCTCAGTGTGAAACTTATATCCGTTCACGAAGTATGTGTGCCAATCATTTGCGCTTTGGATAGGACCTTCTGCCAAGTTTCTTAAATGGAGTATTTCTGGAGTTGGTGGAAACACGCTAGACAATCTTTGCTTGAACCATAAGGGAAATTGAGCATGAATGACGCCAGATGTTGACTATACACCGGTACTATGAAAATAGGCATCGTTAAATTCCCTACAAAATATACACCATAAGTTTAATAAGTTTGGTATACAGACATTGTCAACAAAGGTAAAAAAATTTGGGTAAACTTACTCAAGATATTGTTTAACTTCAACGCAGTTGATCAAGACATGGACATTGTTATACCCCAATTTTTGACCCTAAGATCATACATCATTTGCATTTCAATCATCAATCAAGATCACAATTTTGAGGTATCATTTTTCCTTTGAGGGGAATCATCAAGCACTTTTAGCCTTTTATTTGTTTTATACTAACCAAAATCCAAAAATATGTATTTTGTCTCTTTTGTTCATATTTTATAGGTAAAAGATCGGGCAAAAATCAAAACAGTGCAAGAAAACAGATTTTTGAAGATTTCACTATGGAAATTGATTTACCCACGAGAGAAATCGATTTACCTGGGGCGAAATTCAAAAAAATATAAGGAGGGAAGCTTGACATCATTTTGGCATCTTTTTTTATTTGATCATTTTACCAATTTTCCACCTCATCAAAATTAATTCCCTTCATTAAACCTTTTTTAACCCCATTTTACCATTTTACCATTTAAATACCATTTAAACACCAATTAAACACAAGTTAATTAACCAAAAGCAACAAGACCAAATTGCCACTACTATTGCTCCCATCCTATAAATAGAGGTCTCTACTCTCTCATTTCTCAAGTTTTTGATAGCCAAAAAAGTTCTTGCAAATTCATTTCTCAAGCTTGGAGAGCCAAAAAAGTGCTTGCAAATTCATTTCTCACCCTTTCCAAAACCCTCACCCAAAGTTCATTCTCATAGAACTAGTGAGATTTACATTGAATCTCACTAGTTTTGAACTAAACCTCCTACATTTCACTCTTTTCATCATTTGTTCATCTCCAATTTTGAAGGATCTACATACTTTGTGCTTGTTCTTGAAGCTATTTCAACATTTGATTCAAGAATTGGTAAATTCCTAAACTCTAAGATGTAGATCTTTGTTGCTTGTGTTCAATGCATCTTTGATGCTATATTGGTCCTATTTGATGGTGAATTGGTGGAAAATTCGTGCTCCAATTGATATGTGATCATAAGGTGTTTGTATGTTTGCTTAAGTCAAGTTTTATACTTCTTAATGCTGATTTTTTGAAAAATGCACTGAGGAAATCGATTTCCTCCTTAGGGAAATCGATTTCCATTCCGTTTCTACGCCAAATTTGCCTTTTTTATGCTTGTTTTGGCTTCCTTCTTCCTCCACTTCATTAATATCATTGGATCTAGGATGTTGATAGGTTTGAAATGACCAAATCCATAATATTAGATGAATGATATTAATGATAGTTGTGGTGTCGTTTTTTTACCTCCCCGTTTCACTTGGGAGGACGGCACAATAGACCCTTCACGCGAAATTTGGAAGGAGAATGCGCCCGAGGTGGGATGAATTTTATTTCAGTTCTTCCTACGATATCACACGAACTTTCTTATTTGTCATACGAGTAGGAAAGGGGAAATAAGATCTCAACTAAACCCTAGGAGTTTGCTAAGTGTGGGGATTTCACCTAGACTAGAAATTCTGGAGTCCGGGGGGTCGGTTATACATAGGGAAGTGTTTAAACACCCTACATATCTGTAGTACTCTACAGGAACCTTCTCTATGTCATTGTGATTGTGTTTACTGCTAATGATTGGGAAAGTTTCTCCTTTGTGTTAGGAGAGAGAATTGAATTGATTTTAAAAAGACAGACAGACAGACAAACTGACTATTTTTGGTATTTTATTAGCTCGCTGAGATTCCTTGTGAACCTCATGCCTACATATCCCTAGCGGAAGTCAGAGCTTAATGTTGTTCGGGGAACTAACTAGGGAAATTAATGATTTTTGGTGCCTTGCTTGAAACTCAAGGTTGAAGCTTGAATTAAATCTCTGTTTACAGTAAAGAGACATGAAATCATCTTTACAGAGAGATATTTGTACTATTCTACCACAAACATTTTGAAAGAGTGACAGAATAACTGGATTCATTTCATTCAAGAGGGGGACCTTACTTGTTTGTTTGCAAGTATGCCAGTCAGATTCCTCTTAAATGAAAGGAAGATGCTCATCCAAATTAGGGAAAGTGTACAAGTCTGGGGATGTGCCAGAGCATGTCTTTCAGAGTCCTAAATGGGAGACTTTGATTGAAATTGAAATTGAAATGTTTGTTTGTTTGAATGTGGTAGAGTAGTAAAAATATCTCTCTATAGAGATAAGCTATGTCTATCTACTGTATAAAAGATTTGACTTTAGCTGGCTTGAATGAGGCCCAAGCTTGAGGCTTTTTGATTGATTTATTAATATTATTTATTGACTCTGGGAGATGACTCCATTGAGGATTAATTACAGGGTATTTTTGTGTTCTGTACAAAGCCCAGAATTGAGGCTGACTCTACTTAGGGAAAATCTGTTTTTTGATGGGTTTTATTTGGTGTTCTGTACAAAAGCCCAAAATTGAGGCTGACTCTAGCTAGGGAAACATTATTTTCTGCCTTGTACGAAGCCCAAGGTTGTGGCTGACTCTTTTTAAATAAATTGAGTATGGATGACTTTATGGGGAAAAGATCCTAGGTATTAGGAATCTTTGACTCATGAAATATGGTTTATCTGCCTTGTACAAAGCCCAAGGTTGTGGCTACTGAATGATGAAGAACTCACTGGGGAGACTCTATTATCTGCCTTGTACAATGCCCAAGGTTGAGGCTGACTCTTGACAGGGGAGTTTTATTGTTTGGTGCCTTGTATGAAGCCCAAGGTTGAGGCTAACTGTTTTTGTTGGTTTTGACTCTATTGAGGAGATTTATTTATTAAAAGACTGTTTTTCTTTGGAAGCTAACCCTTTCCAGGGATTTTGACTCAGCTGGTGAATTTGTCTGTTAAAAGACTGACTTTATCATGTTTTTGGAGGCTGACCCTTTCCAGGGGTTTTGACTCTTTTGGGGAAATTATCTCCTAAGAGAATGAATCTTTTGGTTTTTTGAAGAAGTGATTTTGGAGGCTAACCCTTTCTAGGGGTTTTTGTTAAAATGAAAGAATGTGTTGGAGGCTAACCCTTTCCAGGGGTTTTTGACATTTTAAACAGATTTTTATTAATTGACTTTGGAGGCTAACCCTTTCCAGGGATTTTGATTGATGGCAGAAAGATTATCTAGTGGAGACTTCTTGTTTAAAGCCCAAGATGAAGGCTGACACTTGCTGAGGATAAGCACACATAAATCCTAGACTCTGCTAAGGAGGATTGATGAAGATAAGGGTGACAGAGACTGTCCATGTCTCTCATTCCAAAAGGTGTACTCAATGTGAAATTGAGACAAACTTAGCTTGTTTAAAGTCTGGTTTAGATTGGAAGAAACTCACCAGGGTAGGCTAAAAGGTGACTAAAGACTGGTTCCTATGTTTATAAGAAACCTGATGGGTCCTTGTATACAAGCTCAAGAGGAAGCTGGAAATGCTTTTAGGAAGCCTGTGGGTCCTTGTACAAAGCCCAAGAGGAGGCTAATCGAGGGTCCTTGTTATAGCACAAGAGAAAGCTATGTGGTTTTGAACTTATTTTGGCTCTAAGCAAATGGGTAAGAGGTTTCACCGGGAATAATTCCTCTTTGGGTGGATGTGTCCTATTTTTTTTTATTCTAAGGTTTTTGCCAAGATGTTTCACCGGGAATAATTCATCTTGGGGGTTTGAACTACAGATCTCTAATTAGGAAAGAGCCTTCACCGGGAAGACATTCTCAATCCTAGGTCATATTCCTATAATATATATATAGTTTAACTGTCCTAGGGTTTATACTCAAACGTAGTTCTAAACTAATATATATGCACAGTTTATATTTAACAGTAATTTAAATAAAGACTGTAAATTGAAAGCTTGTAAAGCCTAACCTGGATGGAGTGGAGGCCTTTGAAGAAGTATGTACAGAGCCTCAACAGTATTTTTGATAACAGTTGAATATTTATATGATAAACAGTTAATGGTTTTTGAAAACAGAAGAAGTGAAGATGGACAAAGGTCACATAGGTATCTGAAGAGTTTCACCGGGAATAATGCCCTTCAAATACCAGAAGAATGTTTTGAAAACAGAAAGAAGATTTTGAAAATACAGTTTTTGAAAACAAGCTAAGAAGAGAAGGTGTTTGGGACTTACACTCTATTAGAGGCCCAGTACTTTATAGTACTGGCTACGACAGTAATTTTTTTAAAAAAAGGTTTTAAATGATGTAAGGTTTTGTTGTTTGAAAACCTTAATCATTTGATTTAATCAGAGATTGAAAATAGTTTTGAGAATTGACAAAAGTCAACTTAATTAAGGTAAAAGTAAAGATCTTTACCTAATTAAGACCTAAACAATTAGGGTTTTTATCATAAAATTATTCACACAAATAATTAGGTTAAAACAAAATGAATATATGCATTTAAAGTATTTAAGAAAACACTTAAAACATACTATTTTAAACCTAATAAAAATATAATAAATAAATAATATTTTTATGATTTTTTTGATTATTCACAAAATAGATATATTAAATGACAAGTGTGTGAAAAATGAAGTAAAAATGGATTTATTTGATAGGTTAAATAATTGTGTGAAGTTGTGAAGAAAATAAGTGTGAAAAGTGGTAAAAAAATAGGAATGTCTCCACCAAGGCTTGAACTCACGTTCTTATGGTCACTCACTCAAAACAATACCACTGGGCCAAACGCCAGTTGGTGACTACAATACGCGCGCATTTGGTTTTCTTTCAAAACGAGTTAGAAAAGTCTAAAAAAATAAAAGGATCAAAAAGTCTGGGGCGAGGGGGATTCGAACCCCAGACTTGAGGCATGAGGAGACTAAGAGCGCATGGGAGGCCACTAGGGCAAGTTTATTCATTCGTTTAGAAAACGCCTACCATTCAAAATAAAATAAACTAAGACCTAGGAAATTTGAAAAATGGCGCCACCATCTTCATCTTCAACCTCAAGCTTTTGAATTTCTGGAAATCGTATCTCTCTCAATTCTCAACCAAATCCAAAGATGTAAAGATGGATTTTGCTCGTTTTTGGACGAGGATTATGATAGTATCCTTTAATTTCATTTATTCTAAGTGTAACATAAAATTCGCAAGCATGAACACTAAGAACCCTAAAACTGAAATTAAACATGAAATGCTATATATGCATGTTTTGATGCAATTGATTGAGGGCTAATGATCTATGAAGGTGCAGAAACCAACGGGTAACTTCATTTTAAATTTATCATGCGTGAATCATAGAGTTTGAAGCTTTTGGAACTTACCTGAAAAATGAAGATTTGGCTCTGATCAAAGTGTGTTGCAGAGTTGTTGCAACGATCCAGATAGCTTCAGTGATCCTCCTGGAAGGTGTTGAGATGCTTAGCTTGGACTGAAAGTACCCAGAACCTCTTGCTCGACCCCAACTGCAACAGCTCCAAGTAAGAGGTGAAGATGATGATTCCCCACGCACAGAAGTGTTTCAGAGGTCTGGATCACCTCTAAATGACTCCCCTAATGTGTTTGAATACTTAATTCCAAAGGAAGAGCTTTGGTTTGAAGAATCCGAGTCTTCTTGCCAAAGAACCTTTGAAAACCTTAAGTATGAAGAAAGAAGAGAGAAAGCAAGAATTCTGTTGCTTTGGTGTGTCTTTCTACTGAGGTATGCTCTCCTATTTATAGGAAAATGAATGCAGATCAATTGGCTGTGGTGAGCTTGCTTAATGAAAGAAGTTTGGTTTCTTAAGCGTGAAGGAAGTTTGCAAATATCTCTTATGCAATGATGAGAATTTTGATTCCATTTGATCAATCCCCTAGACCTCGATTTTGCTTGATCTTAGGGGACAATTCTGAGACAGAAATGAGCTCTAATTGGTTGGTGAGAAGATTCCTTGGGTGATTCATCAATTTGCCATAAATTCCCAAATGTAATCATTACATAATCACATGTTCTTGTTTTTAGAATCTTCTTCAATTCTCATGGCATGGTGAAAATGAATGCATGGCATGTTTTCAGATGTGTTATGGGTCGTGTAGCATCCATAATTGAGGTCATGTGCACAAAATTTCAAAGTTCAAAAATGATGCATGACCTATAATTTCACTTCATGAGGCCAACTTTGAACAAGCATAACTCTTAGCTCAAAATGAATTTGGAGAAGGTTGAACACAATTTGGAAAGCCCTAAACATCTACTTCAAATCCTTAGTTTGGAGTTTCTTCAAAATCCTTTGGCAAATTTGTGAAAAATGAGGCCAAAGTTGGAAGAAAACTAGGTTAAAACACTTAGAAAAATTTCTAAGTGTTTATGACCTAAAACTCCAAAATTTCCAAAACTCTTAAATGATTGATCTTTTGAAAAAATTACCTTTGTAAGATGTTGTTTTATTTTGCAAGATCTACAACTTTCATGTTGGAAGTTTTTTGAGTTGTGTAGGTGAAATTTTGAGTTCTCACCATGCCTTCAAAAACCCTAATTCCCGACTTTTTGCTCCTTGAAGATTCTTTTTGAATTTCTTTGGTCAAGTGACTTTAATGTCCATATATTGATGATATTGATCCTTGAAAGTCATGGTTTGACCAAAAATCTCAAAAGTCAAAGGTGAACTCATACAGTTGACTTTTTCCTGATAAGGTGAGGTTTTGGACTTTTTGTGTAGAATCAAGCTCTTCTCTTCAAATGAGTGATGTAAATGGATTATATTGAGGTAGTAGAGGTTCTTGAATCATGTCTTGAGTTTTGGATCCATGCCCTGATTAAAAGTCAATTATCTTGGTGAATTAGGTCAAAAACCCTAATTGTCGACCAGATGACAATGATGACTGTAGACCTTGAATTGAGGTGTGATGTCCAGTGGATCTTGTCATATGAACTATTTGAAGATGATTGATGTCTTTGAATGATCCCCTAGGGCTTTTTAGGGTTTCCCAAAGGTGATCCCTGATTTTAGTCCTTGATAGGTGTAGCGGGGAAAATCTGACATCGAAGCCATGGGATTGACTCGAATCAATATTCCGTTTTGAAATCGCCACCGCGCTTTATTTTTTCAAAGGAAAAGGGAAAAGAACGTAAAACCCAAAGTTTTGTTTTTAAAACAAGAAAGAGATCTCAGGTACGGGTGTTGATTATATGAGGGGAAGGTTTAAAGCACCCCTCATATCCGTGGTACTCCACGGGAACCTTTTTGAAAATCTGTGTTGTGTGTGTGCTAAAAACGGTTTGTTTTATTTTTAAAATAAGCTCGACAAAGCGTTAAGCTTTGGGCCTACATACCTCCTCGGTGCAATGGAGAAGTCAGAGCTGATGTAGTTCCGCTTTTGGGAAAAACGTTTTAAAAACGAATAAACACTTTGGTGTCGTTAGAGAGAAATACTCAGCCATTGATCTTGAGCATGAGAACAAACAAGTTCTTTGCATCGCAAATGAAAGAAGGGCTCCAACTCGGATAAAATCAACGAGTATGCCACTAGCTCTCTCACGCGGAAAAGATCTCGTTATTATCAATCAATTTCAAAATCGTGGGGTATAACCACTCGTTTCGACAGTTAACGGTGTCTAAACTTTTGAAGAAAAGCCACTAAGGGCGAAAGATATTTTTGAGAAAAGGTTTTTGAAAAGGTTTGCAAACATAAGAAGGTTTTTGAAAAAGAGAGAAGATTTTGAAAATTTAAGAATGGGAGGAGATGAAGAGGCTAACCTAGTGCATAAAATAAAAGCTAAGGAAAGAAACGGTCTAACCAAATAAGAAGCCAACACTTGACATTAAGAGCCAAGGTAGTTTTCCCATCCTTTGGATTTATCAATACCAACACATTAACACTTGGGGATCCGGATGAACTTATTGTCTTAGCACCACTTTGCATTAAACACATTAAGATTCTGACGAAAATCGGGCAGAGTAACGGCTGTTTTCGGGTAAAATCCTTATCTCAATGCCTTGGAATTAACCATCAAGGGCTTTCAAGGAAATACCTGCACACAAAAACATACAACAGCACAATGCCAGACAGACAGAACAATCACAGGATAATAATAGAATAGGTCCAGAGGTACTAGGTCCATAAGTCCGAATCTCCAAAGCGCTAGGGATAGTAACCGATAGTCCAAAGAGAGCCTTATTTATTTTTTAGATTTTTTTGTTATTTATTAGTGTTTTAGCAAGAAAAATAGAGTATGGTCCAAGTGGACAAAAGAAAAATAACAGAAGCATAAACATATGTCCAAGTGGACAAAGAGAAAATGACGGAATTATAAACGTCCAAATGGACAAAGAGAAAATGGCGGAAAGTAAATATGATGAAATGATAAAGTAAAGCGATAAGGCGAGAAATATAAAGAGCGGTAATATAAAGAGCGGTAATATAAAGGTGCGGAAATTAAAGTTAGTTGTTAAATGTTAAAGATAACCATCTTGAAACTTGTCAAGTATGTTATCAAAGTTAGTATGAAGATCTATGGTGAGTGAATGATGTACTCGGATTTAAAGTCAATGGGGCTTATCAGAAGCTTGATAAAATCATAGCGACTACACGATAAAAACCTCCACAAGTCTTAAATCAACCGCATACAATTCTCTTCCACATTTGATCTTTTTTATTCGGGACACGAAATATTGCGCTATGTTAAGCAGATCGCCAAGTGATTTATGTAGAAATCACCCTACAACGAGGCCGGTCAAAACTTTATGTGCTAATGCATGCGAGAAGAACGATATGTAGATCGCCTTCCGAAAGCAATACCGCACGAAAAGAAAATAGGTAACGATCTAGTCTTTACTAAGAATCCATAAGAATTCTCAAAGTATTAAGACTTTCATCGATCAAAAGAAAAAAAGGAGAAGGAGAAGGTAAAATGCATAAAGATAATCAACTCACACTATCATTAATATCATTCATCTAATATTATGGATTTGGTTCTTTCCAACCTATCAACATCCTAGATCCAATGATATTAATGAAATGGAGGAAGAAGAATAAAATTCACAAAAGATAATCACAAGAATGAAAACAAATTGATCTAGTCTTCATCAAGAATCCATAGAATTCTCAAGATGTTAAGACTTTCATCGATCAAAAGAAAACAAGATGAAAAAGATAAGAATAGAGACAAATTGATCTAGTCTTTATCAAGAATTCATAGAATTCTCAAGATGTTAAGACTTTCATCGATCAAAAGAAAGATAAGATGAAAATAAGAATGAAAACATAAAAGATAATCAACTCACACTATCATTAATATCATTCATCTAATATTATGGATTAGGTCATTTCAAACCTATCAACATCCTAGATCCAATGATATTAATGAAGTGGAGGAAGTAGGACACCAAAACAAGCATAAAAGAGGCAAAAAACCACATTCTGCCAGCAGGAAATCGATTTCATGCAGAGGGAAATCGATTTCCATAGTGCAGTTTTCAGAAAAAACAGGTCACGCTCAGTAGGAAATCGATTTGAGCCTTAAGGAAATCGATTTCCTCAGTGTAAAATCCAGCAAAAACAGCATTTAGAGGCATAAAACTTGACTTGAACAAACATACAAACACCTTATGATCACACATCAATTGGAGCACGAATTTTCCATCAAATCAACAACAAATAGCACCAATATAGCATCAAAGATGCATTGAACACAAACCACAAAGGATCTACATCATGATACACAAAAAGGATGAAGAAAATTTACCAAATCTTGCACAAACTTGGATCTACTTCAAGAATCACCAACACAAAGCTTGATCTCTCAACAATTGAAGAAAAAAGAGTGAAATGGATGGTGGCTTAGCTCAAAGTTTGTGAGGTTCAAGATGTGACTCACAAACTTTATGAAAGGAATAAGAGCTTTGGTGAATTTGGTAGGGATGAGGAGAGAAATTGCAAGGGATTTGTTGGCTCTCCAAGCTTGAGAAATGAGAGAGTAGTGGGCTCTATTTATAGGATGAGAGCAAGAGTAGTGGTAATTTGGTCTTTTGGCATTTGGTAATTAGCTTGTGTTTAATTGATGATTAAAGTGGTGTTTAAATGATAAGAAAAGGTAAAATGAGGTTTAAGTGGGTTTAATGAAGGGGTTAATTTTGATGAGGTGGAAAATTGGTAAAATGATCAAAGAAAAAGGTGCCAAAATGATGTCAAGCTTCCCTCCTTATATTTTTTGAATTTTGCCTGAAGGAAATCGATTTACCCAGGAGGGAAATCGATTTCACTCTGTTCCAGAAGAGAAATTGGCGCAAAATACACTAGGGAAATCGATTTACCCAGGAGGGAAATCGATTTCATGCTGTCCAGAATGTGATTTTAGTGAAGATTGCTGCAGGGAAATCGATTTACCCAGTAGGGAAATCGATTTCATCAGTCAGAAAAGTGAAAAATGCCTTGTTTATTGCATGTCTTGGCTTGGTACCTACAAAACAAAAGCCTACAAAGAAACAAAGCAATATTTTTGGTATTTGGGTTAGTATAACATGCATACAAGATAAACAATCATTGGTGCTTGATGGTCCCTCTCATTGATGAGGTGAGTGCAACACCATAAACAAACTTCCAAGTGAAGCTCTTGATTAGTGATTGGGATATGAATGATATAGGATCTTAGGGTCAAAAATTGGGGTATGACAGATGCCCCTATTTAAGTTTCTTCGATTTGGAGATACGATGATTGGAAATCTTCGTTTTGACAAAAATCGAAGAGACTTAAATATATAAAACACAATTTTTGATCCTAAGATGCAATGCAATGTTAATGAATGCATGTGATGATAATGATAACACTGGGGAGTATCAGGTGATCCACTGGGGAAAACAAATGTCTTGATATAACTCCGCTGGGGAAACAGATGTCTTGCAAGTAGGAACTCCTCTGAGGAAGGCAAGACTTTGTTGGAGACGGAACTTTTTAGTGGGAAAAGAAATTTCTCTGGGGAAACACTTCGCGTCAGAGAGGTTAGAGCATCCTCTTTCACTGGGGATGAGAAAAGGGGTCATCCTCTTTCACTGGGGATGAGACAGTATGTATCTGAATACCCATCTTCTGTTAACAGAAATCAGATCATCGTACCACTGATGAAGAGATGTACCGCCGTACCACTGACGATAACACATACCCACGTTCCACTGAAGGTATTAAGGAGATATACCACCGTACCACTGATGATATAAAAGGAGATGATTCATCGACGTACCACTGACGATGAAAGAGATGTACCGCCGTACCACTGACGATAACACATACCCACGTTCCACTGAAGGTATTAAGGAGATATACCACCGTACCACTGATGATATAAAAGGAGATGATTCATCGACGTACCACTGACGATGAAAGAGATGTACCGCCGTACCACTGACGATAACACATACCAACGTTCCACTGAAGGCATGAAGAGATATATACCACCGTACCACTGATGATATAAAAGGAGATAATTCATCGACGTACCACTGACGATGAAAGAGATGTACCGCCGTACCACTGACGATAACACATACCAACGTTCCACTGAAGGCATGAAGAGATATATACCACCGTACCACTGATGATATAAAAGGAGATAATTCATCGACGTACCACTGAAGATGAAAGAGATGTACCGCCGTACCACTGACGATAACACATACCAACGTTCCACTGAAGGCATGAAGAGATATATACCACCGTACCACTGATGATATAAAAGGAGATAATTCATCGACGTACCACTGAAGATGAAAGAGATGTACCGCCGTACCACTGACGATAACACATACCCACGTTCCACTGAAGGTATTAAGGAGATATACCACCGTACCACTGATGATATAAAAGGAGATGATTCATCGACGTACCACTGACGATGAAAGAGATGTACCGCCGTACCACTGACGATAACACATACCCACGTTCCACTGAAGGCATGAAGGAGATATACCACCGTACCACTGATGATATAAAAGGAGATAATTCATCGACGTACCACTGACGATGAAAGAGATGTACCGCCGTACCACTGACGATAACACATACCAACGTTCCACTGAAGGCATGAAGAGATATATACCACCGTACCACTGATGATATAAAAGGAGATAATTCATCGACGTACCACTGAAGATGAAAGAGATGTACCGCCGTACCACTGACGATAACACATACCCACGTTCCACTGAAGGTATTAAGGAGATATACCACCGTACCACTGATGATATAAAAAGAGATGATTCATCGACGTACCACTGACGATGAAAGAGATGTACCGCCGTACCACTGACGATAACACATACCAACGTCCCACTGAAGGTATTGAAGAGAAATACATCGACGTACCACTGACGATGAAGATAACAAAATACACCAACGTTCCACTGAAGGTAGAAAGAGAAATACATCGACGTACCACTGACGATGAAGATACCAAAATACACCAACGTTCCACTGAAGGTGAACTACCAACGTCCCACTGGAGGTAGAAAGAGAAATACATCGACGTACCACTGACGATGAAGATACCAAAATACACCAACGTTCCACTGAAGGTGAACTACCAACGTCCCACTGGAGGTAGAAAGAGAGATACATCGACGTACCACTGACGATGAAGATACCAAAATACACCAACGTTCCACTGAAGGTGAACTACCAACGTCCCACTGGAGGTAGAAAGAGATGCCTCTTCGTATCACTGATGGTGAAGAGCAATCAATAATGATTTGAGGATGCCAACACAAATGCATAATCTCAATATTCATTGTCCAGCAACCAAAATTCAATCCATGAACAAATGGAAAGAAGCTGCCTCAAAAAGACTGGACCAAGTGAGGGAAAAAAAAAAACTCACTGGTATTCTGTTCGTAGACATCTGAACAGAATAACTGAAACATATTATCCACCTAGAGACAAATTCAATGGGGATTTTCAAGGAAAGTGAGCTTTTTCTGCTTGACTGCAAACTGTCACTTATACTGAAGCGACTTACCATTTGCTGAGCTTCTTCCATTTGGGAATCAAGAAGTTCATAAAGCCTGAGAGATTATCACTTGCTTTGAAGATAAGATTGATATGTGGAGACATACAAACTTGCTCAAATAAAGAGGCTTGCATTTGTTGTCAACAAAACATGCTAAGGACAGAACCTGCCCCTTGCTTTCAAGTACAAATTCCAACGGAGTGCAATGACAACACTGGTGGGAAATAAGCCTTTCAATATCTGATAAGAACATCAATCACAAATGAATTCTCCATTATTGGGGAAAGCAGAATCCTCAAGAGGTGCAAAATAAATGCCTTCTCAATCTAGGTTTCCCAGCCTAGAGAGGTTCAAAATAGTATTGCAAGAGACCAAAGTTCAGCTCCAAGAACAAACTGGACAAAAACGGCCAAACAAAGCTTTGCCCCTTGAGGAATAAACTCAACTGGGGATTAATTCCATCCTAACAAATGAGATGAGGAGGAACACCGAAGCAAAATTCTTCCACGAGGAACAAACTCATTGAGGATTATCAGTCTCTGCGAGAAATTTACAGATCATCCCCTTCTTATCAAAAGATCGGGCAACACCCCAAGCTCTATTATGGGGAATCAGGGAAAATTTCTTTGGAGAAAATCACCATTATGAACTTGCAGAGGAACTAAGAAGTTAACATCAAAGTAAACAAGTTAACATGCGGGGGATTTTAGTTCAAAACTCAACACAAGGTGAGAAAGAAAACCCAACAGTCAACCGTTGTCTCAAAACTTCTTGGTAGAGAGTGACATACTCTGGATTGGTCATGGCAACAACCTTTGTGCTTCAAGCTAATGAGGTGATCAAGGTAACTTCTGATTCACAACTTGCCCCAGACTACATGGTCTATGAGAGGAATTGCTTCAAGAGGATTCATGGAGATCCTTGGCATCATGAAGACTTTGGAATAATCTGCCCCAGATCAACAAATTCTTGGAGAGATTCATCAAATCTCGACGTAACTGCCCCAGATTGACTAAACTTGGCACATTCTTTTACTCGACAAAGTCTTCAAGCTTTGCCCCATGATGGTAATCAAACTTGCAAAAGCATTATACTGGGAAAACAGCATGCCCTTGGCAATGTTTTAGTTTTCTACTGATGATCAGATGTAAACTTCCTGAATGTCAAACAAATGTTTACAAGCAGAAAAATGTTTATTGTGAGAATGATAATGAAAATGCAACAATTATGTAAGTCTTGAAGTTTCGAAAAGATGTCGCATAACTTTGTGAATGAATCACTAGTTAAGAGATGACATTGATTTTTTTTATTTTTTATGCATATGATACCAACACAAGTTTTCAGCATAACTGATAGGAGTCAGGAACGCTTTCTTGTTTAAGTATGCTCTCGAAATAAACCCTGCTTCAATTAGGACTTTTGAGGGTTGTAACGTGGCCTGGTTCACGGTTTTCAGAAAAAAGGATTTTTAGGCTCAAAGTTTATTTAGCCCACCCCAACTTCGTGATGTTCTCCAGTCCTATGTTCAGTTAATTCAACATGAGTATTCACCTCTCAAAAGGATTTTGTGCCATTAACGACCTGATGAAGCTTTCTTGGAGTAGCAGTCACCCTTTTGTCTTCATTTTTGTATTCACAGAGATTTGTTCATTGTTGAGGACTTTTGCTTTGTAGTCCTTTCTTTTCACTTTTCACTCTTTTCTCTTTTTTTTTTTTTATTTCCCTAACTTTTGCCTGGACTAATTCTCTTAATTGGTCATCCAGCGGGATGCTCTAACTTTTGCCTAAGTCACTTGTTTTCAAGTTTTTGACTTAGCGAGCTTTTTTCTTCTTTCTTTTTTTTTTTGATTTGAACAAATTGTGTGACATTGACTTTGTCTTGACTTATTGAGAGGGTTGTGACTGCCTCATTTCTTGGCGTATGGAGGATAACCATTGTGGTTTCACATTTTCCAGCCTTTTGATGTGCGGGGAATAACCATTGTGGTTTTCCATGATCCAACCATTGATGTGGATATGACATGCTTGATTTTTGGATGCACAATCCTTTTTGAAACATGAACACTCGGTCAAATTAACTGAACACTACCCTGCCCCAGGTTAAAAATTAGGGTTTTTTCATTTAGAAAAGAAACTCCTACTTCAAGGCTCAAAGGGTTTAACAAGGGATTATCTTCCTTATATCTCCGGTGTTTGGGAATTTGAAACAATGCCTGTACATCATCAGCAGGGTTTTATTCAAGAGCATATAACCAGAAATTTTGCGTTTTCAGATCATCATCCTCCCTCCAATCTTTGCATGAGCAAGAGTTTGGCAAAAGCAATTGGTATCATAATGCATAAAAACAAATAAACATGAGTGAAACGAATGGATTACTTCAAGACAAACATTATTGTTGCATTAGCATTAACATTCAAAAATAAACAAGTTTCTACATGCAAACAATGCATTTGAAAAACAAGTAATATTACAAATGAAAATCAGTAAGAATACTAAAAAAACTGAGAAGGCTTTCTCCATCTGGGTTTGTGCTGAAGGAAACATCTTTCAAACTTCAGGCTACCATCAATAGTGATTCATTCATGCTTTGGCAAAGAATTGGCTTGAACATCATAACCAACATCTTGGAAAGTCAAAATACCAGCATGGATTAATCTTTGAACTTCATTTTTTAGAGGCCAACAATTATCTAAGTCATGTCCAGGAGCATTCTGATGAAAAGCACAATTGACATTAGCATTGTACCACCAAGGAATCTTCTCTGGAATTGGAGGTGGTGACCTTGTCTGAACCAAATTCTTATGAACTAGAGCAGGGAACAATTCTGCGTAAGTCATGGGGATAGGATCAAAATTCCCCTTTTGAGGTTGATTTTGCTCGTTCGGTGGAAGAGCTTGTTAACGAGTACTCTGCTGATAATCTGGGATTGCATGAACTGAATTGGATACAGGAATGACATAGGAAACATGATGATTGTTTCCTCCCCTGATTATCTTCTTTGAAAAGTCATTACCAAACTTCTTCACACCACCAACTGAGTTACCTTCTTCAAGCAAACACTCCTTTCGGACATCATTTTCTAGAAGCGCTTTCATATCCACCTCTCTATGAAAGTCAGCAGGTGTACTGACTACTGTCCCCTTGGGAAAGAACGAGTTCAGAGTTTCAAGAAAGACCTTTGCCATCCTTTCTTCCATCATAGGAGGATTGACTTGGGCAACAACTAAAGCCTCAACCAGAGCAGTCAGATGCTCCATACCAGCCTTCAGAGTAACCACCTCTTTGCGGAGTTCAAGAATCTCTTGTTTGATACTTTCCATTTCTTCTTAGCACGAGCGTTGTACTAATGATACCAGGAGAAAGGAAATAAGGCTCGGGAAAAAACTTCTTTAGAGAGCAGGACCAAATGCAGAATGATGCATGCAATGCAAATAACTTGTTTTTTTGTTTTTTATTTTTAAGTTTCAAGGAACTTAAGATATTAACTTGTAAACACTCAACATTGGACTAAAGCTTCGATTAAGTTATCATCAAAATCAATCATCCATTTTGGTGGATTAGAGTTTTCACCCCATCAACACCCAAGATCCATTGAGTTTGATGAAACTTATGATGTTTACAAGGAAAGACGTCTAAGTTCCTTGAAAATCAAAAGAAAAAGAGTTTTCATGGATGCATGAATGCATGGTTTATGCATCAACCACAACCAAGAGCACGCAAGGTCACATAAGATCATAGTTCAAAGGTTCGACGTCACGAGCATGGAGCCATGGGTCTAACCATCCCAAAAGGTATGATCTAGGGAATTTTGTACCTGCCAATCGGGCTCTACAAAGGTTCCCAGAGTTTTCAATCTTCTATCGGATATTACCGGCACGCACAATTGCTCATGGGCGCCAATAATATGCCTAAAAAGACCTCGTCTGAGCGTAGTATCGCATGACAACAAGCTCAAATTGGTACTTGATCTTGTTTCTGCACTACATCCTAAAAAGGCTTAGATGGGTTAAAAAGGTTCTAGGTCATTCAGCTTCTACGGACACTCACTATTGAAAGTAATAGCGTTATCACGATGATTCGTAACAACCTCTACTACCTTCCATGAGGCCTCCACTGATTGGGGTTCCACCATATGACGCTCATGGTAAGGATTGCTCCTGACATGCGACTATTGGTCTTACCACCTCCTATCTCAAGTTACTCACAAAAGTTCGGGTTAGAACTTTATCTCATCACAGAGGAACCATCGAGCACCAAAAAGAAAAAAAAAAAGAAAATAAACAAAAAAAGCACACAACAATATATACAGATAAAAACACACAGATAAACAAAAATAGGCTTAACACACTTAAAACTGGGTCCCCAGTGAAGTCGCCATTTTTCTGTAGCGGGGAAAATCTGACATCGAAGCCATGGGATTGACTCGAATCAATATTCCGTTTTGAAATCGCCACCGCGCTTTATTTTTTCAAAGGAAAAGGGAAAAGAACGTAAAACCCAAAGTTTTGTTTTTAAAACAAGAAAGAGATCTCAGGTACGGGTGTTGATTATATGAGGGGAAGGTTTAAAGCACCCCTCATATCCGTGGTACTCCACGGGAACCTTTTTGAAAATCTGTGTTGTGTGTGTGCTAAAAACGGTTTGTTTTATTTTTAAAATAAGCTCGACAAAGCGTTAAGCTTTGGGCCTACATACCTCCTCGGTGCAATGGAGAAGTCAGAGCTGATGTAGTTCCGCTTTTGGGAAAAACGTTTTAAAAACGAATAAACACTTTGGTGTCGTTAGAGAGAAATACTCAGCCATTGATCTTGAGCATGAGAACAAACAAGTTCTTTGCATCGCAAATGAAAGAAGGGCTCCAACTCGGATAAAATCAACGAGTATGCCACTAGCTCTCTCACGCGGAAAAGATCTCGTTATTATCAATCAATTTCAAAATCGTGGGGTATAACCACTCGTTTCGACAGTTAACGGTGTCTAAACTTTTGAAGAAAAGCCACTAAGGGCGAAAGATATTTTTGAGAAAAGGTTTTTGAAAAGGTTTGCAAACATAAGAAGGTTTTTGAAAAAGAGAGAAGATTTTGAAAATTTAAGAATGGGAGGAGATGAAGAGGCTAACCTAGTGCATAAAATAAAAGCTAAGGAAAGAAACGGTCTAACCAAATAAGAAGCCAACACTTGACATTAAGAGCCAAGGTAGTTTTCCCATCCTTTGGATTTATCAATACCAACACATTAACACTTGGGGATCCGGATGAACTTATTGTCTTAGCACCACTTTGCATTAAACACATTAAGATTCTGACGAAAATCGGGCAGAGTAACGGCTGTTTTCGGGTAAAATCCTTATCTCAATGCCTTGGAATTAACCATCAAGGGCTTTCAAGGAAATACCTGCACACAAAAACATACAACAGCACAATGCCAGACAGACAGAACAATCACAGGATAATAATAGAATAGGTCCAGAGGTACTAGGTCCATAAGTCCGAATCTCCAAAGCGCTAGGGATAGTAACCGATAGTCCAAAGAGAGCCTTATTTATTTTTTAGATTTTTTTTGTTATTTATTAGTGTTTTAGCAAGAAAAATAGAGTATGGTCCAAGTGGACAAAAGAAAAATAACAGAAGCATAAACATATGTCCAAGTGGACAAAGAGAAAATGACGGAATTATAAACGTCCAAATGGACAAAGAGAAAATGGCGGAAAGTAAATATGATGAAATGATAAAGTAAAGCGATAAGGCGAGAAATATAAAGAGCGGTAATATAAAGAGCGGTAATATAAAGGTGCGGAAATTAAAGTTAGTTGTTAAATGTTAAAGATAACCATCTTGAAACTTGTCAAGTATGTTATCAAAGTTAGTATGAAGATCTATGGTGAGTGAATGATGTACTCGGATTTAAAGTCAATGGGGCTTATCAGAAGCTTGATAAAATCATAGCGACTACACGATAAAAACCTCCACAAGTCTTAAATCAACCGCATACAATTCTCTTCCACATTTGATCTTTTTTATTCGGGACACGAAATATTGCGCTATGTTAAGCAGATCGCCAAGTGATTTATGTAGAAATCACCCTACAACGAGGCCGGTCAAAACTTTATGTGCTAATGCATGCGAGAAGAACGATATGTAGATCGCCTTCCGAAAGCAATACCGCACGAAAAGAAAATAGGTAACGATCTAGTCTTTACTAAGAATCCATAAGAATTCTCAAAGTATTAAGACTTTCATCGATCAAAAGAAAAAAAGGAGAAGGAGAAGGTAAAATGCATAAAGATAATCAACTCACACTATCATTAATATCATTCATCTAATATTATGGATTTGGTTCTTTCCAACCTATCAACATCCTAGATCCAATGATATTAATGAAATGGAGGAAGAAGAATAAAATTCACAAAAGATAATCACAAGAATGAAAACAAATTGATCTAGTCTTCATCAAGAATCCATAGAATTCTCAAGATGTTAAGACTTTCATCGATCAAAAGAAAACAAGATGAAAAAGATAAGAATAGAGACAAATTGATCTAGTCTTTATCAAGAATTCATAGAATTCTCAAGATGTTAAGACTTTCATCGATCAAAAGAAAGATAAGATGAAAATAAGAATGAAAACATAAAAGATAATCAACTCACACTATCATTAATATCATTCATCTAATATTATGGATTAGGTCATTTCAAACCTATCAACATCCTAGATCCAATGATATTAATGAAGTGGAGGAAGTAGGACACCAAAACAAGCATAAAAGAGGCAAAAAACCACATTCTGCCAGCAGGAAATCGATTTCATGCAGAGGGAAATCGATTTCCATAGTGCAGTTTTCAGAAAAAACAGGTCACGCTCAGTAGGAAATCGATTTGAGCCTTAAGGAAATCGATTTCCTCAGTGTAAAATCCAGCAAAAACAGCATTTAGAGGCATAAAACTTGACTTGAACAAACATACAAACACCTTATGATCACACATCAATTGGAGCACGAATTTTCCATCAAATCAACAACAAATAGCACCAATATAGCATCAAAGATGCATTGAACACAAACCACAAAGGATCTACATCATGATACACAAAAAGGATGAAGAAAATTTACCAAATCTTGCACAAACTTGGATCTACTTCAAGAATCACCAACACAAAGCTTGATCTCTCAACAATTGAAGAAAAAAGAGTGAAATGGATGGTGGCTTAGCTCAAAGTTTGTGAGGTTCAAGATGTGACTCACAAACTTTATGAAAGGAATAAGAGCTTTGGTGAATTTGGTAGGGATGAGGAGAGAAATTGCAAGGGATTTGTTGGCTCTCCAAGCTTGAGAAATGAGAGAGTAGTGGGCTCTATTTATAGGATGAGAGCAAGAGTAGTGGTAATTTGGTCTTTTGGCATTTGGTAATTAGCTTGTGTTTAATTGATGATTAAAGTGGTGTTTAAATGATAAGAAAAGGTAAAATGAGGTTTAAGTGGGTTTAATGAAGGGGTTAATTTTGATGAGGTGGAAAATTGGTAAAATGATCAAAGAAAAAGGTGCCAAAATGATGTCAAGCTTCCCTCCTTATATTTTTTGAATTTTGCCTGAAGGAAATCGATTTACCCAGGAGGGAAATCGATTTCACTCTGTTCCAGAAGAGAAATTGGCGCAAAATACACTAGGGAAATCGATTTACCCAGGAGGGAAATCGATTTCATGCTGTCCAGAATGTGATTTTAGTGAAGATTGCTGCAGGGAAATCGATTTACCCAGTAGGGAAATCGATTTCATCAGTCAGAAAAGTGAAAAATGCCTTGTTTATTGCATGTCTTGGCTTGGTACCTACAAAACAAAAGCCTACAAAGAAACAAAGCAATATTTTTGGTATTTGGGTTAGTATAACATGCATACAAGATAAACAATCATTGGTGCTTGATGGTCCCTCTCATTGATGAGGTGAGTGCAACACCATAAACAAACTTCCAAGTGAAGCTCTTGATTAGTGATTGGGATATGAATGATATAGGATCTTAGGGTCAAAAATTGGGGTATGACAATAGGCTAAAAAAGACCTAGTCTGGTGACCTGAGTAAACCTGTACTCAGATGACTGGGTGTCTAATCAATCATAGGTGAAATAATGAAACTCTTGAGTCTTATTATTGTATTAGAGACTAATCCTTCTATTGATTGATCCTTTGCCTGAGTTTTCTTGTTTTTGAGCATCCTCGATTAAATGCCAGATGAAGAAGTGACTGCTCTGGGTACTTGCTTTGACCTGATGAAAATCCTAAAGATATGTCATCTCAGGGGGGTCAAAAATTAGGGTATGACAATAGTGTGAGTTGATTATCTTTTATGCATTTTATTCTTCTTCTCCTTCTTTTTTTCTTTTGATCGATGAAAGTCTTAATACCTTGAGAATTCTTATGGATTCTTGGTAAAGACTAGATCGTTACCTATTTTCTTTTCGTGCGGTATTGCTTTCGGAGAGTGATCCACATATCGCTTCTCTCGCATGCATTAGCACATAAAGTTTTGACCGGCCTCGTTGTAGGGTGATTTCTACATAAATCACTTGGCGATCTGCTTAACATAGCGCAATATTTCGTGTCCCGAATAAAAAAAGATCAAATATGGAAGAGAATTGTATGCGGTTGATTTAAGACTTATGGAGGTTTATCGTGTAGTCGCTATGATTTTATCAAGCTTCTGATAAATTTCCATTGAATTTAAATCCGAGAACATCCTCCACTCACCATCGATCTTTATTACTAACTTTGATAACATACTTGACAAGTTTCAAGATGGTTATCTTTAACATCTAACAACTAACTTTAATTTCCGCAATTTATTATATTGCTCTTTATATTTTTCGCTTTATCGCTTTATTTTATCATTTCATCATATTTACATTCCGCTATTTTCTCTTTGTCCATTTGGACGTTTATATTCCACTATTTTCAATTTGTCCATTTGGACACTATGTTTATGTTTCCGCTATTTTCTTTTTGTCCACTTGGACCATACTTTACTTTTATGCTAAAACACTAATAAACAACAAAAATCTAAAAAACGTTTAAGGCTCTTTCTTGGACTATCGGTTACTATCCTGAGCATTTTGGAGATTCGGACTTATGGACTTAGTAGCTCTGGACCCTTATTTACTCTGCTGTTATTCTGTTTGTCTGGCATTGGATTGTTGTCTGTTTGTACATGCAGGTATTTCCTTGAAAGTCCTTGATGGCTAAATCCAAGGCATTGATATAAGGATTTTACCCAAAAACAGCCGTTACTCTGCCCGATTTTCGTCAGAATTTTAATGTGCTTAATGCAAAGTGGTGCTAAAGATAATAAGTTCATCTGGATCTCCAAGTGATAATGTTGGTTTAGTATTGATATTCCAAAGGATGGGAAATCTAACTTGACTGATAATGTTAAGTGTTGGCTTCTTATTTCGGCCAGACCGTTCTTTTCCTTAGCTTTTATTTTGCGCAATAGGATAGCCTCTTCATCTCCTCCCCTTCTTTAATTTTCAAAATCTTCTTTCTTTTTACAAAACCTTCTTATGTTTGCAACCTTTTCAAAACTATCTTTTTCCCTTAGTGGCTTTTCTTCAAAAAAGTTTAGACACGGTTAATTGTTGAAACGAGTGGTTATACCCCACGATTTTGAAATTGACTGATATAATGGGATCTTTTCCGCGTGAGAGAGCTAGTGGCATACTCGTTGTTTTTATCCGAGTTGGAGCCCTTCTTTCATTTTGCGATGCAAATAACTCATTTGTTCTCATGCTCAAGATTAATGGCTGAGTATTTCTCTCCGACGATGATAAAGTGTTTATTCGTTTTTTTAAAAATGTTTTCCCTTTTAAGCAGAACTACATTAGCTCTGACTTCTCCATTGCACCGAGGAGGTATGTAGGCACAAAGCTTAACGCTTTGCCGAGCTTATTTTAAAAATAAAACAAACTCTTTTTTCGCACACACACGACACAGATTTTCAAAAAGGTTCCTGTGGAGTACCACAGATATGAGGGGTGCTTAAAACCTTCCCCTTGTATAAGCAACACCCGTACCTAAGATCTCATCTTTTTGTTTTAATAAACAGAGTTTGGGTTTTTTCGTTCTTTTCCCTTTTCCTTTGGAAATAATAAAGCGCGGTGGCGACTTTCACTGAAATATTGAGTCGAGTCAATCTAATGGCTTCGATCTCAGATTTTCCCCGCTACAGAAAAAATGGCGACTCTGCTGGGGACCCAATTTTAAGTGTGTTAAGCCTATTTTTGTTTATCTGTGTGTTTTTTATCTGTATATATTATTGTGTGCTTTGTTTGTTTTTTTCTTTTTGGTGCTCGATGGTTCCTCTGTGATGAGATAGAGTCCTAACCCGGACTTTTGAGAGTAACTTGAGATAGGAGGTGGTAAGACCAATAGTTGCATGTCAGGAGAAATCCTTAACATGAGCATCATATGGTGGAACCCCAATCAGTGGAGGCCTCATGGAAGGTAGTAGATGTTGTTACGAACCATCGTAAGCACGCTATTACTTTCAATAGGGAGTGTCCGTAGAAGCTGAATGACCTAGAACCCTTTTAACCCATCCAAGCCTTTTTAGGATGTAGTGCAGAAACAATATCAAGTATCAATTTGAGCTTGTTGTCATGCGATGCTACGCTCAAACGAGGTCTTTTTAGGCATATTATTGGCGCCCATGAGCAATTGTGCGTGCCGGTAGTATCCGATAGAAGATTGAAAACTCTGGGAACCTTTGTAGAACCCGTTCGGCAGGTACAAAATTCCCTAGTACATACATTTGTGGGTGGTTCTTAACTTTGACTCCATGCTCGTGACGTCGAACCTTTGAACCCTGTTTCTGCGACCATGTGTGATCTTGATTGTGATTGATGCATAAACCATACATCCATGCATTCATTTGATTTCCAAGGAACTCATAGGTCTTTCTTTGTAAACATCATAAGTTTCATCAAACTCAATGGATCTTGGGTGTTGATGGGGTGAAAACTCTAATCCACCAAAATGGATGATTGATCTTGATGAAAACTTGATCAAAGCTTTGATCTAGTATAGGATTTACCTCTTTCATGTTTTGATGTTTACAAATTAATAACTTGAATTCCTTGAAAATCAAATAAAATAAAAAGAGACAACAACAATTGCATCATCTGCATACATACATCCAGGTTGTCCAGAAAACTTATCCTTGTCTGTCTCCATCTTCAGAGTTTGTCTGTCTACCGTCAAGCTGATTCCTCCACACAAGTACGGAACTAGAGCCAACGTCAGATTGAGAATGGAATACCAAGAGCAACATAATGCAGAGGTCAGGATGGAAATGGATGAGTTGAAGTCAGGCATGACCAAGCTAACTGAAATGTTGCAAGTTTTGATTGCTAGAGGAGAACCGCCTCAGAAAACTGTCATTGTTGAAGTCTCAAGTGCTGATGTTGACCCTCAACCTACTCAACAACCACCTTCTACATGGCCTGAGTTTGGTTTGCCACCTGGTTACACTCCTCCCTATGAGAAGACTCCAGGTATTGGTCAATCTCCACAACTTGTGATTGGTCAAGCTTCAAATCCAGTGTTTCATGCTCTTGTCTTCACTGAATCTCAGCCTATCATGCACACTGTTGCTCAGCCTATCATGCACACTGTTGCTCAACCTACTTATGTGAATCCTCTATTTGAATATCAAGCTGGTCGTTCCCAGAATGGAAGTCAAGGTGATGCTGGAGATATTGAAGATGTCAAAGAGTAGTATCATACTTTAGAAAAGCGCCTGAGAGCCATGGAAGGAAATGATTACTTTGGAATTACTGCTGAAAACATGTGTTTGGTTTCCGACTTTGTCATGCCTGCAAAATTCAAGACTCCTGAGTTTGAGAAATATAAAGGGAACACTTGCCCAATAAGCCATTTGACCATGTACTATCGCAAGATGGCTGCTTATACCCAGAATGACAAATTGCTTATCCATTGCTTTCAAGATAGTTTGAGTGGAGCTTCGCTGAAATGGTATATGGGACTTGAGAAGAGTAACATTCATTGCTTCCAAGATCTGACTGATGCTTTCATGAAACAATATAAGTATAATATGGACATGGCACCTGATCGCCAACAACTACAAAACATGTCTCAAAAAGAGAAAGAATCTTTCAAGGAGTACGCTCAACGCTGGAGAGAGCTAGCTTCTCAAGTGGAGCCACCTTTAGCTGAAAAGGAGCTGACTGGCATGTTTATGGACACTCTCTCACCTTTATTTTGGGAGAAGATGATTGGCAGTGTATCTTCCAACTTCACAGACCTGGTAACCATTGGTCAGAGACTTGAAGAGGGAATCAAGAATGGGAAAGTTACTCATGTTGCTGAATCTTCTGGTGGATTGAAGAAACCTTATGGAAACTTCCACAAGAAGAAGGAGAATGAGACCAATGCTGTGTCAGATGACAAAAGGGGATCTCGTCGTAGACCTCAAAATGATGATCAACCTTATGTAGCTGCTGTTGCTCCTGTGCAAGTTCAAAATGCTTATCAGAATCAGAATCGCGATATGACTCACTTTGATCCTATTCCTATGACTTATACTAAACTGTATCCTGCTTTGGTCCATAAAGGGTTGATTACAACAAGAGCCATGCCGCCTCCTCGAAACCCTCCCTCAAAAAGATTCCGAGCTGATCTTCATTGCGAATTCCATCAGGGTGGTGCTGGCCATGATTTAGAAGGTTGTTATGATTTGAAGACTAGAGTTTAAGAGTTGGTGAGATCAAAGATGCTCTCTTTCAAGGATATGGGTCCTAATGTTGTCACTAATCCTTTGCCAGATCAGAGTGGCTGAAGACAAGTCAAGGCCCGATTTTCCTAAAGCCAAGTGTTTCAGACGAGATAGCTCATATTTGTTGCTGATTAGTCACTAGGCCTTGTTTCTGTACTGTTTGCATTTCCTTAATTGTGTTGTTTACTTTTAGACTTTGTTTGTTTCTTAATGGTGATTTTAATGAAATGAGCATTGCATATTTTGAATTCATTCACATCCACTATGTTTATGCTTATGCCTTCTTTTACAAAACTTTTTCTTCCATTTTCTTTCTCTATCAAATTTGTGTTTTATGCAAAGATTGGAGGGAGGATGATAACAACGAAATACCCAAGTTGTTGAACTGTATGCTTTCAAATAAAACTCTGCTGATGATGTACATGCATTGTTTCAATTCCCAAACACTGGAGAAATAAGGAAGTTAATCCCTTGTCAACCCCTTTGAGCCTTCGAAGTAGGAGTTTCTTTCTGTACGAAAAAACCCGCATTTTAAACCTGGGGCAGGGTAGTTATCAGTTAATTTGGCTGTGCATTCTATTTCAAAAGAATCATTCAGTACACCTTTCAACAAAGGTTTCAATCACAAGAGTTCCTCCGCACACATCAAAGAAGTGTTAGAGATGTCAATCAAAAGCTGACGATGGTTATTCTTAATCATTAAGCAAGGCAGTCAATATCTTTAAAAAAATGCATAAAAAAGATATATACAAAGAAAAGCCTGCTAAGTCAACACCAAAAACGACTTAGGTAAAAATCAAGGCACCCCGCTGACTGTAAGTTCAAAAATAAACAATTCAGGCAAAAGTTAGGGATATATAAAAAGAAAAGATGAAAAAAGAGAAGTCAATAAATCCTCAAGCAACACAATGTTGTGACAACAAAAGGAAGAAGTGACTGCCATCTCAAAAGTTCTCTTTGCTTATGAACTATCATCATTATCAAATGTGCAATTCCAGAAGCCTCTTGGAACCTGAATACATGAGTTGAATTAACTGAGTTTTAGGAATGGAGATCATCACGAAGATGGGGTGGGTTGCAAAATTTTTTAGCCTTATATCCTTTGTTTCTAAAAACCATGAACCTGACCACGTTACAACCTTTAAAAGACCTAATTGAAGCAAGGTTTGTTTGAAAGCATACTACAACAAGGTTGCGTAAGCTGACTCCCATGAGATTTACCAATCATTTGTTTTGATACCATATCCTTGTTTTATCTTTCACTTTAAACGTCTTAACCCTCATGTTTTGACCAGTGATTCCATTTGCTTTACATCAATAACATCATTCCAATAATGATTTTGATTTCAAAAATATGCTTTGAGCATTGCATTAAAATTACCATTCTTGAATGAACATTTTATTTGCAAGTAAGCACTCATCTTTCAGGAAGTTCAAACAGTCGAGAAACTTGATCAGTGATCCTATCAGGGGCACATTATTTCAAGATCCTATTATTCAGATGTTCAGTCAAGATTTGTTGATCAGAATATCCTTTCAAGACTTATACTGGGGCAAGCCATCCCAACATGCATTCCAAGAATTGAAGCCATGATCAGTTCATCCCCAATATAGTTCAGCTGAAGCCATGATCAGTTAACTTGCAACAATTAATGAATCAGGGGAAATCTTCTTCAGCAATCCCCAAGCACAGTTTATTAGTCCTTCCCAAAAGGATCATCATTTTGATACAATTACCAATATGAAAAGAAGTGTGTCCAAGCATCTTCTTCATAAGCAGAGTTGGCAGAGCTCCCACGTTAAGGAATCAGAGTTCCTATCGTGCCTCACAAAAGAGTCTACCTCAAATCGTCACAAATTATCGCATTGCATTAAGCATATATCATGCATAGAAAGATTCAACATCATGCATGGAAACAAATTTCATACTCATTTGCATTTTCTAAGGTCCTGTTGTTATCAACATCTTACCTTGAGATCAAAGTCCAACTCACTTGGCACCTACCAAAAACAGTTACTTGTTTGTCTCCTCCATCTAGTTCTACTCCTAGATGTCTCTTTTTTCTTTCAGTGCCATTCCTGAAAGATGTTTCTCACTTTATTCAATGCCATTCCTGGATATTGTGATTTCTTACCTCATTCAGTGCCATTCCTGAGTGTTGTGATTCTCCTTTCTTTCAGTGCCATTCCTGAAAGATGTTTCTCACTTTATTCAGTGCCATTCCTGGACATTGTGATTTCTTACCTCGTTCAGTGCCATTCCTGAAAGATGTTTCTCACTTTATTCAGTGCCATTCCTGGACATTGTGATTTCTTACCTCGTTCAGTGCCATTCCTGAGAGTTGTGATTCTTCTTTCTTTCAGTGCCATTCTTGAAAGATGTTTCTCACCTTATTCAATGCCATTCCTGGATATCGTGATTTTCTCACCTCATTCAGTGTCGTTCCTAAATGTTGTTGACCCTCTTTTACTTCTTTCAGTGCCATTTCTGAAGGACCATTCAGATCACTTTATCTGGTGCCATTCCTGGATATCGTTTTCTCACTTCATTCAATGCTATTCTCGGATGTTGTGATCTTCACTTTATTCACTGCTATTCTTGAATATCGTGATCCTTTTATCTGGTGCCATTCCTGGATATCATTTTCTCACTTCATTCAATGCTATTCTCGGATGTCGTGATCTTCACTTTATTCACTGCTATTCTTGAATATAGTGATCCTTTATCCAATGCCATTTTTGGATATTGTTTTCTCACTTCATTCAATGTTATTCTCGGATGTCGTGATCTTCACTTTATTCACTACTATTCTTGAATATCGTGATCCTTTCTATCCAGTGCCTTTCCTGGATGTCCTTTCCAAATTCAGTCATGCTTTACTCTTGGGAGCTTCTGTTTATTGTCTCTTTCTCCCATGAAGTCCAGTGCCATTCTTGGATAACACATGCCTTTTCCCCAGTGGAATCCTTTCTTATCCCCCCAGTGGTGTTATATTTCTCTCTATTCCATAATCATACTTGATGCATCCATTAGCATCACATTATACCTTAGGTTCAAAAATTGTGTGTGTTATATTTAAGTCTCTTTAATCATGTCGAGCTGAGGATTTTAACCCTCACATCTCCTGATTGAAGAAACTTAAATAGGGGCATCTGTCATACCCCAATTTTTGACCCTAATATCATATATCATTTGCATTTCAATCATCAATCAAGATCACAATCTTGAGGTATCATTTTTCCTTTGAGGGGAATCATCAAGCCCTTTTAGCCTTTTATTTGTTTTATACTAACCAAAATCCAAAAATATGTATTTTGTCTCTTTTGTTCATATTTTACAGGTAAAAGATCGGGCAGAAATCAAAACAGTGCAAGAAAACAGATTTTTGAAGATTTCACTATGGAAATCGATTTACCCATGAGGGAAATTGATTTCCCTGTGGCGAAATTCAAAAAAATATAAGGAGGGAAGCTTGACATCATTTTGGCACCTTTTTTTATTTGATCATTTTACCAATTTTCCACCTCATCAAAATTAATTCCCTTCATTAAACCTTTTTTAACCCCATTTTACCATTTAAATACCATTTAAACACCAATTAAACACAAGTTAATTAACCAAAAGCAAAAAGACCAAACTGCCACTACTCTTGCTCCTATCCTATAAATAGAGGTCTCTACTCTCTCATTTCTCAAGCTTTTGATAGATAAAAAAGTTCTTGCAAATTCATTTCTCAAGCTTGGAGAGCCAAAAAAGTGCTTGCAAATTCATTTCTCACCCTTTCCAAAACCCTCACCCAAAGTTCATTCTCATAGAATTAGTGAGATTTACATCGAATCTCACTAGTTTTGAACTAAACCTCCTACATTTCACTCTTTTCTTCGTTTGTTCATCTCCAATTTTGAAGGATCTACATACTTTGTGCTTGTTCTTGAAGCTATTTCAACATTTGATTCAAGAATTGGTAAATTCCTAAACTCTAAGATGTAGATCTTTGTTGCTTGTGTTTAATGCATCTTTGATGCTATATTGGTCCTATTTGATGGTGAATTGGTGGAAAATTCGTGCTCCAATTGATATGTGATCATAAGGTGTTTGTATGTTTGCTTAAGTCAAGTTTTATGCTTCTTAATGCTGATTTTTTGAAAACTGCACTGAGGAAATCGATTTCCTCAGGGAAATCGATTTCCATTCCGTTTCTGCGCCAGATTTGAAAACCTGCACTAAGGAAATCGATTTCCTCCTTAGGCAAATCGATTTCCCCTAGGACAGAATGTGTTTTTTGCCTTTTTTATGCTTGTTCTGGCTTCCTTCTTCCTCCACTTCATTAATATCATTGGATCTAGGATGTTGATAGGTTTGAAATGACCAAATCCATAATATTAGATGAATGATATTAATGATAGTGTGAGTTGATTATCTTTTATGCATTTTATTCTTCTTCTCCTTCTTTTTTTCTTTTGATCGATGAAAGTCTTAATACCTTGAGAATTCTTATGGATTCTTGGTAGAGACTAGATCGTTACCTATTTTCTTTTCGTGCGGTATTGCTTTCGGAGAGTGATCTACATATCGCTTCTCTCGCATGCATTAGCACGTAAAGTTTTGACCGGCCTCGTTGTAGGGTGATTTCTACATAAATCACTTGGCGATCTGCTTAACATAGCGCAATATTTCGTGTCCCGAATAAAAAAAGATCAAATATGGAAGAGAATTGTATGCGGTTGATTTAAGACTTATGGAGGTTTATCGTGTAGTCGCTATGATTTTATCAAGCTTCTGATAAATTTCCATTGAATTTAAATCCGAGAACATCCTTCACTCACCATCGATCTTTATTACTAACTTTGATAACATACTTGACAAGTTTCAAGATGGTTATCTTTAACATCTAACAACTAACTTTAATTTCTTCAATTTATTATATTGCTCTTTATATTTCTCGCTTTATCGCTTTATTTTATCATTTCATCATATTTACATTCCGCTATTTTCTCTTTGTCCATTTGGACGTTTATATTCCGCTATTTTCACTTTGTCCATTTGGACACTATGTTTATGTTTCTGCTATTTTCTTTTTTTCCACTTGGACCATACTTTACTTTTATGCTAAAACAGTAATAAACAACAAAAATCTAAAAAACGTTTAAGGCTCTTTCTTGGACTATCGGTTACTATCCTGAGCATTTTGGAGATTCGGACTTATGGACTTAGTAGCTCTGGACCCTTATTTACTCTGTTGTTATTCTGTCTGTCTGGCATTGGATTGTTGTCTGTTTGTACATGCAGGTATTTCCTTGAAAGTCCTTGATGGCTAATTCCAAGGCATTGATATTAGGATTTTACCCAAAAATAGTCGTTACTCTGCCCGATTTTCGTCAGAATTTTAATGTGCTTAATGCAAAGTGGTGCTAAAGATAATAAGTTCATCTGGATCCCCAAGTGATAATGTTGGTTTAGTATTTATATTCCAAAGGATGGGAAATCTACCTTGACTGATAATGTCAAGTGTTGGCTTCTTTTTTCGGTTAGACCGTTCTTTTCCTTAGTTTTTATTTTGCGCAATAGGATAGCCTCTTCATCTCCTCTCCTTCTTTAATTTTCAAAATCTTCTTTCTTTTTACAAAACCTTCTTATGTTTGCAACCTTTTCAAAACCTTTCTTCAAAAATATCTTTTTCCCTTAGTGGCTTTTCTTCAAAAAAGTTTAGACACAGTTAATTGTTGAAACGAGTGGTTATACCCCACGGTTTTGAAATTGATTGATATAATGGGATCTTTTCCGCATGAGAGAGCTAGTGGCATACTCGTTGATTTTATCCGAGTTGGAGCCCTTCTTTCATTTGGCGATGCAAAGAACTCATTTGTTCTCATGCTCAAGATCAATGGCTGAGTATTTCTCTCCGACGACGATAAAGTGTTTATTCGTTTTTTTAAAAATGTTTTCCCTTTTAAGCGGAACTACATTAGCTCTGACTTCTCCATTGCACCGAGGAGGTATGTAGGCACAAAGCTTAACGCTTTGCCGAGCTTATTTTAAAAATAAAACAAACTCTTTTTTCGCACACACACGACACAGATTTTCAAAAAGGTTCCTGTGGAGTACCACAGATATGAGAGGTGCTTAAAACCTTCCCCTTGTATAAGCAACACCCGTACCTAAGATCTCTTCTTTTGGTTTTAAAAAACAAAGTTTGGGTTTTTTCGTTCTTTTCCCTTTTCCTTTGGAAATAATAAAGCGTGGTGGCGACTTTCACTGAAATATTGAGTCGAGTCAATCTAATGGCTTCGATCTCAGATTTTCCCCGCTACAGACATGTGCGGATTGCATTTCTTTCTGGGTCAACCAATGCACACTCTTCTTTACAGAAGGTCGACCTGGAAGACTGAATACTGATAAGGTGAATTGACTCCTCTGGTTGACACTTACCGGATTCCGTATGGTTCTAGGAGTTAACATCAAGTGATTGAAATAATGACTGCAAAAATGTGATGTTTCTCGATGCAAGTAATGTGCACATATAGAACCTTCAACTCTTGCTTTATTCTTCACTGATCGCTTTGAACCACCCATGAACCTTTCAAACGGATACATCCACCTATATTGAACTGGTCCATCAAGAAAAGCTTCATATGCAAGATGCACAGGTAAATGTTCCATGGAGTCAAAGAAACCAGGCGGAAATACTTGTTCCAACTTACAAAGAGTGATTGCAATGTTTTGGTCCAACTTCATGATGTCTTCCACTTTTAAAGCTGACACACAAATATCTCTAAAAAACTGACTAATTTCAGTTAGTGGATCAAAAACATGTTTAGGTAGCGAGCCAAATGCAGTTGATAGCAATTGTTCCATAAAAATGTGACAATCGTGACTTTTCGTTCCATGCAACTTCCTAGTGTTAGGGTCAGCACACCTTGATAAATTCGATGAATACCCATCGGGCATTCTCAAATCTTTTAGCCATCGACAAACAGCTTTAGCTTCTTAGGAAGTCAAAGTGAAACAAGCCTTGGGTTTTAATAACTTTCCATTCGATAGAGGCTTCAACTCCAGCTCTCTTCTGTTACACCATTGTTCCATGTCTTGTTTGACCTTCTAAGTATCTTTTGTTTTGCCTTTCACATCCATCATTGTGTTAAATACATTATCAAAAAAATTCTTCTCAATATGCATAACATCTAGATTATGGCGCAACAAGTTATCTTTCCAATATGGGAGGTCCCAAAATATACTTCTTTTTGTCCAATTGTGCGTGATTCCGTATCCTTCAATTCGACATACTTTGCCAGTATCTGTTCCCATATAGCCCATGGTGGCAATCGAGGCGGAGGCAAATCTTTCACTCGTACATCTTTTTTAAAGTTTGTCATGTTTCTTCTATAGGAGTGATTTCGTGGTAGGAATCTGCGGTTACAGTCAAACCACGAGCTTTTCCCACCTTTAGCCAACGTGAACCCTTGGTTGTTTCCCATGCAATGCAGACAACCCATTTTGCCATGCATACCCCAACCAGAAAACATGCCATATGCTGGAAAGTCGTTGATGGTCCACGTCAAGGAAGCTCATATTGTAAAGTTTTGTTTACGTGATACATCATAAGTCCATTCTCCAATCCACAATCTCTTCAAATCATCAATTAAAGGTTGTAAATACACATCAATTCTTGATTTTGGACTCGAAGGTCCTGGAATGACGCACGTCAAAAACATGTATGGTTTTGTCATGCACATCTCAGGAGGGAGGTTGTAAAGGGTTACAATAACTGGCAAACAAGAATACATACTTCCCGACGCTTGAACATAAGGAGTAAAACCATCTGAGCATAATCCAAGCCTGACATTTCTAGGTTCTGCGGCAAAATCAGGATGTATTCGATCAAAGTGCTTCCATGCCTCGCCATCAGATGAATGCCACATAGTGCCTGGACTTGTTTTATTTGTGCGATGCCATGTCATTTGACTTGTCCTGTGCATTGAAGCAAACATTCTTTTTAACCTTGGTATTATTGAAAGATAAAACATGGACTTTTCTGCTACACGACCTTGATTAGTGTTAACGACTCTACTGCAAACTTTATATTTTGGACTCATACAAAACTTACATTCCTCCAACAATCCATCTTGAGTACCAAACTCATTGTCGTAAAACAACATACAACCATTAATGAAACAATCAATCTTTCTTACTCTTAAGCCCAACTTCGACACCAACTTTTTTGCTTCATAAAATGTTGTAGGCAAGTTGTCTTTCATTGCAGTTGAGTCTAACATCATTTTTACGAAGAATTCCAAACACTGATCAGGAACATTCCAATTTGACTTGGCGGCCAATAATCTCACACACATTGATAACTTTGAGACAGATGATCCATCAAACAACGGCGTATTCATCTCATTCAACAACTGATAAAATTTCCGCGCTTCCTCATTCGACAACTCTTCCCCACCAAAATCTTCAGGTTGATCATAGGTCACGTTCACACCAAAAGCATCCTCAACCATGTCACCAATCAGATTGAAGTATTCCTCATATTCCATAGGCGGTCGACTACTTGAAGCATGCGCGTTGCTAGTCTCTGGTACGTTACTAGGAAGTTCTTCACCGTTAAACGTCCAAACCCAATAATTTGCAATGAAACCCCTTCTATGCAAATGAGATGTTATTTCCTGTGGGTCACTAATTATTGGTCTACATTCACATTTAAGACAGGGACACCCAACTCCTCCTTCGCTTCGACATAATTCCTGAGCAAACGCCCAACTGATAAACCCTTAAACTCCTACTATAAAATTGGGTTTAAGTCTCATTCTTCCTGGAAATGTTCTATCTTATATCCAACTACGATAATACCGATAATATTCCATACTGCATATTTATACAATCATTGTCATTTTGAGTTAATAATATTAATCAACTTAATATTATTCTTAAACGTATACTAGTTAATATTTACTATTCTTAAAAATATTATTTAATAACAATACTACTAATATTTTTAACTACACATGTTATATTGAACATATGTTAACCATAAAGATATTATTTTTTTAACTACACATTTTAAACTACATATATTGGAAATATTATTTAATGAAAAATACTACTATTATGTTTTTGTTACATATATAGTAATAAAAATAAGAAATAAGAAATATTACTATTATGTTTGGAAATATACAAACACATACATATTATGTTTTTATTACATAATAAAAACTGTTTTTATTAAATATATCATATACATATACATATTTTGTTTTCATTATATATATATATATATATATATATATATATATATATATATATATATATATATATATATATACAAATTCTTTTTAAAATATATAAATATAATATATATTCTGTTTTTTTAAATATAGTATAATATTACTCATTATAATAAATAATATATATAATAAAAATTAAAAAATGAAAACTTTATAATATATATAATTATTATATTAGTTTTGAATATATTAAATTTGTTTAAGTTATAATAATCTATTTTTTAAAGCGAGAACTTTATAATATATATCTATACTATATTCTTAAAAATGAAAACTTTATAATATATATAACTATTATATTCGTTTTAAAATTATATTAATACTTATAATAATCTATTTTATATATTATAAAATATTAAACAAAAAATTTGTTTTAATAATATTTTAATAAATAATAATTTTAATAATAGTTCTAATATAATCTATTAGATATGTTTATACTCTATTAGATATGTTTCTAACACCTACTTTAATTCATAACCCATAATTCATACTCAGTACAGCAAACGTTACAAATTTTATTTTCAACGATTCCACATTATAACTTATTAGTACAACAGACATATCTAATTTTATTTTAATATAACCTAATAAATCTATTAAAAACTTATCTCTTTAAAATCTATACAAAAATAACCTAATAAATCTATTAAAAATATACTACATTAGAAAAAAAATAACTTACCTCTTTTAATTTTCAATCTACTCCTCCTTTTTCAATCTACTCCACCTTCTTCAATCTACTAAATCTATACAAAAAAAAATCAAAAATTAAAAACAGAATATAGAATGAAATTATAAGAAAATAATGATGTAACCTTAATTACCTTTGATATAAAAAAAATATTTGGGATTGAATTGGTATTTCAATTGGATTTTGGGAGAGAAGGGTTGGATTTGGGAGAGAAGGTTGTGGTTCTGGGTTTGGTTTTGCAGAGGAAAACGAAAATGAATGTGTTCTTGTATGGTGGTGGAGTAAATTGAATTGGGTACATAACTACACAATGTAGCGACGTGAGAATCACATCGCTATTTGCCACGTGAGAAACATGTCGCAACATGGCAACGGTAACATTAATTAATGTCTCTGCCTGCAAAGTTGTCAATATGTCACTTCAGTGGAATGTTGTGTTTGGTTTCTAAATGTTACGACGTGTTTTAACGTCACAACCAAATTTTTAAAAATTTGAATATTCCCCCCATGTAAACGTTATGGCTTTTAATGAATTAATTTATAAATTTAATGTAGCGACGTGTATCCCACGTCGCAACCTTTTTTCATATAATCCAATGCATGACTTCTGATTACTTTATGGCTATAAAGTTATTTAATATTTAAAAACACCTCGCAAAGTGATTTTCACGTCGCTACAGGAAATTTTGAGCCTCGTGTTTTCCACGTCGCTAATATACGTCGCTAATTTTGAGCCACGTGTTTTCCAAATGCCATAATTACTGATCAAGATAGAGCAATGAAGAATGCAATTGAGACTGTATTTCCAACGGCTCGACACAAATGGTGCTTATGGCATTTAATGAAAAAAATTCCAGAAAAGTTTGCTAGATATTCCAATTATGAGTCAATTAAAACACTTTTGCATGATATTGTATATGATTCTATAAGCAAAAGTGATTTTATGATGAGGTGGAAACATATGGGTGTGTATTATGAACTACACGATAATGAATGGTTGAAAGCGTTATTTGATGAGCGGCATCGGTGGGTTCCTATATATGTTAGGGACACATTTTGGGTTGGAATGTCAACTACACAACGAAGTGAAAGTATGAACTCATTTTTTTATGGATATGTAAACTCAAAGACAACATTGAAGCAATTTGTTGAACAATACGATAATGCATTGAAGGATAAAATTGAAAAGGAGAGCATGGCTGATTTTGGGTCATTTAATACAATTATTGCTTGTGTAAGTCACTTTGGCTTTCAGGTTCAATTCCAAAAAGCATTTACCAATTCAAAGTTCAAAGAATTCCAATTCGAAATTGCTTCGATGATGTATTGCCATGCATGTTTTGATAAATTGGAGGGATTAGATTCCATATTTTGCGTTACAGAGAGTAAGAAAGTGCACGACCAGATGAAAGACATTGGGTTCATGGTATTCTTCAATGAAAAAAGCTTCTTGTTTCAATGCACATGTTGCTTGTTTGAATTTAAAGGCATTGTATGCAAGCACATCCTTTGTGTGCTTAAGCTCAGAGGAAAAACAGATTCTATCCCTAACAATTATATTTTGGCACGATGGAGGAAGGATGTAAATCGCAGACATACACTTATTAAATGCGGTTTAGATAATATGTCTAGAAAATCTGAATTGCAGCGTGTTGATAAAGCTTGTGATGCCTTTTACGAAGTTGCTTCAAGAAAGATAAATAGTGAAGATGATTTATTGAAAGTGATGAATTGGATTAAAGAATTGAAAATTGAGATAGCGTGTAAAGAATCATCTCCTAGAACTGTAGAAAAAGATACTCCAACTCAAAACCAGACTATTATTCTTGATCCAACAGTGACTCGAAGTAAAGGGCGTCCTCCTTAAAAAGAAAAACTTCTAAAGTTGATCAAATTGTGAAGAAGAAGCTTGCACCAAAAAAAACTAAAAAATGCAGCCAAAAAAATAAAGATCAAGAAGAGGTGAGCATGAAATTTATAATGTTTACTGATATAATAGTAATAGTTGATATGTCAAATTTAAGAGTTTTTTTATTGTAGGGCATATCCACATCCAGAATACATGATAAAGAACCTGAAGTATTTTTCACATCTCAACTTGGTGATGGAATTGGAACACAGGAAAGCATTCAAGGAAATACTGAGTATACAAAATGGATGAATAGTTACAGTACTATGACTAATTTAGCTCCTATTTGTCTAAATAAAAAACATCTTGATGAAATAAATCAGATATCAAAATTTAATTTATTACTCTTTACTCTTACTTGAACATTTATGATATAGAAACAACTTATTTAATATAAATCTGTTTTAGGTTTCATACCATTCTAAAAAAATGGCCCATATTTTGAACTTTCACAGGTATTAATTGTTTATTTTGTTTCAATATATTAAATTTTTAATATAAAATCCTTCATTCAAAATCTTTGTAATTTTTTGTAGGTACAACATCAAATGAATGAAGAACCATCTTTGTCGTTGGAAGTGAATAATTACTTTTTAAGTTTTTGTACTTTTTATGATATACTGTGTTTTCTTTCTTCTCTTGGTTGAGGTTTTGTTCTGTTATGTCATTTTCCATCTACTGTGTTTTTCTAGTCTGAGAGGTTTAAGTTTTGTTGCATTCAAAACATGGTATAATTTTTGACATCAATACAATTACAAGTCAAAAGAGCACCCATCTACATTCCATATCTTTTAATTTTTGACATCAATTCCTAAACTCCATTAGACATGTTTGGAACCATTGCTAGCAGCAAGTTCAATAACCTTATTATGTCAATTTAATTTCTTTTAAGTGCAGCCTTCTTAATTACTTGTTTCAATGTAATATAATTCCTTTATGTAATTGAGAACTATAGAACCAAAAAAGAGTCTATGAAACAGAATTACAGTTGGTATCAACCTCTTCTTAATCCCTGTTACAATATCATATCTGCATAAAAAAATTGCAATTCATAAGTCAGTTTTAAAACTAATGTCACACCAACAGAATCCAAAATTTAATAGTTATGTCACACCTAGGGCTGTGCAAAAAACCCGGTTCATAAGAACCATTTAATAAAAACCGGAAACCAATTTTGAATAATCCAAATTGTTTTTTAAAAAACTGAACCATTACCACTTTTCATATTAAAGCAGTATATGGGTATCCAGCTTTCAAAACCGGTACAACCCAAAAAGTCCATATTTTACAAACTCAATTATATGGGTATCCAGTTTTCAAAATCGGTACAACCCAAAAAGTCCATATTTTACAAACTCAATTTTAGTGTCTAGGCCTTGTTTCATTATCATTACCTTTTTTTATTTGTATATTTCAAACCGTACAGTACCACCACCACCACCGTATAAACTTACAAATTTATTTTATCAAATTTAAATTTAATTCTATAAAAAGAAAAATATATAAATAAAAAAATAAAAACTGTACGTATTTTACTATTTACAAGAATACTAAGTAAATTTAAATTTATAATAATTTTTACATAAATATTAATGTTTAATTTATTATTGAAAAATAATCATATATTTTCTTTTAAAAAATATATAAAACTGACATTTTTTATTACAATATTATTACTTCAACAATTTGTTTTATAAAAAACCTATTACTCCAAGTGGGAGTTACTCCAATCTATCTCTGGACAGTTTTAAAACAGATTTTTAAGTGATAGAAAAAGCAGAGATTTTAAATGATAAAAAAAAGAATAGAGAAACCAATACATTCAATCATACTCCGTGGTCGGGGCGGCGTGGTTTTCAACCACCAAGAAGTGGTTAGTTTCAATGATGCCAATGAAGTTTTCTCTTTTGAAAATACCATATCTTCATCACATAAGATGAGGGGTTTTGCTATTTATAAGACGCCTAAGGCACCACGCGCGCCGCACGTGCTGTACTATTCAGAGGAATGGCGGTCATTAACCCTATAGCCTAGGGAATAGAGTAGCCATCATTTCGCATTAAATGCGACACGCCCCCCTATCAACTTTTCTGAAACGACACGCTTCCCTACTCCCGGCCTGACCCTTCTTCTACCCGGAAACGCACGACCTACCTTCCTCGGATATCTTATGCTCGGACCCCCGGATCAACTTCTTATAAGTTGTTACTCCTCTGACCGGAAGCAACGACTTGGGGGGCTCCTGTTCTGGACCGGCCCAATCCAGTCAATTGGGCCATTCCTGCCTTCGGCCCAATACGCGTCGGATCACGAGGACCGGGAAAACTTGCCAAACACTCGACCACGAGGACCCCTCGTGCTCGGCAAACAATCCACGCATCTCCTAAATATCCGCCCCAGAAGGAGGAGTCCAACCCGCTCAAAAACACCGTATAAATAGCCCTCTACAAACTGAGGGCAAGGTAATATTTTCTTACCTAAAAACCATATTACTTTGTTGTACCTTGTGGAATACATACTTACTTTGGCATCGGAGTGCCTTGCAGGTACAACCCTTTTTTCCCATATTCATCATCCCGAACTTCAAGCCTTCATTGTTGCTGGCCATCTGATCTGCTCGGTAAGATCATATATATATATATATATATATATATATATATATATATATATATATATGAGGAGGAGGGTTATATTGACTCCAAGAGTAAGTTATAATAACTTACTCCACATCTTGACCATTAATTCTTTTCAATCTAATGGTTAAAAATAATAAGTCATTAAATGTGGAAAGAGAAAACTATTCCTTGTTATTTTTAACCATTAAATTGAAAAAATTTAATGGTCAAGATGTGGAGTAAGTTATTATAACTTACTCTTGGAGTCAATATAACCTTCCTCTCTCTCTCTCTCTCTCTCTCTCTCTCTCTCTCTCTCTCTCTCTCTCTCTCTCTCTCTCTCTCTCTCTCTCTATATATATATATATATATATATATATATATATATATATATATATATATATATATATATATATATATATATATATATATATATATATATATATATATATATATATATATATATATATATATATATATATATATATATATATATATATATATAAAATGGAGCAGTGATTATTAAAAAAAATATTAAAATATAGGTGTCAGCTTAAATATTTATTAAGGATTCATCAAAATAATATACAGTATTTTTTCTTCAATTCCAAAATAAGCAATTTTTAGATTAAAAAGTTTATTTTAAATATCTGTAGCTTATAAAATATTCGTTTTTTATTGAATCAACCTACAATTAAACTAAAAAAACTATTTCCTATAAAAATAAAAATAAATGAAAAATCTTTTGAAAAACTGGGTTATAATTAAAACTAGTTTTAAACTGGTTTTGAACCGATTTTGAACCACTATCAATTATTAAAGTGGTTTTTACAACAAGTGGTTTGGTTTATAAACTAAAACCATAAAATAGGGTTGGTTCACATGATTTGTGTAACAACTCAGTAATCCAACACAGATGCAGAAATGAAATACTCAAATTATATTCAATAAACTTTAGAAAAAAATAGTACAATGAAGATAATTGTTAGAATGATAAAGGAAAGATAAAGAAGGATAACAATGCTATAGCCTAAGTACAAGACTAATAGCAACCAGAAGAGCATAAGCTCATAGAGAGAAGAGAGTGGTTCCAATCATTTTTCTAGACCCCTTTCTTGCTAATCTTTTCTTCCTTTTATAAAAGGTTAAGAGGATATTTTCATGTTAGAATTATCCCTTAATTGTTGGATCAAGTGACACATGTCCCTTTTCTCTAACCAATTGTTTATTAAACTTTGATGATTGGGCTTTGCTTATATTTGGATCATAACATTACTCCCCCCATTAAAATCAACCTTGTCCTCAAGGTTGAAGTTAACAAAACATTGGTGTTGGGTGATAGGAGCAATTCTCCAAGAGGCCTCCAAAACAAGAGTCAAGTAGTATAGAACTTCCCAATGAACTAGACCAGCCACCTGAATCCCATTGCTGGAATAGTAAAGTCTTTGTGGGAAGGAAAAAATATCCACTTCCACCAGAATCAAATTTCATGGAGCGTTTTCCTTTCATTGTCATCTTCATGTATTCTAAAGTCAAGCTTGTAGATATCATGTTGTGAATATTGAAAGGGAGAGCAAAATGATAAGAGGTCAAGACACATGAATCCATTGCTTCCACTTTTGGTGTATCAGCTAGAAGGATATTGGCCAAGCATAGAATAATAGCACATTTCCTTTGTTGTAATTGAAAGAGTACTACAAACATTAACATTTTCTGAACATCAATTTGAATATCATAAACTAATGTGAATGATACTAGAAGATTATCATTTGTGGAGTTGTTGGAATGATGTGGCTGAATTGTTGTAAAAATGATTTCATGGAAATCATATGGAGTATGATCATCTTGAGACAATCTAGATTTACCACCTTTTCTAGAAGCAGTGAATACTTCATAAACAAGTCCAATAACAGCTAGATTAAGCAATGCACATATTACCCAATGACCCAACTCTGCATTCTCTATTATGGACATGAACTTTCTTTCTTGTCCGTCAACTCCTTGTAATGATTCCATAGGCTCAGGTGAGAAAACAATAGGAGCATACAATGCATAATCACTTAATTCCCATGGCCAAATTTCAAACATGTTAAATACTTCTATAGAATGTCTTGCTAATGGAGAAAGTTGTGGAAAGACCCTATGATAAACAAGCAAGTAACCACCATCCTCCAAGAGGGCAAGCATATCAGCTTCAAATTTTCTCACCAAAGATTGATAAAGGGTACAATATACCAATTCAATATCCCCAATCTCTAGAGTACCCAATTCTTGAAGCCCATCCTTGATTGTGAAATGAAACTGTTTATTATGGATAAATATAGAGCTTCTACAGAGTTGTGAAAGAAATCTCACAATTCTCACCATGGTTTGCTTACCAATCAACAATTCATTGCCAACAATTTTAGCCAAGCAAAGAGTAAAAACATAAAGTTTAAATGCATAGCCAATGCAATAGCCAAAAGCAAATTTCTTGCATTTCAATAAGATTGCATCGCAGAGTTGTACCACATATGAAAGGCCTTGTGTGCCCAATAGCAAGCTTTCAAAAGTAGCACAAGATAGTAGAACATTGTCTATGAAGAGCTTAATTTGCTGTGGAACTGAAATTTGAAGCCTTGCAGAATTTGTAATCATGTACTGAAAGAGAACAATGTTCCAAAAGAAAGTAATTTTTAGAGGCCTTTCTACAAACAAATGGTAGGTGTAAGATACACTTGGTCCAAAACTAGAGAATCCCCTTACAATAGGACAAGCATACAATGAGAGAAGAAACGCATTACTAATAACGCTTGTATCACTAATAGAAATTTTCCTCAACATGTTAATCACTTGATGAGCGATTGAGTTATCAGTTTGAGACGGGATTCTAGTTAATACCTCTTGATCAAGTCAGAAGGAGTTGTTGCTTTCAATGGTGAGTGGTGGTGAGTCGAGCTGTCTTAGGTAAACCAAGTGTTGTAGCCATGGTGGTGCAAGCGGCGGTGGCGGAACTGGAACTAAGTCCGGTGGATCTGATAGGTGATTAGAAAGATTGAAAACCCCTTGGTTGATTACAACTGGAGAGTTCATTTGCTTTCTATCCATATCGAGCGGTGTCACCTTTGTGTTATAACAATCAATTTCAACATCGGAATCGACGACCAGATGCTCATAAATATACGAGTTTGAAAAAGTAATTTTGACATCGAGTTTACCAACACATGATTTCGGCGTCTTTCTAAGCTTCTATGTTGTTTCCTCTGGTAGATCTACTATTCCACCGTTGAAATCAATTGAAGGAGAAGCTGAAGTCATGATTAAATTCTTCACCTGGACAGATTCATCAGTGACTGAATGTTCATCAATTCCTTCAATTGACAGAAGAATTCCATCCGAAGTCGGAACCGCATCGCTCGTTGATTTGGTAGCTTCCATCTCCTCTTGCAACAACTTGAGAATTCTTGCACACGACTCTCAGATTTCGCGTGCAGTTTCAGCCATAAGCGAATTGTGTTCTCGATTCGATTCAGTCATTGAAGATATGAAGTGAGATGAACATGACTATGTCGGAGCTTTTTCAATTGAGTTCTGAACACCATGGGAAGAGCTTCCAGAATAGTATTTGCGTCGCAGGTCAAATTTGGCTTCAATTCGGTCCCATGCAGTATATCCCGGACCGTCCAGATACGCCAATTTTGCCCATTCAGCATTATACTCGGCTTCTATTTTTTCCCAATGAGCTCCTACTGATGTAGCCCATGCCATGGTGACAATGAAAGCACCAATGTAATAACTCAGTAATCCAACACAGATGCAGAAATGAAATACTCAAACTATATTCAATAAACTTCAGAAAAAAACAGTACAATGAAGATAATTGTTAGAATGATAAAGGAAAGATAAAGAAGGATAACAATGCTATAGCCTAAGTACAAGACTAATAGCAACCAGAAGAGCATAAGCTCATAGAGAGAAGAGAGTGATTCCAATCATTTTTCTAGACCCCTTTTTTGCTAATCTTTTCTTCCTTTTATAGAGGGTTAAGAGGATATTTTCATGTTAGAATTATCCCTTAATTGTTGGGTCAAGTGACACATGTCTCTTTTCTCTAACCAATTGTTTATTAAACTTTGATGATTGGGCTTTGCTTATATTTGGATCATAACAATTTGGTTAACCATGCACACCCTAGTCTAAACTCTAAATTGTATTCGTTTAAATTAATAGTGTACTTGTTTTAGGTTTGTGAGGTGAGAGTTGTTTGCAAAGGTTGATTTTTTAGTCTGCTGCGTGTTCGGTGTAACACCCCATTTTAAATTATTTAGTCAGTAGGTTATATTTTAATTGCTTGTCCTTGTTTTGGGTGTGTGATCGAGCGCGTAGGCGAAGTACCCTTACCGGAACGGATAATTCAGAAATGTCGATATAATATTAATTTAGTAATATTAGACTTGGATAGATTAATTATTAGTGAGAGTATTAATAATATCGCCATTATTATTATTACTGTTATTAATATTATTAGTACTATTATTATTAATATTATTATTATTAATATAATGGAGAAACTAAGTCATTAGTGGTTAAGGGTAGAAGTGGTATTTTAGTAATAAGAGTATAAGGGTTTAGTGGTAGATATGAGAAGTTAGTTTTCATTTAGAATCAAGAACCGTAACATTGAGAGGAGAGGAGCAAGGAGGCCAAGCAAGAGGGTTTCACCATTGTTGAGTCAAGCTTTCCAGAATCGAGGTAAGGGGGGAGAATCGGTTCATTATAGGTGATTTAATCATGAGGGGGTAGTGAGGGGTCCTTGCCCTCGTAGGAATTTCATATGTTAATTTTGTCTGGTGTGACTGTTTAATTAGAATTGAATATTTTTGTATAATCGAAGAATTGAATTTGTGTGAAATCTGTATTCTTCTTGCGGTCATACTGTTTGATGTTGTTGCTGTGAATCGTGCTCTGGAAATGTTGTGTGTCAATGATAGGGTGTCTGTGAAAATATTATGCTATTGCTGGGAATCATATGTTGACAATTGATACTGATAAGAATTAGGGAAATAAAGTGTGAATTGGGGATGAGGGCCCTTATCAAGGGGTGGGCGCCCCACACTTATTTCACTATTATTTTTTTTAATTTAATTACTGTAAAAGTAGCATTATGCTTAACCACATGAAATTGTTTTTCATAGAAACAAAATTAATTGGGGATGGGGGCCCCATAAATGGGATGGCCGCCCCACACTTAGTTTATTGCGTTTTCATTTTAATTCAGTTACTGTAAGTGCATCATGTTAATATATATATAGTGTAACCTTAGGAGATTAATTATTGGGAAGTATAATGCATTGGGGATGGGGGCCCCATAAATGGGATGGCCGCCCCATGCTTGTTTCACACACACACACACACACACATATATATATATATATATATATATATATATATATATATATATATATATATATATATATATATATATATATATATATATATATATATATATATATATATATATATATATATATATATATATATATATATTTGCTTGGATTAAGTTACAGTAAGGCATTATGCTAAATCAATATATCATTTACAATAGGAAATTAATAATAGGAATATGACTTTAATTAGATGCACACCATATACTTACCTTTAATTAAAAATAATATTTATACATAATTAATTGGTTTAATTAAGTGGTAGTATAATTAAGTGGTGGTATAATTAGTGAACTGCAGAATTAATGTGAATGGTTGGCAGTAGCAGTTCTGGAAAATGTTTGAGTACCAGAACATATTTTGATGATAGAATTATAATAAAATCTGGAAGTGAACTAACAGTTGTCGGTTAGTAGTATAGATCAGAATTGACAGTTAACAGGTTTTCATCAGTATTGATATTATTATGTGCAAGTGTGTTGTATTTGGACAGCGATTGTAATTCCGATGTGAATTACGGTAAGCGTTGCTTACGAGTGATCAAGGGGATCGTGGATCGGGCGGATCGTGTAATATGCATATTGTGTATATTTCAATATGTATATTGTTTTTGGTGCATTGCATATCATCGCATGGAGACTGCTAGGTGAAGATCTTTGGTAGATGCCTAGTAGGTCCGGACTCACTTGTGGAGTCGTTGTGGAGATAATTCGTTGCTCAGTGGAGTGTATGCGAATTATCCGGATTCCGTAGTGAATCGGGTTCAATTGAATGAACCGAGTTTGGTACCACATGCATTTGTGTCAAGACATGGAGTCATATTGCATTATTGTAATTGATTGTTAAATTGTGATTATGTGATATTGTGTGATAGGTGTGAGTACTACTCGTTAGCATGTATTATTCACCGTTATTTATTGAATGTAGTTCTCACCCCTTTCCTTCTTGTTTGCTGTGTCTGTGCTTCTTCGGAAGTACAGGTAACTCAGGTACCTAATATGTGCGTGGAGTACGTGTTGCTTGATCGAGTCTTAGGAGTCGCTCTGATACGTAACACGGGAATTTTTGGGAATTTATTTCAAATGTTTTTTTTATGGAATTTTGTTACGTATCGCTTTTAAATTCTAATTTTTGGAGAACCACAAGTTAAGGTGGATTTGTTTGTTAGTGGCAAGTGTGCCGTGATTTGGTTTAAATAAAAACTATTTCCGCTGTATTATTGATTTTTGTGAGAAACGAATAAATAAAGTATTTAAACTTTAGTTTCTGTTTTATTGGAAAAGTGTGACATTCCACTTGTGTTGAATTACTCTGATAATATTATTACTATTTTACCGTAATTTATAATTGGGAAAAGTGGGGTGTTACATTCGGTATCTAGGCCTATTTGGTTTTGGCTGTTTGTTCTGTGTTGGTGTAGGCACTGTCTTATATTGGACAGTTGTTTGTTTAAGTAAAATAAAAAAGGATGGTTAAAAAAATATAAAAACATTTTTTTTATATAAATCTTGTTTTAAAATTGGTTTTTTCTAAAAACTGATTTTAAACTGGTTATTTTATAAAACTGGTTTTTTAAAAGAAAATAAAAACTGGTTTTGAGAGAACCGGTTTAAAACCGGTTTTTTGCTAAAACTGGTTTTTGTAAAAAACCAGTTTAGAACCGAACCAAATCATATATAAACCGGTTTTAAAAAAATAAACCGGTTTTAATAAAATAGTTTTAAGATCCAAACCAAACCATATATATAGTTCAATTTAGTTTGGTTATTGATCCATGCACACCCCTAGTCACACCAATTGGAAGCTATATTTGATATTAAAAGTGTGTGACATGTATCAGGGATGTTCAAAAATATAGTTAATTGAATTGAATGTTTAAACTGAACTGAATTGCACTATAAAAAATTGAACCATTTAAATGGTTAATGAACTGAACCATTTAATTTAAACAATTTAAATTCAGTTCAAAACCAGTTTTCTTTTATAAACTGGTTTAATTATATAAATTAATTTTTTATAAAAAATAAAAATTCTAAAATTAAAAAATCATTTTTTTCCAAGAAATTTTAAAAGAAAAAAATTCCGAAAATTAAAAAAAAATAATAAATAAAAAACTTTGAAAAAAAATCTGAAAGTAAAAAAATATTTTTTCTTGAAAATAAAACAAAATCTGAAAAATTAAATTTTTCCTAAAAATTTTCAAAAAAAAAAAAAAAACTGGTTATATTATATGATCTATGAAGTTTAAATATAACATAATTTATACTATATTTATCATGAGGGATGCTATATGGTGCGAACAATATTCTCACGAAATTTCAAGAAAGTAGTTTTATTGCACTTGTATGCTCTTTACTTTCAAATGGATAATTGTAAGATAACAATTTATTTTGAAATGAAAAATTTGAAGAGATAAAAATGTTACAAGTAAAATAATAAAAATTATAAATCAAAGTTGTATTTGACGATGGCATGACGGTTGCTGATTCAAAAATTGTCTTCGGTGCCTCTTAATATATCAGTAGAAATCATTCGCATCCTTTTTACGAAAATAAACTCGAACTATTTATGATTTTTCATTTAGTATATGGTGTCAGTTTTTTCTTTGTCAAATTGTAAATATGCAATTGTAATTTAAGTTTTGTGTCCACTTAAAATAATTAATTTGTTTGATTGAACATATGAATAAATTATTTCTTTTATTTTGATTAATCAATTAGATTAATAATTTTCATTATATATATATATATATATATATATATATATATATATATATATATATATATATATAGTATTTTTTAAAATAAATTTTCAAAATAGATTAATTTAAAACAATTTTTAATATAAAATTGGTTTTATAACTACAAATTGGTTTTAAACCGGTTTATATATACAAATCGGTTTAAACCAATTTATAACTGAATTAAAACTTTTTTAACAATTAACTGAATTGTTATTAATGTGGTTATTAAAAACTGAATTGAACCATTTATGTGGTTCAATTCAGTGCAGTTCATGAACCACGAACACCCCTAACATGTATGGCCTATGGGAGCCCAAATAACACATATAACCACATTCAATCATTATTCAAACCAGCACATTCAATCATACTCCGGCGTCGGGGCGGCGTGGTTTTCAACCACCATGAAGTGGTTAGTTTCAATGATACCAGTGAAGTTTTCTCTTTTGAAAATACCATATCTTCATCACATAAATGATATGGATCTAAATCTGGAAATAAAAGTCATGTTTATTGTGATTTTAAAAGGCTTTATTTCAAGAAAGTGGAATGGGATAAGCTGTGAGAAAGGAGAACAGCTATTAATCATTTTCTAACAATTTATTATGCATTTAGAGTTTTATTTTGAATTTACGGAATTGTAACTTGTTGATTTGACCGAAGTTAGTGACGGTAACAATAACACAATTGAGTAAAAATGCCACATAATTCGTTGGTTTTCGTATAAAAAAATTTCGCACAATTAATCATTTTCCTAAAATAAAATAGATAATAATTTGTTAAATGCTATCCTTGTATACCGACCACAGTTTTAAAGCACGTGATAAATGCTATCTACCGACTACAGTACTCCATTTTTTTTTCTATATAAACAGCAGTTATCCTCAAAGCTTATTACTCGTATTTCAAATTTCAATCCACCCGTCCTTAAAACATAACAGTTTCCTTGACATAACTTGTAAGTTACTAGTATATGTATTTTGTTATCTTAAGCTTGGATTACTTAACTCAACCAACAATCTATCCTCTTCAACTTATCTTAACTTTTTATAATTTTTTTCAATTTTGTTTTTATTTCTTTGTTTTTTTTTCCTTTAATATATTGTCTTCACAATCTTTAAATTCCATCCATTTTCTTAGCTACAGTTTCTTCTTCTGATGTTTATAAATTTACTACAATTTCTTCTTCTGTATTAAATTCTACCTTCAATTTTTTTTAGTTTTCATGTCTTAGATTCATAAATTCATTGAGGTTTTTGTAATCAGTTTTTTAAACTAAAACCGATACAAACCATCCGACCACCCGCAAAACTGAAAGCTTACTCATTTATTTTTTTTACCTGAAAGCTTGATGTGGCTCGAGATATTCGGAATATTCGGCTCGAGATCCAACCGAGCGGAGCCGATGCTGAGCCTTAATTTTTTATGTTCGGTCAATATTCGGCTCGAAAAAGCTTGGCTCGTGATTTTACCGAAGCGAGCTGAGCCTTGCAATATTCAGTATTATTATTCGGCTTGTTTATAGCCCTACTGATAACTGTATATATAGTATTAGTATGTATGATAAGGGCAAGTGGATCCTTTATATGTAAGATTTCCCACTTAAAAATAAGTGTATGTCATCTACTTTAGTTGGTAAAGCCTTTTGGTGGTGGTACGAAATAATGTAAGTATTATGAAAAATTATGTTAATGACAACTGAAAAGTACATATTTTGAAATGAGACAGGCTAACTCAGCTCAATAATGGCTTTAAGAGACGATGATGTTGTGATGTTGTTGGAGAATGCGCAACTGAGCAAGCTTGCTGCGTTACTTTTGCATCAAGAAGAGCGACTCATGGAAAAAATTAAGTCAGAGCCTGAACGTGTCAAATACCTGAAAGAATGCAATGGAGCTCATGATAAAGTCGTAAGCCTGCTTCAGGATGGTGAAAATTTTAATAAGAAGTTTGAGGGAGACGAGAAGAAGGCGGACATTGCCAAGGAAACCGTCGATTATATTAAATATGGGATCAATATGAGTATGCAAGCGATTAGGAACTGTAGCTTACGAGTGACTTGTATCGACAAAATTAAGACTCACTTCGACTCCTTGGTTACTGAACTTGCGGAGCTCGACCCTGACAACATATCTAAGAAACGACTTTTGGCTAAGGAAGTGTCCATGTACAAGCAATGTATGTGGGAGTACACAAACAAGTGTAAGAGTGGCTCAGCTCGAGCTCTCTCTAAAGCTTACTCCATGCTGATCAAGCAAGAAGGCATCAAATTTCCCGACCTTGTGGAGAAGTAAGGCTCTGTTCTCCTTGGCTTATATTCACTAATTCTAGGGAAATTATGTTCAAAATAATATTTAGGATCAATAAGGCTACATGATTATGATTGTCATTATTTTGGTCACCAAGGATAACAAGCAACAATTTTATTGTTGATTGCCTACAGACATAAGAACCAGCTTGGTTATGAAGGTGAATTTGAGTTCCTGGAAGATGCACAAAAGCTCGAGGTATGCATTCACAAAGTAACAGGTGTACAATATATAGTACATATTTTCCGATCTTAAAATATGACTTTTGCACTATTTATATATTAACGTTATGATTTACACAGTAAAGTAACACAAGGATTTATATAATTTATCCAACTAATCACAGGTGTATAATAGTATCATCGAGGAATCTGGAAGAGCATCAATCCCAAAACTTGAATTGGCAAGTGCAGGACTTGGGATTGCAGTGTTGGTGGTGAGCGCTGGATTGATGGTATGGGACATATTTACTGCAGAACACAAGATCGAGGCTGTGCTGTCCAACTCGTTATCGACATTATCAGAGATTGGCGCCTTTGCTGTTCAAGTGGCAGTTGAAGCGGCAGTGACAGAGGCAGTCGTAGATTTGGATGGAGCTGTGTTCATTGTATCATTGGCAGGGTTTGTGGCTGGCACTGTGGCAGGTCTGTTGTTTGTTGCGGTTAGTGGTGTCTTGATCGACCTCATTTTCGGAGGAGGGGGTAAGACGGCACCATCTGTGGAGGGGCTTAAGTTCCATACCACCAAAATGCCCGACGGCATGGCTCTTGCCTTCCAAATTGCTCATGATGGTTTCTAAACTGTGTCCACCTACAAGAAATGTTTGTAATAAATGAATTAAGTTTGTACTCGTCCTGTTCCCTTCTTCTTTCAATAAAACCTTATTGTCTAGGCAAAAGTTTTGTTGTCTAGCTCAAATGACCGAAATCATGAAATTGAGTTGCAAGAAATGTTTGTAATAAATGAATGAAGTTTGTACTCGTCCTGTTCACTTTTTCTTTCAATAAAACCTTATTGTCTAGGCAAAAGTTTTGTTGTCTAGCTCAAATGATCGAAATCATGAAATTGAGTTGCAAAGGCCGATATAATAAATGAATTTACATATAGCTCGTCTGGGCCACAGACCAATTCCACATCATTATTTATTAGTGTGACTCACTCATATTAAAACTATTACTTATTAATACCTTTTGTTCTGGTTGGAGTAATTTGATACATTTTCCTTAAGTTTCCTGATAAAAGAGATATACTTTGTACATTTGTTTCTTGATAAGTTTCCTTATTATTGGTATGTTGTTTTGTTTGCATTTTCTTTTCATGTTTTGGAATGTTTTCCATCTATTGGTTCTGTTGGTGTGACAATTTTGTTACAGTATGCAGTTATATAATGAATACTATATTAATGACATCACTAATGAATAATGATCGTGCCCAAATTGTTTGGTTTGATTTCTAATCCATTTGTTTTGCAGTGTGACTAGAAACTACTTTGAGAATTTGGTAAAATGACTCTATGAATAGCATAGAGAAAAAAAAAAATTATATAGGCTGTAATTTATAATTTGTTTTAACTTTATGACATATATGATCCATCTGCTCTCTATTGTAGGTCCATCTGCAGTTCCAGTGCTCTCTTTTCTTAGAATACAAACCTTCTTAGTATCTTCTAACAAAGCTTTCATTGCAACATGATGATATGTTTGGACTGATTTAGCACCTTCTTCCAAATACTTGATTGCTTCTTAACGCATATTGTTATAGCGTACTATCGTAGAGTCACGGGAACTACTAGGCAGTTCAGATGCATGTTCATCTAACTACGCACCAGTATTTGCATTCCTTGTCTGGCGTTTCAACACATAATAAGGATTAGGTGTAAGAATATTTTTAGCTCTGAAGACTTCCAATATTTACCTGTAAATGATTCTTGCATATTCAAATATCTGACAACTGCAACTATCTTTCATCTCAGAAGAATTAAAAGTAACGATATGAGATGTTTGGTTTTCCCCAAATTTAGCAACCAGGTAAATGGCGAGAGTTACTAGATCATCAATTTTTGTTGCATGATCCATTGTCTCTACTAACAACTCTTGGAATTTCATGAATATCTTTCTGGTATTAAGACTTGCAGCTTGCTTTTCTAAAGGAGATTGTGTTTTTAAAATTGGGCTACTATTGATAGTTTCAAAATCTTCTTTTAGTTCTCTTTCATGCCATGTTGATCCAACCTTCTCATATTGTTTAAACAACAACTGTAATGTGGTGGATGCATTAATAAGGCTTAGAATAGTCAATGTGTTAGAATACTAAAGTTATATATGTTTGGAAGTGGTCATGGCATCACATTGGTCATATGCATATATTTATACCCCAAGGTGGTTACTATTAGACTCTATGTAATGATATATTGCTAAGCATGATGTCTTTTTTGTTTGTTGATGGGATTCTTAGGATTCTTGTGCTAATCTTGCAGATTGTTCAGAAGCTACTAGGATTCTTGTGCTAATTCTTGTTGTAGCAACCTGCCCTAAAAATAGACTTTCAGAGTCGCCAGCTGTAGCGACCTGCCCTAAAAATTTAGACTTTTTAGAGTCGCCACCTATTCTGAAGGGCGAATAGGAAACCCTACGCAGTTTAGAGATCGGGGTAAGTTATTATAATCAGGTCGAGGGAAGGTGTTAGGCACCCTCAACCCTTTCCTATGGCTTTGAATCTAAGGTAACAATTTTATGGCTAAAATATTGAGGTTTAATAGCTAAGAAAGTGAATAGGGGGAAAATTGAGATTTTAGGGAGGGGGACTCGCCTTGGTTATCCAAGTGCCTACGTATCTCCTTATGGAGAATCAGAGTCAACGTAGTTCGGGCACAGGATTGTACGCCTTTGAATTTGATATGAATGTGTTGACGGTATTTTGAATTACCGTTTCGCAGTTTTGAAAAGGTATTTTGAATTACCTTCGTAGTTTCGCAGTATCGAAGAGATGAAAATCTCCGATTTGTGGTTGGATGTGTTTTAAGTGTTTGGGCGTACAACCCTGGTTTGATATGTCACTGTTAGACGCAGTGATCAATAGATTTGATCAGTATAGCTAACAGATTAATGGGCATTGCTGATTACTCAGATCGATAGATTGATCATCGCGGGCAGCAAATTGAAAGTGTTTTAGTTTGTGTATTTTTATCTCTCGTCTACAGAGACTGATAGCTTCAGTCGGGTCGAGGAGAGAATTGATTTTGAATTAATAGAATTATTAACAAACATATTAATTAAATCATTATTAATAAGTAAATTAAATTAACTTTGATCCAAATTATTTCTCGCCTAATGCGACCAATAAGTATGGTTGGTTCGGGGAGAAAATTATATTGAATCATCCAAAAAAACAATTAATCAATTATTAAAATTATCATATAGAAATTAATTATTTTTATTAGGCGCAGGGGGTGTGGTTTATTGAAGGGTAGCAAATTGGGGTGGTGTTAAAAGCTACTGGGCTGAGCCCATCTAATTTTAAGGATCCGTTGGTTTGGTGTGTGCGTGTGTATGGCGCTATGATGTGTGCTCAGGTTTGGAGCGTTGGATCTAGATCTAAACAAATCAGAGGGCCTGCATGTGTTTATGATGAGGGCGCGTAGGAAGGGATGGCACACTGAATCATGTTTAGTGTTGCAGACAAGTGGCCATGGGAGGGCCACTTGTCGTCATCCAACGGCGCGTCTGGTAATATAAAATAACACCCTTCTCCGATTCCCTTTCTTTTTCTTCCTTTTTTTCTCTCTCTTCTCTCCTTCTCTCTCTAGACGCTCTCTCCTTTCCTATGAATGCACCCAGAAAACAACCCTCAGCCCCACCGTAAACCACCATTGGAACCACCTCTCACCACCGTCCTCACCCAGTTTTCGATGAAGATCACCATGATCTTCATCTCCCTCGGCCCCCATCTTCATATCCCAACCCAGAAAACCCAGAAACCCTTCACGAAACCCATGAACCCTAACCCTATTTGAAGAACCCTAACCTATCTAAACCAAAATTTCCAGAACAACAAACAATACACAACAATCAAACATGTAAATCCGGGATCGTAAGCTAAGTGGATTGATCTCGTTACCTTTGGTTCTTGCTTTCAGGATCGTGTATGCTCCGAATCTTCTTATAATCCCCTTCTCCTTCTTTCGTTTGCAGGTGTGAAGACGAAGCTTCTAGTGCTGGGTTCGAGCGGCGCCTCCACTATTTTCCCAGCAAACCAATCCCCTTCATCTGATTTCTCCTTTTTCTTTTATAGCCTAGGGTTTGATTTTGATTAGGAAATCTTAGATTCAATTAGGTTTAGTTTTAGATTTGATTTGTATTTTACAATTCTGAGATTTGATTGTTGTAAATTCCTTGATTCAGATTTTTTAATGAAAGTATTATTATGTTAAGTTTTGATTATGTTCATCATTGATTCAAATTTGTTCACTGAAGATTTGATTAGATTGAGTGTGAATTTGATCCAATTCGTGGGCCTGGGCGAAGATTGAATTAGGGTTTGGGTGGTTGTTGTAGCGGCGGCCATGGAGGTGGCGCTAGGGTTTTCGTTTGTGGGAGAAAGTGAATAGTGGACCCGGGTCGGTTCTGACCCGGTCCATCATGTGACCCACGTCTGGACCAGTACCAAGTCCAATAACCATTTTTTTTGATGTTGCTCTGTGGCCCAAAAACGAAAAAGAACCCAATAACTTCACTAACAATAAACTAATTAAACTAATTCGTTAATAACGCTTAATAATAATATTAATTAATAACAATACTTAAGATAATACTAATAATATCCAAAGTATTAATAATAATTAAATTACTTAAGCAACCCCAATAGACTAATAATTTTAACAATAACTTTATAGTTAACAAGTAATGATATTTGATAAAACAAAAAGACAAAATAAAATAAAATAAAAATAACAAAAATGATTAAGTGAAACAAATGGGCCTAAGACCAATTGGATCTTAATTTTTTTTGCTATCCACACCTCATCTTATTTTACACAAATTTATAAGGGAATTTTACAGGAGAGCGAGTTTAATAATAGGTATATTAAATCCTATGGCTCCTAATTTTTAACACCCTTAATAAATTAAAACGGGGATTGCACCGGGTAAATTTTGGGGTATGACAGCTGCCCCTATTTAATTACCTTGGATTGAACGGCGTGAGAATACGCAGGTCTCACGCTTTTCGAATCGAAGAGTTATTAAATAATGGAAGACCCCTAAATTTACCTCGTACTAGAGTGTGAGAGAAAGGAAACGTCCTGCTAAAGCCTGAGTCTTACATAGCGAGGATTCGTAGTAGAGATCCATTGTTATAGCTTTAACAAGCTTACCTGTACCAATAGGATCGTTTGCTAGGGTTGTAGCAAACTCACCTGCACCATTTGGATTGCTCACCCTAGTTCGGGTAAGTTCTCCTGCGTAGAAGTTTGTTTTGCAAATGCATATGCATCATGCGTATGCATCATGCGTATGCATCATGCGTATGCATTATGCGTATGCATATGCCCCGGTTGTTTGTGTGATATATGTGTATGAGTGTTTACACGTGGAAATGTTGCGTGTATACAAATGAGTATGTATGTATGATAACTCCCACGCCTTATCTCCTTATCACCCATTGACTTTGTTTAACCTTTTTGAGATGCTTGTGAATCCTGGTCCGGATTGTATTTGAGGAGAGATGAAATAATGCCTTACATAAGACTACCTGAAAAGGTTTCCTGAACAGGGTAGTTCATTGACAGATGTGACGGAGATTAGGCTTCAAACAAAGCTCGGGAGGAATTGTCTTAGAGAAGACTGACTGAGGAAACTCTTTGAAAGAGCAAGATATGTCTTTTTAGAAAAGATTGGAAGAATCTTACCTAAAGAAATTGAGATATGTTCTAAACAAGATTACCTAGAAAGGCTCCTAAAAAGATATGCAACATCTTAAACAAGATTACCTAGAGAGGCTTCTAAAAAGATATGAAACGTCTTAAACAAGATTGCCTAGAGAGGCTTCTAAAAAGATATGAAACGTCTTAAACAAGATTGCCTAGAGAGGTTCCTCGAAAAGATACGAAACGTCTTAAACAAGACTGACCTGGAAAGGCTCTTAGACGGGAGATGACATGTCTTAAACAAGACTAACCTGGAGAGGTTCCTTGAAAGGATATGAAATGTCTTAAACAAGACTACAAGGTTAACCTAGATATGCCTTGAACAAGATTGACATAGAAAGACTCCTAGAGAGGATAAGAAAGGTCGATAAGCGTCTTGGAGAAGACTACCTTAAAAGGTAAGAAATCCTTGGATTGTTTCTGAATTGCCTTTGAAGAGAGGCCCGGAATGAAGCATCGAAATTGTTAAGATTAAATCGTTGAAACGATCGTTTTTGCACCGTATTTGGATGAGGATATCCTTTTGACTCCGGAGTGACCTGAAAAGGCGAATGTTGAATTTATGCAATGTTATGATGCATGTGTCATGTAATGAGATTCTCAAAATAAATGAGAATTATGTATGTACGACGACCCCCACTGTAGGTCGTAAATAATACAGGCGTAAGAAGGCCAATTACGCTGCAATGCTCCCTGTGCGATACAAGCGTGATTTCCTCAATATCAGAACTTTGAAAGACGCACCATTTGACTTGAAGGAAATATCCTTAGAGGGCACTCGAATATTACCCTGTCATGCCACAAACCTGATATGTACTGCCCCAGTATTTGAATTCTTGAAAGATATGCCCCAGTCAATAGGATCCTTGATTGTATGCCCCCATAATCCTCGCTATTTTGCCCCTGTTTAGGAGAACCCCCTAGATGTGGTTCTCCCGGTTCAGGGATCTTTATTATCAATGATCGCCTTTGATTAACCCAATCTCCCTGATTCTAGATATTGATTCGACTGTGAAGCGGATGCTATTCAGAATTAGTCATGCGTCTTGGTCGTGTCCGATGGACAGAGATTCGCTGAATACTCAGAATGAGATGATGTCTTCTATGAGATTACCTGAAGAGGTTCCTGGAATGGATATGAGATTGTCTTGAACAAGATTGTGCCTTAAACAAAGCTCGGGGAGGCACGTTTGCAAATAGGGTCAAAGAATCCCTGAGAGGATAAAGACTATTTTGAGGAATATGGTGCTTTTAACAAAACTCAGGGAAAGACATTTTGAAAAAGATTACCCTAGAAAGGATAGGAGACCGTCCTAAAGAAGACTGTTCCTTAAACAAAGTTTGACACGGTTTATCGGAGAAATTTGAACATGTCTGAAAAGATTGACGGGTGTCTTTGAGAAGATTACCTAGAAAGGTTCCTGGAAAGGACACCGGATTTTTTTAGAGAATACTGCCTGAAAAGGAATATCTTAAAGAAGACTGAAAAAGTTAAGAGACGTCTTACAGAAGACTACCTAGAAAAGGTTTTTAGAAAGGAATATGTCTTAGAGAAGACTATCTGAAAAGATTTCTGAAAATGACGAGAGACACCTGGAAAGGTTTGTGGGATGTGTCTTAAAGAAGACTATTTGAAAAGGGGCTCCAAGAAAGGATAATAGATATTTGAACATGTCTTAAAGAAGACCACATGGACAGATTGAGAGATGTTTTATAAAAGTTCCTGGAAAGGACGTGAGAGTGGTATTGACAACATTTGATACTGAGTGACCTTTTGCAACGTGCCCCCTATTAATGGACTTGCCCCATGGGCTATTCAGAGTCCTTGAGAGACCTCATGGATCTTGATTAGATTGCCCCAGATGAAATAGGATAACAACGGGCTATGCCCCGGGTATACAGTAGCCATCCGAGTCAGGCGTAAGAGATATTTCTTCTTTGATATGCTTTTTAAAGCTATTTCGCCTCTTGGTAGGATTTTTAGTCATTAGCCATGCCCCATGCAACTTCTCCCTGATGTTAAAACATTTGAATCTATATAGACCAATGTGCTTTACGATGAAATTCATAAGATGCGAACGCATATGTCTGTCTTGAAAGCTTAAAAAACATTTTTTTTGAGTAAAATAAAGTTTTTTTTTGTAAGAAAGTGATATCAACTCAAGAGTTATAGTAGACCTTAAGGATGCGGGATTCCTTTTGTAACGGTATGCTTTCGAACTAACTATGTTTCAGTTAGGACTTTTAAGGGTTGTAACGTGGCCTGGTTCATGGTTTTAAGAAACAAAGGATAATGGCTCAAAGTTTATTTGTACCCACCCTAATCTTCGTGACGTTCTCCAGTCCTACGCTCAGTTAACTATGCATTTAGGCTCCAAAAGACTTTGGGAATTATGACATTGACATTTATGATGGTTCAAAAACCAAAGGTTTATCAGCAAAGACAGTCATCCTCCTTTTGTAATATTTTCCTTTGTCGAGGATATGTAGTGACCTCTTTTTTTACTTTATTATCCCTAATTTTGCCTGCACTGTTTATTTACAACTACAGCCAGCGGGATGCCCCAATTTTGCCTAAGTCTCCTTAATAGGTTTTGACTTAGCAGGCCTTGTATTGTTTTTTTTTGTGGACATTGACTGCCAGGCTTAATTATGACGGAGAACCATCAGTGATTATGTTCAAAGGAACAATTTGGGATAATTAAGTTAACTGAACAGCTACCCTACCCCAGGTTATATTTTGAGGGTTTTTATTTTGTACGTGAAGGAAAACTCCCACTTCTTAGGCTCGAAGGGGTTGACGAGGGATTAACATCCTTATATCTCCACTGTATTAGAATTGAAACAATGCCTGTACATCATCAACACGGTCTGTTCGAAAGCGTACTGTATGAGATTGTGGTATCGTTTTCGTCATTCTCCCTCTAAAGGTACACATCTTTGAACAAAAGTTGAATATCACAAATAATAAAACCAAGTAAAACACAGTTTTGAATATAGTGAAAACACTAGGAATAAACCAATACAAACATAAGCAATGCATTAATGATTATTGTAAAGTACATAGCGTATACCGCAAACCAATGTTTAAACAAACTGAAAGGAAATTGCAAAATGAAAACAAAAACTAATGATCTAAGAAATCCTCCTTCTAGCCACTTATAGCATTAGACTTGCGAGGCTCTTCGAACTCAATGAGCCCTTCTTCAATTAAATCTTGGATCTTGTGCTTCAACGGCCCACAATCCTCTGTATCATGACCAGGACTATCTGAATGATAAGCGCACCTAGCATGATTCTTGTACCCAGGAGCGGGGTTAGCTGGAGCTGAGTATGGAGGTAGCAGAGTTATCAAATTCTGACCGAGCAAGTGTTGCAAAGCTTGAGACAGTGGCATGTGCAATGGAGTAAATGATCGTTTTGGCTTGGACCTCCAGGGGCGTTGGCCACCCTATTGCTTTTGCTGATCCCTCTGTTGTAATGTCGGGGTCTGATTAACCAGGATTGCCCCCACAGTGTTGGGTTCCTTTTTTCCATCATATGATTTCTTTGCTTGATAGGAACCTGAGGGTGCCCCTTGTATCTTCCCATTTTTTATCCCAGTTTCAATCCTTTCACCAATGACTACCAAGTCCGAGAACCCTGAAGATATGCTTCCGACCATCTTATCATAGTATGGCCCTTGCAAAGTACTCATAAATATGTCCACCAGTTCTTTTTCCATCAAGGGAGGTTGGACTCGAGAAGCCATTTCCCTCCACCTTTGGGCATACTCCTTGAATGATTCATCCTTCTTCTGTGACATGTTTTGTAATTGCATCCGGTTGGGTGCCATGTCCAGGTTGTACTTATATTGCTTCAAGAATGTGTTAGCAAGATCATTCCAGCTTCGGATATAGGATTTCTCCAATTGCATGTACCAGTCAACAGATGCCCCGCTTAAGCTATCTTGGAAGAAGTGTATCATTAGCTTTTGATCGTGAGCATAGGCAGCCATTTTTCGCACATACATGCGCAAGTGGTTCCTCGGACATGTGAGTCCTTTGTATTTCTCGAAGTCAGGAATCTTGAATTTGTGTGGGATAGTCAAGTCTGAGACCAAACTCATTTCGAAAGCATCCACCTCAAAAGCATCGTACCCTTCTACTACTTTTAGTATCTCCTCTAGTGCCTTGATTTGTTCATTGTCCTTGGAGTCTTCCCTAGAGTTAGGAATGAACTGCTGTGTCTGAGGTGCTTGGTCTGTGTTGTCCACCTCTTGTACTCCGTATTGTAGATCCAGGTAATCATTATCCTTAAGGACATTGTTAGCAGGAATGCGAACTCTGCGGGTTGTCCCTTTAGTCTGTGGAGTGGGGACAAATCCCTCTTGAGAGGTCTCTCCTTTCTCTTGGAACTGGATAGATCTTCTAACAGATCGGACTTGGGGTCTTTCCTTAGCAGGGCCAAAGCCTGTCACAAATCCTAGTAGCGGGTTTCCGTCGTTGGGGATCTCATCCTGAACCAGGGTATCCTCAGACTGAACCTCTATTGCCTTTTCTTGTTTATCTAGGAGGGCCTTCATGAATCCTAGCATCTGAGTCATACCTCCTTTAACCTCTTCCATACTAACCTTTAGCTGATCCACCTCCCCACGGAGGGCGGCTTGATTCTGTTCTAGCTGCTCCATTGATTTCTTTTGTTGAAATCTTGTCTGATAAGACGGTCGGGATGTTAGATTATCCTTCCCAATGGTTTCTTGCTCTGAAGGTAAAAGAGAAATCTTCTTTCAATGCCATGAAAATGATATGCATGCCATGAATGATATGCTTTATTCGGGTTCATGCCTTATCCACATCCATTGATTAAATATAATAACTCCTTCTTTTTCCATTATATTTTTTTTTGGATAAGACATGATGCAAGAATGCACATGATGCATGATGAATTCCACAATTATATAGATATATAAAAAATAGTTAAACACATAAGCACATAAGCCCTAGGTTCATAGGTTCGACATAACGGCTCAGGAGCCTACCCTTCCCATGGGAATGTTCTAGAAGGTCTCATGGGATTGTTCGTAGCCGCCGAGGCTTTTTGTCTCTTTGGATTTTGGAACAACTCATTGGTCCATGAGGTTCGAATTTTAGGGGTTGGTTCCCAGAGAGATCAGCTAAATACCCAGTCCGGCCCTCAACAAGGTCGAGCCTCGTATCAGACCTTTTCGAATATTTAACCCACTCTGAGTGGAATTATAATAAGACTCGTAGGCGATGTAATTCCCCTCTGGTCATTATTATAATTCCCACGCTTAGGTTTAACGCAATTTATATATAACCCAAAAAGTGCAGTAAAATAGCAAATATTCACGTAAACAAATATTTAATTAAATTACTGTAAATAAATGTAATTGTCGTAAATAATTGAAATTGCTAGTAAATAAATAATTAAATAAAATTTAAATATTTACAATAAACCATAAACCCTAAAATGGCGAATTAGCCAAACCCTAAAAATTTTGCCAAAAAACCTAAACCGTTTGCCACAAACCTAAACCTAAACCCTCTCAAGCCTTAGGAGCATAATAATTCACCTATAGTGTATTTCCCCAGCAGAGTCGCCAGCTGTAGCAACCTGCCCTAAAAATAAACTTTCAGAGTCGCCAGCTGTAGCAACCTGCCCTAAAAATTTAGACTTTTTAGAGTCGCCACCTATTCTGAAGGGCGAATAGGAAACCCTACGCAGTTTAGAGATCGGGGTAAGTTATTATAATCAGGTCGAGGGAAGGTGTTAGGTACCCTCAACCCTTTCCTATGGCTTTGAATCTAAGGTAACAATTTTATGGCTAAAATATTGAGGTTTAATAGCTAAGAAAGTGAATAGGGGGAAAATTGAGATTTTAGGGAGGGGGACTCGCCTTGGTTATCCAAGTGCCTACGTATCTCCTTATGGAGAATCAGAGTCAACGTAGTTCGAGCACAGGATTGTACGCCTTTGAATTTGATATGAATGTGTTGACGGTATTTTGAATTACCGTTTCGCAGTTTTGAAAAGGTATTTTGAATTACCTTCGTAGTTTCGCAGTATCGAAGAGATGAAAATCTCCGATTTGTGGTTGGATGTGTTTTAAGTGTTTGGGCGTACAACCCTGGTTTGATATGTCACCGTTAGATGCAGTGATCAATAGATTTGATCAGTATAGCTAACAGATTAATAGGCAATGCTGATTACTCAGATCGATAGATTGATCATCGCGGGCAGCAAATTGAAAGTGTTTTAGTTTGTGTATTTTTATCTCTCGTCTACAGAGACTGATAGCTTCAGTCGGGTCGAGGAGAGAATTGATTTAGAATTAATAGAATTATTAACAAACATATTAATTAAATCATTATTAATAAGTAAATTAAATTAACTTTGATCCAAATTATTTCTCGCCTAATGCGACCAATAAGTATGGTTGGTTTGGGGAGAAAATTATATTGAATCATCCAAAAAAACAATTAATCAATTATTAAAATTATCATATAGAAATTAATTATTTTTATTAGGCGCAGGGGGTGTGGTTTATTGAAGGGTAGCAAATTGGGGTGGTGTTAAAAGCTACTGGGCTGAGCCCATCTAATTTTAAGGATCCGTTGGTTTGGTGTGTGCGTGTGTATGGCGCTATGATGTGTGCTCAGGTTTGGAGCGTTGGATCTAGATCTAAACAAATCAGAGGGCCTGCATGTGTTTATGATGAGGGCGCGTAGGAAGGGATGGCACTCTGAATCATGTTTAGTGTTGCAGACAAGTGGCCATGGGAGGGCCACTTGTCGTCATCCAACGGCGCGTCTGGTAATATAAAATAACACCCTTCTCCGTTTCCCTTTCTTTTTCTTCCTTTTTTTCTCTCTCTTCTCTCCTTCTCTCTCTAGACGCTCTCTCCTTTCCTATGAATGCACCCAGAAAACAACCCTCAGCCCCACCGTAAACCACCATTGAAACCACCTCTCACCACCGTCCACACCCAGTTTTCGATGAAGATCACCATGATCTTCATCTCCCTCGGCCCCCATCTTCATATCCCAACCCAGAAAACCCAGAAACCCTTCACAAAACCCATGAACCCTAACCCTATTTGAAGAACCCTAACCTATCTAAACCAAAATTTCCAGAACAACAAACAATACACAACAATCAAACATGTAAATCCGGGATCGTAACCTAAGTGGATTGATCTCGTTACCTTTGGTTCTTGCTTTCAGGATCGTGTATGCTCCGAATCTTCTTCTAATCCCCTACTCCTTCTTTCGTTTGCAGGTGTGAAGACGAAGCTTCTAGTGCTGGGTTCGAGCGGCGCCTCTCCTTTTTTCCCAGCAAACCAATCCCATCTGATTTCTCCTTTTTCTTTTATAGCCTAGGGTTTGATTTTGATTAGGAAATCTTAGATTCAATTAGGTTTAGTTTTAGATTTGATTTGTATTTTACGATTCTGAGATTTGATTGTTGTAAATTCCTTGATTCAGATTTTTTAATGAAAGTATTATTATGTTAAGTTTTGATTATGTTCATCATGATTCAAATTTGTTCACTGAAGATTTGATTAGATTGAGTGTGAATCTGATCCAATTCGTGGGCCTGGGCGAAGATTGAATTAGGGTTTGGGTGGTTGTTGTAGCGGCGGCCATGGAGGTGGCGCTAGGGTTTTTCGTTTGTGGGAGAAAGTGAACAGTGGACCCGGGTCGGTTCTGACCCGGTCCATCATGTGACCCACGTCTGGACCAGTACCAAGTCCAATAACCATTTTTTTTTATGTTGCTCTGTGGCCCAAAAACGAAAAAAGAACCCAATAACTTCACTAACAATAAACTAATTAAACTAATTCGTTAATAAAGCTTAATAATAATATTAATTAATAATAATACTTAAGATAATACTAATAATATCCAAAGTATTAATAATAATTAAATTACTTAAGCAACCCCAATAGACTAATAATTTTAACAATAACTTTATAGTTAACAAGTAATGATATTTGATAAAACAAAAAGAAAAAATAAAATAAAATAAAAATAACAAAAATGATTAAGTGAAACAAATGGGCCTAAGACCAATTGGATCTTAATTTTTTTTGCTATCCACACCTCATCTTATTTTACACAAATTTATAAGGGAATTTTACAGGAGAGCGAGTTTAATAATAGGTATATTAAACCCTATGGCTCCTAGTTTTTAACACCCTTAATAAATTAAAACAGGGATTGCACCGGGTAAATTTTGGGGTATGACACTTGTGAAAAATTAGGATAGTGATTTTTGATACAGTTCTCTGTCTATGTTTTTGTTGATCAGGTCAAATACTGCATTGATATTACTTTGAAGGTCTTAGAAATAACTGCTGCACTCAGGCTTTATGTTTTTGTCGTTGTTTCTTTATGGATTGTTCAGTAGCTGTCTAAAGCAAGCCGAGATAAGACTCACGATACCGTCACCGCCGTTGAAAATTATTCACTGGGCAGGTTCTTTGTAACGACCATTTTTCTTTAATTCCTTATTTATGTGATTTATGTGAATTAATTGTGAACTATGTGTTAATTGTATGCTTAATTGATCTTATGTTGTTTTATTTGAGAATTATTAGTATATAATATAAGATAGTAAGTATTGTTGATTATTGGGCCTAAGTTGGTATTAGTAAGTGATGGGTGTTAGTTAGAGCCCATTAGTAATTTAAGATAGTAAGGGTTTAACTAAAACAAGGGTTTTAGAGGAAATAGAAATTAGAAGTTCATGCTAAAGGGATGTATGATGATGTTTTAGGTGGGGTTTTGATTATATGTTGTTATCCATGATTGTGTAGAAATTGAATAGAGATTGTTAGAGTTTATATTAGACTTCTATGAAATTGTGAATCTAAGCATGATTGAAGATGTTATGATGTTAGAAGACCCATAACAGGTGTTATAATTGTGTCTATAACATGTATTCTATTGATATTCGTGATGCTTGGTGTTTTCCAACTTGATTGGGTTGAGTTTAGGGGTTTTGAGATGGGTTTCGTATGCTGTTTTCTGTGTTTGAGGTTTTCTGAAAATCACCAGTTCGCACCACGAACCTTGTTGGCGTCGCGAACCTCTTGGCAGAAACTTGAGAAAATTGGATTTGCTCAGTTCGCGCCGCGAACCCTTGTTAGCGCCGCGAACTGCTTGGCAGAAAGTTAGGAATTTTTTATTCGTTCAGTTCGCCCCGCGAACCCTGTTTTGCAGAACTTTTCCTAAAATTTGAAATGATGTAACTTTTGAACCGTAACTCCTTTTTAAGTGCCGTTTGAACCTATGCGAAGCTATAATTGAGACCTTTCTAATGAATATGATTTAGAAATGCTTATAAACCTTTTTCAATCCTTCTTTAAATGTATTTGTTTGATGTTATGATTTGTGTGGTGAAGTGGTGTGTTGTTGTATGATGATGCAACTTAGCGACGTGATTGGGAAGTGGTGAATTACTATAAAAGTAATGATGTTTAGTCGGTATTTATGATGTATTTGTGAATATCGTGTTTGTATGGATGTTGCATTTAGTGAGTCACATCCATTGCATAAAGAGACGGTGGCCTTAATGGTAAAAAGTGACGGTGGCCTTAATGGCAATTAGCGACGGTGTGCCCAATGGCAAATCTTGAGACGTGGGAGCTTTACTCCAAATGGTACCACAAGCATTTGCATAAGTCGAGTCACATGTGAATTGTATTTGAGTCTTATTTGATTATGATATTGTGACTTGATGAAGATATGATTGTTAAGACGTAGTGACTTGATTATGTGATGTGAAATCGTTGTATTGAGTATTGGGATGAGAAGTGGTGACAAATGTATGATCTTTTCTCTTGCTTAGAATATTATCATACGTTTCTTTATAATGAATGATATCTCACCCCTTATGTTTGATTGTTACTCTCCGTTGGTAACGTGCAGGTAACGACGTGGAGTAGCCGTGTACCTTATAGCTCGAGTCGGTGTGTCAATGCTCTGATACGTAGCACTCGGGGGGGATGTTTGCGATACTTGCTTGTGTCTTGTTTTATGTTGATTATCTTTTCTTGAACTTTTATGTTATGTCTTGTGGAAACGTTTTGGACCTATTGTGCCATGTTGACAAGAATATAAGATTTAGATATTGTGTTGTTATTTGGATTCCAATACAATATGATGAAGTTGTTTGGATTTAAATGTTCGATGAATTATGAGTTTCCTTCGATATAAGTGTTATGTATCCATGTACTTTGAGCATGAATTTGTAGTTTTGTTTAAGTCGAATATGTGATGCCTCAAATTTTTTGCTTGTTTCGATGTTTTATACTCTGTTTGCTCTTATTAATTGAGGGGTAGATTTGGGGTGTTACATTCTTAATAACGGAAATGAAGAGAGCAGAAGCGGGAAATGCATTGCTGTCAATCCGGGGAGATTAGCCAAAGGAGAAGGCGCTGGTACTTTTGTAGTGCTTGATTAAAGTGGGGGTCCTAATAAAATTAACGCTACAATTGTGGCCATATGAACATTTGATTACAACAGGCATCTTCGTAATATCAATGTATCAATTTACTTGAGTTAATTTTGATAAAGAAACAGAAATATGTATTGCTTCTTTTAACCTGGCGAGATGCCCTAATGAGATGCAAGTGTAACAAAGAAAACATTGTTAAAAAAATGTCTTAGGTTAGAAAGTTGAAAAATACGCCCGAGGACCCTGATATAGAGAAATTTATTGGATGCAGTTTCTGTTTCTATTTATTTGAGTTGAATATAGATATATTGTTTCTTTCAAATTGGTCATTATTGGCCAATTTAGTCACTATGGGTGTCAAATAGTATTTTTCCCAATTGAGCTATTCTACTGGGTACGAAACGAAACACACGAAGGCAAAATGTTTAGTTAGAAAAAATATAAACGTGGCGTTATACGGAAACATGGGGTGGGTTTAGTGTAATTCTTGCCATTCTTCTATTTGTTCCTTCGTAAAAAATAGTATTTTTCTTTTTGAGCTATTCTACTGTATGTTACACTGTAATTTATTAGTGTCAATAGAAGTTAACTGTCACGTGGATGACTGCTCAACCTTTAAATTGGAAATGTATATTTCTCAACCTTTAAGGATTTATCTGACTTTGGTGATTAACAAAATGCAAATGTATATTTATCAAATATAAAAAGTGAATAATTCAATTTATTCTAATTTCTTTCTCACTCTTTGGATATGTGTCATGATCATGGGATAGGCTTAGTAATGTATCTTACAAAATAAATAAGTGTCCTAAACAAAGTCTATATTTGAATTGGTTGATTCAAAATATTAGAATTTTGAATAAATTATAAATATTTTTTTACAACCAATATAAACATAAATATATTGATTTATATAGTATTGATCATACATAATAATAAAGCAAAATGAGTTTATTGGCAAATTTGACAAGTGGCACATTTCTAGACTCCTTACTATTTTAATTGTTTCTACTTAAAGAAATGTTACTATTATTGTTAATTTATTAATTAAATAATTCAATTTTATTTTTCAAATTATTATTCATTCCCTATATTCTTGGATAACACGTTATTTTTCAATTTCACTTTTAATTGGTTTATGACCACACAATTACCCATTAGCCTGTCCCAAATCATTATTGTTAATTTATTCAATAATAATTCAATTTTATTTTTTAAATTATTATTGATTCTCTATACTCTTGGATAACACATTATTTTTCAATTTTTCTTTTAGTTGGTTTATGACCACACAATACCCATTAGCTTTTTCCAAAACATTGGCCGCCTACGGCAAACCCTATTTTTCTTCATCAATTCCTTCCGCTTATTCAATGTATCTTTCTCAATACTTTCAACCGTCCATTCATTCCGCCCAATGTTCTTTAACGCTTCTGCTTCTATGGGTTTCACAATTCAATCCCTTTAATGGTAATTATTCATCTCCCAATTCCTAAGCATTGCTTAATCAATATTGTTTCTTCCTGATTTTTGTGTCAGTCTATAAATATGAACAATTCTTTTTGTTGATTTCTGCTGATTTCAATTATATAAATATGACAAATTTCTTCTCCCAGTTCACACTGCTTTTCATTTGTTCATCTATGTTATATTTACAATGTCTGCTACTCTAAATTTCTACTCTATTAGTGTTGTTATCTATCTAAACACTAAACACATTAACCTTAATTTCTTCGATTTTATTTCTGTAACCTTTTCGCTTTTCTTTCGTTTTTCCAATCCCTTTATTAGTTACTCTGTTTTGGTTTTTCTATCATTATTGTTGCTGCTGAATTTTTAATTTTTCTACTGAATTTTTAATTTCCCTTTTCATTTTTGTTGGATAGTGCAAAGGGAAGAAATATTTGGATCCTTATCATATGACACTACTATTTTTTGGTGGAGAGGTAATATCACATCTATATAGATAGTTTGTGTTGCAACTTTACTATTATGTATTTGTTGGTCACATGATCTTTAGAGATTTCTACCAATGAGTGAAGTTGCATTGCTTCACTTTAAACTCTTTGATTCAATTGTGTTATGCAGGTTGAGAAACATTTATGAATGTTGCTTTTGGATGGATCAATGTGAAGGATGTTGCAAACGCGTATATTCTGGCAAATGGACATGCTTTGGATAATGGAAGATATTGTTTGGTTGAAAGAGTGATACATTTCTCTAAACTGAAATTGATGGAAACAAATATGGGAATGCTCTTATATGACAGGATAATATCTTAGCTGGAGTTCTTATCGATGAAAAGAAAGATATTATCTTAGCTATTACAACTTACAAGTGTTCTCTCTAAGGAATTTTCAGAATATTTATATATTGACATGGAATTTTCTTCATTGAGTTTGATGATTCATAGCTTTTAGGCTACAATATGTGCCTTATTGTTAATCTAAATTAACATCTAATAATTGGTTAATTTATGTCATGATATTGTTCCAGTATTTGCCAGTTATCTTTTATTAGACTTAAAAGCTGTTGTTGGTGGTTCATTTAGCATAAGGAGTAATGTGTATATCTTCGCTTAATAGCATAAATTTTACACTTTGATAGCGCTGCTTGTGTTTTGTTTCTTTATAAATTTGGCTTTTTAAAATATGAAGATACATTTGAAAGTTATTGGAAGTAGTTTAATAGAAGCAGTATGTGGACAAACATGAATATATATATATATATATATATATATATATATATATATATATATATATATATATATATATATATATATATATATATATAGCATAAGGTATCAAATTGAAGGGTGTGAAAGTTTCAGACTGTGCTTAACTTAAGTATTGGTCGACTATAAATGAATAATCATATTGTTTGGCCAAAATTTGATATTGTTTATAATGTCAAATAAATCAGATTTTTTTTGTTTGTTTACAATACAGTTAATTATAAAATATTGACATTTTTTAATGTATATTAAATAATATTTAAGGTGTAATCCATGTGTCTGATTGTATGATATTATTATTATTAAATTATCATTTGAATATAAATATATTTAATAATGATGTTTTTCAATTTAAAAATAAATTAAATCTATTAATAAGAAATATATTTCACAAAAATGGTGGTGCCTAAAAAATGCAATTTTAAAATTAGTGGCTATCATAAAATATATATCATCTCAAATTTATTAAAAATATAATAATTCATAAATAGTTTAATTGAAAAACATATACATTAACAAAGAAATGTTTCTTTTAATTAAACTATAAGATTAGTATGATTCATAATTTTTTTTCCATTTTTTTATATAACTATACACAGGATAATAGATATTTAAATAATGATTATGTATAAAAAATATGGTCATCCTTCTAAATATTCGATAAACTAATAAATTTTTATAAAATTTCAATTTAAATATTTCGAGAATGAATTTCAATAGTTTATGTTAAATCTACTTCAATATATTTTATTGATACACGTGCATTGTACAACAATTTTATATTATATTAATAATTAAATTGACTCTAAAATTTATACCATAATAATAATAAAATTAACTCAATATTTTTATACCAAATTTTGATCATTAATAGTCCAAAACTATCAATATTAGTAATGATAATTTTTATTTGTATGAATCAGTTTAATTATTTATACTTATAACATACTATAAATATTTAAACTTTTAATTTCTATAGTATCTTTGATTGGATTCTAATCTTAATCATTTTATTCACAAAAATTTGTAAATATATAAGTTTTCTAAATTAAAAAATTAATTTCATATAGATTGTTTCTCATAAATGAAGGTGACCTTTAAAATGAGATCTTATTTATTCATTTATTTATTTATTTCATGTCGAGCAACTTTAAAAAAGATTTTCGTTTTAATTTCTTAATTTATATTATATATTTAAAGACTAAATGATTTTTTTGGGTAACTTAAAAAAAAAATTAACAAATTATATTCTTTAATAAATTTTTTTTTTTTAAGATAAAAGGGCAATATATTTAAAAAAAAATAATGATACACAAAAAGGTGGGGGACTAGGCCAAAACCCACTCAAAAGTATTAAAACTTGTAAATAGGCAAACCAAACCTATTTTTTACATAGTCATTTCTAATATCAACGAGTAAGGAGTCAAAAAGAGTGAAGGAATTAGATGTGCGGCCTAAATTAGCAAAAAAAATTCACACAGCTATTACCTTCCCTACAGATGTGAGAAATAATAAAGTTAGAATCTAAAACGAACTTAATGCAGTTGAGCCATCTATTTCTGAGCTGCCAAGGAACATGATCAAAGTTCTCCGGAGAGAAGGCTTTTACCACCACAGAAGAGTCGGACTCCATCCAAAAATATATTTTTAATAAATCATTATATTGTTGATTATAAAATAATATATTATAATTGGTATAAGACTTAAACACTGCAAACAAAATATAAAAAAATATGTGAAAATATTATGGATAATTATTATAAGATAAGAGGGTGTATATTTTATCTCTATTAGAATTAATTGCCTTATTTGTAAAAAATTAAAATAAATTATTTAATATTTACGATATATTTTATTTTAATTTTAGGCATATGCAAATCAAATAAAATAGAGTATATTTTTTTAAATTGTGCTATTTTATTATAAAATAAATATATTATTTATAAAAGACCTAAAAAGTGCAAATGAATTTAAGTTATAAACTAAACACAAATCAAGATTTTATGTTGTATTTTAAAATAAAAATTAAATTATTTTTAGATTATTTGTTGTTTTTATTAAATAAAATTATAAACAAATTTAGTTAAAAAAATTTTTTAAAAAAAAGATATGAAGGAATGGGACTCTCCTTCCCCTTTTGTAGGATAGTTTCTATTTTATTTTATTTTATTTATATGTTATTCATTTAATTTAATTTTGTTAATAAATTTTAATTATTAATTAATAAATAAATCATAATAGCTTTGGATTTGGTCTTTTGTTTTTCTTTTAAAAAAATAATAATCAAACATTTTAGAACCCTAAGCACCCCTTTCCCTTTTTGGTATTTTGATTAATAAATTAGAAATGTCAAAATTATTTTATAATTTACAAAAAAATTAGTTAAATAAACTTTTTTATGTATACCATTAATAACAATAACATTTTATCTGTACAACAATAATCTTACTACAAGTAAAATTTGTATATTATAAGTATTTTTAAAATAGTTTTTTACTTAAAAAATATTTAACCCGTGCCTCGCACGGGTCTAAGTACTAGTATAATATAATATTGTGATAGCAATCTACTCTCTAAAAAAATCAATTGCATGATAATATACTTTATTTTTTCATTTATATAATTTTATTTATTTATTTCACGGACAACTATTAATATAATATCTATTTTAATTTAATCAATCATTATTTTAACTTATTGCTATAGTGTTTTGATCTATCTTAAACTTTTTTTATGGATAATTATTTTAACTTAGAACCTAATTTTCATACTACTAATATCTAATTAGTAAAACTTTTTTTAAATAGTTAATTTCTATTTTAATATACAATTTGATCAAATTTCTTTACTTCACATTTTTCATATCGTTCCAAAAATACTACATCACAAATAATGTACTTGGGAGACAGCACGGAGCTCTAACTAGTAGTTGTCTATAATTAAAATGAAAAGCGAGAAAAGTGATGTGAGGTTTGGGTTGTAGAGGAGCAAGTCATAGGCGTAGGATTCTTGAGCCCTAAACTTCTCTCTTCAAGTTTCCTTTGGAGTTTAGTGGACAAATGTAATATATTTTTTTTCTCTAATTTATCCCATTGTGCCACATCTCTAGACAAAATATTCAAGGTACTACTATAATGTTTACGCATGTCTAAAGACATAGTGGTCCAAGAGTTCTTGTTCTATTGTAAATTGGCAAATCTTGTAGTTTTTTTAAGCTTCTTAATCATGTGGTAGTGTTCCCTTGCAATAAAGAAGAATGACATATCGATAGTACTCCTAAATATGATTTTTTTTCCGAATATTGCCAAAGTATTTTCATCCATAATAGGCTATAACAAATTAAATGAACTTGTTTTTGTCATTGATTTGATATTAAGGCAATGGCTAAAGGACAAAAGATGAGATTATGTTTTATGCACACAAAATCTTAGTTCATGATAATCATTCTCTATGCTTATAGCAATGTAAAATAGTATCAATATAATATCTAATTTTTTTTAATCAATCCTTATCTTAATTTATTGCTATTGTGTTCTGATCTATCTTAAACTTTTTTTATGGATAATTATTTTAACTTAGAACCTAATTTGTATACTACTAATATCTAATTAGTAAAACTTTTTTTAAATGGTTAATTTCTATTTTAATATGCAATTTGGTCAAACTTCTTTACTTCACATTTTTCATATCGTTCAAAAAATACTACACCACAAGTAATGTACCCGGACGACAGCACGAGTCTCTAACTAGTATATTATAACATCTTACAACGGATTTTTCGATACCAAATCTTTTAGGAAGAACTCTTCAGCCTTAATAAATCAAAAAAGGCAACGAGGCCAATAAGCCTAATATAAACTAATCACACTCAAAACCAAAACTATATATGTAGGGTACTTATCCAATCCTAATTTTATAGTATTATTACTACCCTAGATCCACCAGTGGTATATGATGAGGTCGCTTTTGGAGGGAATTTTGTCCCAGAAGATCTTGGCTTTTTCCCAGCTCGGGCAATGAACTGGCTTGTTTTTCTTAATCAGTGCGACTTTCTTCCTCATTTCGTTATGTTACAATACGTTGCGGGGGGTGTGTACGGGTTGCTTGCTTAGATGTTCCCCGAGTTCCTTTGCCCGGGTTGTCCCATCGGGGGCTCAGAGCTCGGGAGTCTGTTCTCTTATAAACCGTGGTCCTTCTTCCCTTCACTAGGGGAAGATCTCGGGACCTCGGATTCCTCTCCTTATGTAGATGGCTATCTCCGTGCTCCATATGGATGTGTGGTTGTAAGCTCCGGGTACCTAGATCACGACCGAAGTCGATCGTAGCCACTCCGATGATAAAGTCAGTGATTTATTTAGGGAGTTTAAGGCTATAGTAAAAGTTTTAGCATTACCTCTAAAAGGTTTTGACTGGCTCCTATTTACATAGAATGCCTTTCCATTCAACCTCCTAAGATGATGACACTTGTCACCATCATGTTAGTAGGTGTCTGGATTTAGCCTTTAGGCCGTTTATTGGGCTTACCCAATAAACCTTGGTTTAGCCCATGGGCATGTACCAGACTTGGACTTATCAATTGCCCCTTGAATTCTTTTAAATACCAGGCGCCAACTTTTGAAATTTCACGGGATATGAAGAATTCAATGCTCTAACCTGCCACTTGTTTCCACATTTATGGCCTGGGAATACTGAAGGAACCCCATACGGCACTATAAAATGGTAAGTTTTCCTTTTTTTACTTCTCATTCGTCATATGCCTCCTCATTTTCATCTTTCCTTTTGTCGTTTCCTCCCCGTGTCTTCTCTCTTTAACAGCGACTTTCCCCTTTTCAACAACAACCCTCCTCCGAGCATGGATAAGGACACCGAACGCATCTGCATTCCTTGTGTCGACCGCCATCGCATGCGAGAGGTATGTCAATTTATTCAAGTTGGCCGTAGGGTAGCCCAAGTCGGCGGTGTAGCCATCGGCTATGGATTTGTCATTTCTCCTTTTGCGAGTGCTAAAACCACCGCCTTTAAACGCACTTTTTTCGTGACTCAGCTTGGCGACTCCTCTCGTCAAGATCCTTAACATTTTAACCAGCCAGATCCTTCGCAGGCAAACTCCTCGTCAAGCCCTCCCAAATCCCAGACCGAATATCCCTCATGGTTTGATGCTGTTATAGCAGTCAATCCTCTAGATGAGGAAGAGGCAGCTGCCCTTGCTCAGCTTGATATCCCGAGGGCCCCCGGCTCCCAATCGACGGGAACCTCCAGGAGGGAAGCTGTCCGACCTCCAAGGGTACCAATATCCATTGGTTCTCGGGCTATATCCCGGCCTCTGAGGGAGCGGGGAGTCAAGATGCGGGTGCCCCTACTCAGTCGACTCCAGCCCCCCTTCCGCAGAAAAAGAAGACCCCAGCCAAGACCCAAGGTACCTCTTCCTCTCAGTCTCTAGAGGTAATAAGGAGCAAGTCAGGTAAATGTCGGGTGAAGAAGAATCACTTGCATATGATCCGGGGTTTTTATGAGATCCCCGAGGACCTACTTATTAGGACCCCTTTACTAGATGAAGTAATTGATGCTCCAATTCAAGACCGTCGTTCTAGTTCTTTAGGAACCCAAGCAATTTACCTAGAGTGCTTGAACTATGGGCTGCAGCTCCCCGCTCCTCCTCTGGTGGGAGAACTCCTAGTGGTCATGGACCGAGAACCCGCTGAAATCCATCCCTTTTCTTGGCTGATTTTAATATCCTTTCAGGTAGCTTGTTCAGCTGTAGGAGTGGAGCCTTCTTGGCCCTCTTTCATATGATGTACAAAGTCCATCATTCTGGTACTCCAGCCTTCTTCCGATCTCATCCCTTAATGAGATTTTTACTTTCCAAAAACATCGATAAGGTGGAGCCCAATCGATGGCATCCCCTCTGGATCTTGGTGACTGGGGGCTTCCGGAGTGATGTGCCCCGAATTTGGTCTGAATCGGCCTCATACTTTTATGAAGAGGCCTCCAAGAAGATCGAGCACAACCTAAGGCTTTTGCAGAAGGCTTTCCCATCACCCATTCCTCACGAGATTTATTGTGATCGGGAAGTCTTGGTGAAAGCGGGCTTGGCTCCCGGGACCGATGACTTTAAGGATGTCCGCCTTTGTAAGTATTCTTTTAATCCTTCCTTTAGTTTTCATTCTTTTTTTATATATATTTCTAACCTCCGTTCTATTTTTTCTTTTCCTCGTCTTAGTGGACTTTTTGAAACAGAAGCAGACGCAAGGCTGCCGACTTCCTCACTACATCACTTTCAAAGAAATCATAGACCGGTTCGGGTTAATATCCCGAGCAAGGTCTACTCCGGCACCTAAAGTTGCCCCTGCTGTTACTCAAGTGGAGCCCGTAGTCTATTCCACTGCCAAGAGGCCCCGCTTAAAGTCTCAATCCCTCGGCTCCTCTCACGCAAGGCTTGCTGCTGCGCCTATTTATGACATCAGAGATTCCCCGGCACCGTCTCCTCCTACTTCTTCTCCTCCTCCTACCGTTCCAAATCCCCCCGGAAGAAATCTAAACGACAAGCTATTCCCTCGGAGGGTTCTTCTTCTGATAAGGGGCCGGTCTTCCCCGTGGATAAACATTTTGTAGATGTTCCTTTTGAGTTGCCCTCCGGGGTAGTTGTGACCGAAGATAGCAAGTCATCCTTCCTTGATCCCCTTGCCTCTAATCTCTTCAAAAAATTTATGCGTAGACAAGATTTCCTTGGTTCTCTCGAGATGACTCCCTCCGAGATCCATAACTCCGGCTCCCACTTCCAACTAAAGGTAGCATTCTTCTTCACTCCCTTCCTTCTTCTTTTCCTTTTTATTTTTCCTTATCTTTATATTTCTTTATTTTTATGGACACGCACTTGTAATTTTACTTTTAAATTTAATATATCTCATCTTTTATCACTTCTCTTATTTCTCATTCCCGTTTGTTTATTGCTCGTGCATGATATATCATCCATTTTCCCCCTTTACAAAGATTGCCCCTCTTGTATGGTATCTTTGTAAACATTCCAGTTACCCTCTTCAAATTTCTTCGGGTGTTTTATGTTCCCCGGGAGACTTATACTCGTCCCGAGTCCTGACTTCCATGGGGGTGAAGTCATGGACATTCCTAAGATGAATAACTTTCAAAACCAAGGTGTCTTAAATTTCTCGGGAGATTTATACTAGTCCCAGGTCCTGACTTCCATGGGGGTGAAGTCAGGGACACTCCTTGGTGTTGGAAATCAATGAGAATTGGTTTCTTCATTTTATGCCCATTGAGATAATTGTGTACCAATTCATTTACTGGTTCAGTGAATGTAATTACTAGAACATGGTGTTCACTTAGTAATTGTGAAATAACCTGACCCAAATAATTTAATTAAATATTATTTTATTAATTAATAAAGGATTTAATAATTATTATTTCAAAATATTATGTTTTATTTCGAATTATTTTTATGCTTATGGATTTGGTGAAAAATTTAAAGTCTAAACAAAATTGAGAAAGATGATTAAGATATGATTTGCTTTATTAAAGGTGAAGGGCAAAAGGGTAATTTCCCACTTTGATCCATAAATATCTACTCCTTCCTATCTTTGAAAGATCTTCACTTTCCATTTCAAGAAACAATTGCTATTCTTATCTTCTTCATTCTTCACTTTCAAAAATCTCTACCCAAGTTCAATCTTCCATCTCTAGCACTTCCATTAGCAAAGTCTCAACATATATTTGCTATAAAGGTATATCTTGATGTCTTTTAATTTTCTTTAATCATTCATTATCTATTTTAGAATTCTAGGTTTTATGGAATTTTTAAGATTTTATGATTTATATATTTTAGTGTAGTAAATGTTTTAAGTATATTATATATGATTATGAAATACTACACAATTCTAAGCAAAATAAATGTATAAATTAAATTATGAGATTTGGAATTCTGGGGCTTTTATGATAAAATGGTATTTTGATAATAATATGATTTATAAAGTATTGGTTATAGTATATTTGGAACATATATGAACTACTTTAGTGCTTTGAAAAATATATGACCTATGGTTAGTGTTTTTGAAAAAAAGAAATTTTTGATAAAGAAAGTTATATGAAATTTTGTATTAGAAAAGGGAGGTTTGTATATAAATATATATGTTAGGGTCGGGCCTCAATCTAAATACCCAAAGTATTGTTATTAGGATGGGATAAGGGGAAAGGAAAAGCTTGGTCGATAAAGCCTTCTGTTGCTAACGCTTCGAGGTGAGTACTTAACTCACTATTTGTAAACCTTACAAAATATAGTTGCTAGTTGATGTGTAAGAGGACACATATGTAGTATATTAGCATTTATGAGATTGATAGTATATGCACATGTCTTATAAGTAATATATATGACATCCTTATGTTGAGCTGTGCTAGCTAGTAATATTTTTCATGATATTAATGATGTATGAATGAGATATGTTGTTGAGATGATATGTTGTTTTACCCCGAGGCTTGTTGGTAGCTCGGGTGGTTTATGGGAATCTTGGTTGGCCAATGGCCATGAATGATGTTTGGTGATATTGAGCTATCTTATGGAATGTCAAATAATGAGCATATATGCACCTTTGAATGATATGGTTGTTTAAATTGTTGCTTGATTGTTGCGTTGATTGTTTTGTGTGCATATGTGATTTGAGACCTATTCCGGTTTATTGGTGGTTATTGGTGTTTGGGACCCAATACGAGAGGATATATATTTCCTGTAAGACCCTTCTGACGACTTGGGCATTATGCTCTTGTGATTGTGAATGCCTCGTACAGGAGGAGATTTTGGTTGCCCCTTTGGTCTTAGGGCCATTGGGAGAAGTAGGAATAGACTTTATTGGTAGACCGGGTTGGGCCAATAGAGGGCCGGAATAGCGTCTCTCTTGTGTGTGTGTTGCCTTGTTATTAATGAAGTGGTGTTGGTGTTATAAAGGTTGTTGTGTATGTTTTAGCTTACTTTGGACTTGTTTAAATCTTATGGATAATCGAGTACACTTTGAGGATGATGCTCTTTTCGATCTTTATTGGATAATAAATTTTATAGGATGAGCTACATTTAAATGGTATGTTTATAGACCGGGTATAGGCCAAAATCTTACATTTTGATCATTTTCTCGTGTTCCACCGTTAGGGATTTTCGTTGGAGTTTTTCTCTGAAAATCCCCAACGAAGAACCCTCTGGATGTTTTCCTTCTTTTCATCGTTAGGGATTTTCGTTGGAGTTTCCACTGAAAATCCCCAACGATGGGTACCTATTTGTCTTTAGTATTTTTCATTTTCCCGTTTCGTTTTAACTACTTTTTAGCTCATTCTTTTTGCATCATTTCACTATCACTTTGGGATACCTTTTAGGAGTTAGTCCCCTATATTTTGGGAAAATTTTAGATATGACCCGAGGGTAGATAAGTCTCTATATTTTGAGCGAATAAGCTATATTACGGGAAATATTATACCTGATATTATATGACCTTAGAAGGGGGTTTGGTGAGCGGCATCATCTCGAAAGTATATATTGTTTGGGTTACTTATGGTGTGTTATAGTATTCACCAGCGTCTGCGCTGACCCTTGCACCCCTGTTGTTTTCTTTTTATGATTATGCAGGAAAGTAGACGGATAAATGGGAAGTTTTTGGGGACGACTTGAAAGGGAAGATTTCTCGGTGAGATGAACTAACAGGCGCCTCACAGTTGACTATTTTTTCTGTTGTCATATTTTGGAACTTGTCATTGTATAAAATATTTTTGAAGTCCTTGAACAATTAATGTAAATTCTAAATATTGTTATTTCAAATTACTTAGACCTCGGATTGGAAAATGTTTAACTATCATTTTGTTGGGATAAAAACCTTATGAATGACATGTTATTATTATTATTGAATTATTTATTTGAGAAATTAATTATGTATTTTTGGGAAACTACTTTGAGAATCAAACTATTAACGGCTCCGGCCCCAAGGGTGGCCAACTTGGGGGCTGATCGTTACAATTTTGGTATCAGAGCCGAGGTTTAAGATTTTTGGGTTAACATGCGGGGTCGTGTGTGTGGTGTCGTTTTTTTTACCACCCCGTTTCACTTGGGAGGACGGCATGCTAGACCCTTCACGCGAAATTTGGAAGGAGAGAAGCGCCCTTGTGGGATGAATTTTGTTTCAGTTCTTCCTACGATTGCACACGAACTTTTTAATTATCCTACGAGGAGGAAGGGGAAAAAGATCTCAAATAAACCCTAGGTGTTTTCTAAGTGTGGGGATTCACCTAGACTAGAAATTCTGGAGTCCGGGAGGTCGGTTATACACAGGGAAGGTTTTAAGCACCCTACATATCCGTAGTACTCTACGGGAACCTTCTCTGTGTCTATGTGTTTGTGTTGTTGCTAATTGATTGGAAAAGTTTCTCCTTTGTAATAGGAGAAGGAATTGAATTGAAAGAAAGACAGACAGAGATACTATTTTTGGTTTTTGATTAGCTCGCTGAGATTCCTTGTGAACCTCATGCCTACATATCCCTAATGGAAGTCAGAGCTTTTTGTAGTTCGGGGAACTAATTAGGGAAATTAATATTTTTGGTGCCTTGCTTGAAGCTCAAGGTTGAAGCTTGAATTAAATCTCTGTTTACAGTAAAGAGACATGAAGTCATCTTTACAGAGAGGTATTTCTACTATTCCACCACAAACATTAAAAGTGACAGAAAAGGAAAAAAAACTGAGTTCATTTCATTAAGAGAGGGACCTTACTTGTGTATGTGCAAGTATACCAGTCAAATGTCTCTTGAATGAAAGAAAGATTCTCAACCAAATTAGGGAAAGTTACACAAGCCTGGGTTAACTTGCCAGAGCATGTCTTTCAAAGTCCTAAATGGGAGAATGTTTAAAATTAAAATTGAAATGTTTGTTTGTTTGTTTGAATGTGGTGAAATAAGAGAAACATCTCTCTATAGAGATAAGTAATATCTATTTATTGTATAAAATATTTGATTTTAGCTGGCTTGTATGAGGCCCAAGCTTGAGGCTTTTTGATTGACTCTGGGAGACAACCCCACTAGAATTTAATTTTGACTTAGGAAATTTGTGTTCTGTACAAAGCCCAGAATTGAGGTTGACTCTAGTTGGAGAGTGTTTATTTAATGGATTGAAGGATTTATTTTAGTGTTCTGTACAAAGCCCAGAATTGTGGCTGACTCTACCTAGGGAGACTCTATTTTTTATGCCTTGTACAAAGCCCAAGGTTGTGGCTGACTGTTTGAGGAAACTTAGTATGGATGACTCTATTTTGTGTGCCTTGTACAAAGACCAAGGTTGTGGCTGACTCTCTAGGGAAAAGATCCTGAAGGTTAGGAATCTCTTGACACATGGAAATGATATTTATCTGCCTTGTACAAAGCCCAAGATTGTGGCTAATTGATGGGGAAGGACTCACTGTGGAGACTCTATTATCTGCCTTGTACAAAGCACAAGGTTGAGGCTGACACTGAATAGGGGAATACCTATGAGTAAAGTTTTGACTCTAAGGGGAGTATCTGCCTTGTACAAAGCCCAAGGTTGAGGCTGACTCTTAAATAGGGGGGAAGATCTACCAGTGTGCTTTTGTTAAGCAGGGAAAGACCCAGGTTTCAACTTACTGGGGAATTGGTTTTTATTGACGGAGACTAACCTAGGTGGGACTCAACTAGGGAGTTTTGAAGGTTTGAGTGAAAGATGATGGAAGCTAACCCTTTCTTTGATACCACTCCCTTGTTAGCTGGAGATTTCGATTGAGGGATATGCTTCTTGAAGAATTAGAGTTTGAAGAAGAAGATGGCTTTCGACAGCCATTCTTGAGAATAAATGGTTTTTAAGGCCATTTCTGAGGATGTTATTTATGATGAAGATGATTGAAATCGAAGCTGAATCGAGATAGATTATCTTTGAGACTTAAGTGTTTTTCGAAATACAAAGAGTACTGAAGCTTAGCGTATTTCGTGGCATTCTCACTAAAGATCACGTTGCCATATATCGAAAAAGAATTTAGGCGGGAGGATTTGAATTTCGAAACATTCTGCATAACCGAACAAGGACAGATGGCGCCCCAGGGATTCGAAGCGTATGCATGTGAGCAACGTGGCATTTTGTTAGTGTAGGACCATTAGGGTCGAATTAGTATAAATAAGGGTCTTAGTATCAGGATCCAGTGTGTTCATTTTGTACAAATCACTCACAAATCACTCAAGTATCAAGTGTTAAGAGAAAGAGTTCGCTGAGAAATGTACGTATGACACCACATATTTAATATGTTTGTATTTCTACTTACAGAATCAAAGTATCTTTAAATTTCCTTTAATGTTTCGCCTAGTTTTTCTTGTAGTTTAAGTTTCCTTACGTTCTTCGATTAATCTTTACATTTCTGCACTTTACAATTATTGCACTTTACATTTCTGTACTTTACGTTTCTGAAAGTTAGATTCCTTTATCATTTCGTCAAAGTCTTTTTCTTACATTTATAACCAGTTTATGTTTTCAGTTGTATACATTCTATGTTAGTTTATTTCGAAAGTTACTTACATGTTCATACTATAACCGAGTTTCGAAGCAAAAGGACCAACAAACATGAACCGAATTATCTCGAAAGACAACTATTTGACTATGTCTTAGGATCAATCTAGTCGATCTCGCGAGTAACCAAAGTATATTTATAGTTTGGAGGACTAGCGGTTGTTTATCGGAAATCACCGTAAACAAACTGGCACACCCGGTGGGACGGTGTCAAACAGATTGTCATTAATTTGTTGTTTTGTTTTTGTCTAGAATATATCAAGACCTTGTATGAACCTTAGGAACAGTAAATTAACCAACAGTGCACAACTGATTCCTAAACAAAGGTACAACAAGAAAATGGTCAATTCGACCAGTGGAATGGGAAATCAAGATCCCCCACAAGGGTCAGGAACAGTGGCAGCAAGTACTACCAATGTTTCGACTTCTATGTCATAAGCGCAGGAGATACCCGCTTCGACAGGGTCTGCGGCTATAGTTAGTTCCCAAGCCATGCCCGAAAATAAATCAGGGCCAATAGGAACAGTCCCAGTTTCCAGTTCGACCACCATGCCTCACTTCACAGGCACGACAGAAATACCACATTTTGCGGCAAATTTCGCAAATCAACAACAAACCCTAAGACCATCGTCATCATCATTCGAGGGTTGGAGACTTGGAAACCCATATGGAATGCCCTTTTAATATATGACAGGATTACATGGTGCAGGACCTACATATACTCAACCTAATGCGACGACATTTTCGCCTAACGCAGGTTCAGTAGGTCGAAGCGCATAGAATATAGGCCCATCAGGCCAAATGCCTCCATTAACGACCAGCAGTCAAGCAGTATTTAGGCATGAGATGGATGCAAGTAACTACGATATGGTGGGTATTCTTGCTCGAGAAATGGGATCGAGCTTTACTCCCTTAGTAGCAAACATTACCAAGACTAACCAGGATAATGTAGAAACATACCAGAAAATATCTTCACAAATAGGTCGTATGGCAGATTTCTTAGGAGTCCCTCAAACTAGGCGAAGAAATAACCTGTCTACCTATCGAGAAGGTAACCCAGTCTTAGAACGGGTTCAAGATGTAGTTCAGCCCTCTAGGCAGGTACCCGTCGAAAGAAATCAAGTGATAGATTTAGAAAATCTGAATCGAGGGACCAATACTGGCCAACAAGAAGTTCCCTAGGAACAGCCTAGGCTAGTTGTAGTAGGCAGGGACGAACATCTAGACGAAGTATTACACAGGGTTAGGAGAGACAACATGGAAACAGAAAATAACCTAACCGCCATGATAGAAAGAATTATGGCCAATAATGGCCTTAATACTGGACTTCGACGTCCAAATTACACTTCCCGTGTAGCGGAGTATATTATGCAAACGAAATTACCAAGAGGAACCAAAGTACCTAAATTTACGAAATTTTCAGGGGATACTAGTGAATCGACTATGGAACACATAGCCCGATACTTGACAGAGGTTGGTGATTTAGCAGGCAACGAAAGCCTGATAATTAAATATTTCCCTAGTTCTCTAACAAAAAATGCTTTCACATGGTTTACCACCTTACCCCCAAATTCCATAGATGTGTGGGCACACTTGGAGAGATTGTTCCATGAACAATTTTATATGGGCCAAATCAAGATAAGTTTGAAAGAGTTGGCTAGCATTAAGAGGAAATTCACGGAACCCATAGATGATTATTTGAATAGGTTCTGTTTGCTGAAATCAAGATGCTTCACAGTTGTTCCGGAACACGAATTAGTCGAAATGGCTGCAGGAGGTCTAGACTATTCAATTAGAAAGAAGTTGGATACTCAATATTTGAGGGATATGGCCCAACTGGCAGATAGAGTTCGACAAGTCGAACGATTGAAAGCTGAAAAGGCTAGAGCAAACAAAAATTATAAGAAGGAGAAAGTGGCATATATTGAGGCTGAAGACGTTGAAGGCGAAGCCTTTGAAGATTCGTACAGTTTTGAAGAGGTCGAAATAGACTTAGCCGAATTAAAAGAAGCACCACCTTACTCTTGTAAATTGCTCACCCCTTCGAATGGGAAAAATCCAATCGAGAATGACAAAAGTGATAAATTTCCAAAGAAAACTTACACTTTTGATGTCACTAAATGTGACGAAATATTTTATTTACTAGTAAAAGATAGCCAGATGATAGTGCCTCCCAATTCCAAAGTTCCTCCATTGGAGCAACGGAAGAAATGAGGCTTTTGTAAATATCATGGTTTTTTAGGCCATAAAACCTCACAATGCTTTCTTTTCAGGGATCTAATTCAGAATGCTATCAAGGATGGACGTTTGAAGTTTGTTGATAAGGCAAAGAATCACATGAAGGTCGATGCAGACCCCCTAAATGTCGCTGACACTAACTACGCTGAACCAGTTGACATCAATATGGTGGATGTGTCTGAAGCTGACATTACTGAATGGGAGATGATTTCAACCTAAAAGCAGGCTATTGAGGGCCTAAATGACAATGTAATCTTCAATACTGATGTTGAAGAATCCTTCGAGACAGAAATCACTGAAGATCTTAAGGAGAAAACTAGCGAGGCCACTGAAGACCTCAGGGTGAAGCTCCAACAGATAAAGATCTCTGAAGCTCCCCCAGTGTTGAAAGTATTTTAGGTAAATATTTTCTAATATATCGTATCCACAGAGACAGAGTTAATATTGCTGCCGTTCTATAGTCAAATTATGATGAGTAGTGAAAAGTATTGGTTTTGATTGTTTTAATCCAAAAGTGCATATAAGAGAATAAGAATTAAATAACTAAAAGCTTAAAGAATGAATAATTATGGTGATGAATATGTTGAGTTCTAAGGTTCATCAACCTATTCATATGCAATAATTAGTTAATCCATAAGTGAACCATTGTATAAGTTATTATCTTCATTCATCCTCAAAACTGATATTATGTCTAAGGTCAATTTAGAACCACCTCTATCAGTATGATATTCGATCTCTCAGAATAACTATAAAGATAAAGGGAATTAAACACGATGATTTATGAAAACTTCTTCAAAATCTCATCTCTGAGGATTAATCAACAAGTTAATATAAGAACCTAGGGCAAAAGTATAAACCCTATCTCTCGATTGATAGTTCAACAATGATATAAAATAAAAGCAAGGTTCTTTATTGATAATAAAACTCAAACAATTGTTCACAGGAATTAATCAAAGTAATTGCATCTTCATAGGTTAACTACTACCTTAAACTCAACACAATGGGGTTTAGCTCTCCATAGACATGAAGAACACACAAAACATCATAGAGGGATTCATCTCAATCAAGGGAATGTCTTCAATTGATGTTGAATTCTGCGTCGGATGTTGTTTTCTGCTCTTGAATAGGAATTCTCTCTGAATTTCGCTCATCAAAAGACCTCTCACTTATGAGGATTAGAGCTTCTATTTATAACAATTTCTCTTTTTACGAAGAAGCCGCGGCTCGGCACAGATTGGCGAGGCGCAACCAAAGTCAGAAGTTAAGGCGCGTCTCGCCCATTATTGCTGCGGCTCGGCCTTTGCTTCATCCCACTTCTTTGTGATTTCTCTTCTCCAGAGTCTTTACGCCTTCGCGCTTCCTCGTTCCTACTTTTCAACCTTAATACCTGCACAAATAACACCCGAAGTGATACAATTTACTCTACAATTAGCATCGAACCTCTATATTTCAATTCTAACCATAAAATCCTTAAAAATAATAAGATATGTTCAACTTCAGATCAAAAGGTAGTTATTTTAACACATGAAAATACTACTAATTCACTCCTAACAAACTCTCCCCAACTTAGAGTTTTGTTTGTCCCTAAACAAAATTACTTACCTCAGTAAATACAACAACACACACCAACAATCATGCAACAAGGTTTTCAAAAAGTTTTTCAAGTGGCTCAATTCAGTGATCCAATCAGATACTCTTCATCTCCCTGCAAACTCAGAATATGCACATGAAACATATTTTGAAAGGTAATTACCTTCAGAAGTTCAAAACACTACACAACCACAGTTGAATCAGCACTAATCACTCTCATCAAAAAGTATGATGAATAAAAGAGGGGTTAAACACTTATCCAAACAATTAAATCAACAAATATCCATATCATACGTTCACCGTATTGTTAGCATCAAGTCCTGTGGAATCTGAGAATCAGAAGGTCTTTATAGGGTTTTAATGTGGTTTAGATTCAAAGAAAGGAATATATTCAAGGGTTGTTCCTATTAGGGAAGCATCTGAATCACAACTCATTCCTTCTTCTCTATAACATTAGCTTTCTCACCCGTTCATCTTTTCATCCGTAGCTCGATGTTTCTTTTCTTTTCTTTTCTTTTGTTTCTTTTTTTTTCAAGCTACGCATTTATTTTTGTTCTTTGCAAATCACCACCTGTACTTACTCTTCTTTTGATTAAGAATCTCCCCAACTTGGAAATCAACCTGTATCTAGATTCTATGAATGCTCCCCTACTTTCTATAAAGGTAAAAGAGAAAACATATCACCAAATTTTATGGTTGATGGTCCAAAACAAAAGTTTTTATTGAGATCAAAACTCACCAGGTGTTTTTCTCGGTGTATTTTATGATCTTTTTCTTGATCTCAGTCTCAAAGAATGGTTAGCAAAGGATCACACTCTCACAAAAAGAATAACTTTTAAGATGGAGTAGGCTCAAAGAAACTCTCAGATTCAAACAAATGCCTAAGTCATTTTCAAAGATTTCCACAAAACGATGCAACAACTGGTTTAGCAAAATACAAACATGTCAAAATAATCGATGGTCTCCTGCATATAGTAAACAATGGAAAGCTTTTCTCATAATGGTTAAGGCTAAGCCGATCCAACAAAAATTGTGTACCATAAAGAACTTCTATTAGTATTTACTAACAACCTACGTTTCATGCACACACTAAGAGTTTAAGTTTTAAAATTCATACCTGCCTTGTCACTTTTATTGAAAAAGAAAGGGAAAAATTAATTTTTCAAAAATTTTCACTCACTACCACTTTCATGCATGTTGCTCAATTGTTGGTATTCTCATTGTCTTGCTTGAGCTTTTCATTATGCTGTGGAACTACTCATTCTAAACTGGGGACAACTAACAAAAATAAAAGCAGATTGACATTAAAAAATATCATCACGACAGTTATCATAAACATGACAGCTCACTATCCCCCTCTGGTCGCTCCTGGAACTCATCTGGTCGCTACTGGGCAAAATCTTTTCACTTTTAGTTTTTATCTGACTATTTTACGAATCAGTGTTGCTCGTGGTTAGTATCAGTGTGTTCATTTTATTTTTTGATTATGTTTGCAGTCACTTTTTTTTTTTGCAGTCATAGCTTGTTTATTTGGACATTTTTATTTGTGATTTTGAATATAATTAAATATATTTATTGAACTTTGTGACACACTGATCATTTTGATGCGTGCTGTTATACCCCAAAATTTGCCCACTTCTTTTTTCAGGAAAGTTTCAATATGAAAATTAAGAGTCTCATATAAACATGGATTTTTTCAAAATATCCTGACATATGAAGAACTTGGTTTTCAGAATTTTTCTTACACAGTAACTTGGCTTACAGTGGAATTTATTCTTACGCAAACGCCAAATACTGTTCCTTACTTCACAAATACTATTTATTTATTTTACAGATAAATAGTACTAACACAGTTCATGCAGGGTTAAATCTTTTTGCAGGCGCAAAAGCAGGAAACTCACACTGTACTGGTAACAATTGTTTTTGTTTTCCCACTAACTTTTGTGCTATATTCCATTATTTTCAAAATCTTTTCAAATCTATCCTTTCAAATTCAAATCTCAACTTTATTCTATCCATCTCTCTTTTCCCAACAATACCTTACAAATCTCACTACCACTCAAATTTCCTTTTGTACGGAATCACATCATTCCCCAACGTCTCTTTCCTTCTTTCCATTCTATAAATACTTCTCATTCTTCCATAAAATCTCACATCAAATTCTAATTCATTTCTCAAATTTCCACTTCATAATCCATTTTCTCTTCTTCCCTAACAAAAATGGCAAAATGGATAGAGACACTGTCTCTTACAGTCATCACCATTGCTACGGTGATCATGACTTTCTTCTGCCTGCACAGTCCTGAGGAGTGTGGACCTGCAATGGTTATGCTCCCAATCATCTACATGCTATTGTTCATAGCATGGGTCATCAATCGTCATTCTTAAAATTTGCCGTATTTCTTATTTCTTAAATGTACCGTTTATTCGTCGTACTGTTCAATATAGTATGTAATATTTATACTGTCAGTATTAAATGTTGTACTAGTTGTCATAATATTGCTTAATTACTAAGATAATATTTTGTGTATTTTCTGCCAGTCAAATATTTCTATTTCTGTGCATTAAATAATTTTCAGGTTATTATCGGTAATTTTGCCCGCATACCGTAAATATCAGTTATTTATTATGTTTCTGTTTTCTAACAAGTCATGTAAATAAATTTTCATGCTTCACACCAAACAAAAACAAAAATAACAACAAAAAAAAAAAAAAAAAAGAAAATTAACTTTGACGGCTGATTTTTCACTTTAACTGCTGCTTCAGTACACGAACAGTCGGTTGACAGACAAACTGCAGACAGTACAATTCACAGTGATTTGTACAATCAATCAAATCAATCATTCACAATTCAAATTTCCAAGATTTTTGTGTTAGAAGTCTTCTGAATATCACATGATTAGCAGAAACTCAACACTGCACAAAAATCAGGTACGCTTAACTGCCTCCTATACAGACAGTCCCTAATCAGGGTTTTTCTTGTTTTAACAGGAGCAACAAGTTTTGAGAGCTCAAATGGATTTCATATACATCCATACATCTCAAAGTACCATCATACAAATTTTCAAACTTCAATTCACTTAGACGCACCGTCAGCAGCTCAAACAGTCAACAGACGACCCGTTTGACCAAAAAAGTCAACTGACAGTCAAAAATGAAATTTTTTGTCAAAGTCCATATTTTGTCAAAGGATTCAACATTTGATCATTGGATGATCACAATTCATCAAGGAAAGATCAAAAATCAACAAAACCCTAAGATTCAAAATTAGGGTTTTTGCCTGAAAAGTCAACTCAACTTTGACTGATCATAACTCTCTCATCCTTCATCCAAAAAATGTCAACCAAAGCTCATTTTGAAGGAAATTCAATTATCTTTCAAATGCAATTGATCCCATGGTCATAGCATTCACCATTTGAAAAATATGGCCAAAGACATTACAGGTCATTTTCAAAGTCAACAAAAAGACACTTTTTTCAAATGGACACACAAGGAGAACCAAAAATCATTTTGATATGAGACCAAAGACATTGGTTAGAGGACTCTTTGAGGTTTCCAAAAAGTGCAAGATCTCCTTCATATGACAAAAATTGAAGGATTTACACCTTGTTGAAGTTGGCTAAATTTTGGGAAAATGCATGAAATCAACATTGCTCAAAAATGTTTTTTTTCCAAATGAGTCCAAGTTTTTATGGTCCAAACATCTTTGCCATGTTACTATGGGCCTCCCACGACCAAGACAAAGCCCACATCTTTATTGGCCATTTTTTGCATAATTTTATCTTACTTTAAGATTAAAATTAAAAGGAAAATGCATGGATAATGGTTGCTTGGCCTCCAAGTATGACTCACTTCAAGGAATCTTCATTTTTTCTGCAAGAATTGAAGAGCAAGACAAGAGCATTGAATGGAGTCAAGCTTGGTCAACAATTCAAAGATTTTTAATATTTTAAAAATCAAACTTTCAACAAAGACAACAAAGCTTCTTAGCTTGAGTTCCAAGCAACTTTGGGCTATAAAAGAAGCATCATACTTCAGCAAAAGGGGGACACACGAAATAGGGCAAGAGTATAGCAAGAAATATCACAAAAATTCTCAAAATTTGCATATACTTTGTAATTTTCAAATTCAAATTTCCAATCAATATCAATACCAATAAACACTTCTAATCATCTCCTCAAACATTATAGAGTAAGATTGAGCTCTAAATATAGACATATGAGAGTCGTATAAAGCACTTAAAGCTCTTCATGTACATATGAGCTTTATTTTCGTTTTTGTATATGCAACTAATTTCACTGCAAACTAACCACCCTAACATCCTTATGGGGACCTATATGTGTGATCTGGGCCTTAGCATGAGTGTTCCAACGTGAGGATCAGGCTCCACCATTAAAACGAGTCCATGAGTGTTTAAGCTTCATCTTCTTCGTATCCATAGCTAGGAGCTTCAAACCTTAAAACAAATGACATATTTGGATTCAGGACACTCTAATTAGTGGATCTGGGTCACTTGTTTCTATTGCTAACTCGTATTTTTTGCAGGTTCATAGGTTGTAAAAAAACTGGAATTTTAACGTCCAAATAGGGGAGGTTAAAAACCCCCGCTATTTGAAGCTGAAAACCTCACTTCTGGAGGTTGAAGACGACCACGCGTCCAAGCGTGGTTCGTCTGACTTTTCAGCGCGCCAAGGTGGCCCTTCCCTCAAATCTTATTCGCTGGTCAATCCAGCGTGGGCCCCTGCAAAGACTTTGAATCCCCTTGGATTCAGTGTACACCATCATACCATGCACCTACAAATCTGTGCCCTTGGATCAATCTCAAAGCCAATCCAACGCCTCACACATGCAAGCTCACCATGCTCCTTCATTAATTGCCACACCAGATCAGTATCCTTATATTTTTAATTTTATTTTCTATTTTTATTTTAGTTTCTTTGATAAATTAATTAAAAATAGTTAAAAACTTCCAAAAATTCCACAAAAAATATTTTAAACTTCTAAAATAATATATTATTTTATGAAACAAAAATATTTTATTTTTCTTCAAAATTTCAATATTTTTCATAATTAATTAGTATGTATTTGTATATTTGCTTATTAATTATTTTAATTAGTCAAAAAAAATCATAAAAAAAATTGTTCTTTGTGTTAAATATTGTTTATATATCATAAACTAATTTTGTACATATTTAGGATAATTTTCTCTTTAAGTTTTAATTATTTGTGTAATTATTTGCATAATTATGTTTTGATTAACTTAAAATATCCAAAAACAAATTTCAAAAATTCCAAAAAAATTAGTTTTGTTCTAAAATCAATTAACAAACCTTTTGTACATATTTTTAAACTTATTTGCTAGGTTTAATCATATTTCCATCTTTTCTTTATTTTAAATTAATTAATAATGCATTAATAATATTTAAAATAAATCACAAAAATACAAAAATATGCCTTTTATTTCTTGCAATTTAAAATTCCTAGATAAATGTATAGGATGTCAAATTCATGTAAATAGGCTAGTTTACATTTCCCGCACAATCGATGTAATAGCGTAGATTTACTTTCTGCACTTTACATTTCCGCATTTTAATTTCCAGCACCCATATAAACTGCGTGTATGTCAAAGATAAAACTGAACCGTCAGATCACTAACTTCAAAGATAAATATCTGAATTCAATCACAATCACATTTGCACCTCCTAGGGTAACCCCTTTTCACTCTTTTCAAAATCAAAGTTACATTTCTACTGTTTCGAGTACAAAATCGAACCTTTTGTTTATATCCGACGAATGGATAGATTTTTAAAGGGAACAAGGATAAAGACCTCCTAACTCAGGGTAGACCTCCTAGTTTGCTTGCTCAAAATCAAAACAAACAAAATTCTCATACACTGTTGTTTTTTTTAAAACGAATTTTCCAAAAGACAATATTTTGTATACATCCAAACACGGATCATTACAAAATTAACGATCTTTTCAAAACATCTTTCGAAAGATAAACAAGCATTTGTATATATCCGCACAAGGATCATTACAAATTCTATTTGCAAAGGTATTTCAAAAACACAGGTAAAGCATTCCGAATCAATTGAAAAGTAAAGCAAATGAGCTAAGCAAACTAAAGAGCCCATGGATAACCATGGATACAAAGGGTGCTAACACCTTCCCTTTGTATAACCTACCCCCTTACCCAGAATCTCTCAAAGGTCTTTTTTCTGTTTCTTTTATAAACCTTTCCTTCATTGGATAAAATAAAAGGTCGGTGGCGACTCTGTAAACTTTTTCAAAAGTGACGCGAAAGCGTCCGATCGACAAAAAAGAGTCAGTTCACGTATCCCACCCACGGAGGGGTATGGCCCGAAAGGACGGTCCACAGAACTGGCGACTCTGCTGGGGAATACAAATTCAAAATGTTTTCAAAAGGGGTTACCTTTAGAGTATAGATCATTTCGATGTTTTCAATTGTTTGATCTGATTGCTTTACTTTTCACAGGTTTGCTTGGGTACTTTGCTTGTGTGAAAGATTCTAACCCGAATCTCGAGATACCTTAAGTATATGACAATAGACCAAGGAAACTGTACGGCATGTACCGATACGGTTGATCTGGTAGTCATCGTTAGTGTGATACTTTGGTTTATACTGATGTCCCTTGAAAGCGATCAAGGAGTATATTAGGCTTCCGAAGTGTCATTAACACTAATTTGTCTTAGAACCTTTTAGTTGAACTTGACTTGTGGCCTATTAAGTGGCTAGCTTTGAAATTGATCGAAGCTAGTTATCCTCGAGGAATATTCTTGATCGGCCGTCCGAGCGCCGTATTGAGATGTTGTCTCCAAGGATCATAGAACCCAAATACTATTCTAGGACAGGTTTTCAACCAACTCAACTTCAGAGGGGAGGGTATCACCTATCAACCTCATGCAAGCCTTTAAACCTAAGGCTATTGTTTGATTTGTTTTTGTGTGCCACATGTTTGCATCATAAACACATCATTTTTCACTACACATTTCAAGGATCAAAGAGTTTACTTTTGTTTTTGCAGGTAATGGCTCCCGCCACCAGAGATTACATCCGAATCAATATCTCAACGGTGCCATCTGAACTCAAAGTCTTGGTAGCAGAATTCCCCAGGAATGCTCAATTCACTGAAAAGCATGGTCACCTACTCCATTTGGTTACCTCAAAGTTTGAAGAAGACATGATACGGGTCCTGTTCCAGTTCTTCGACCCTGAACATCATTGCTTCACATTTCCTGATTACCAGTTGGTACCCACTTTGGAAGAATTCTCTGAATTAATTGGATTACCAATCCGAGATCAATTACCTTTCACTGGTTTAGAAAGAAAACCAAAACCTGAAGTCATTGCTGCTGCTTTACATCTGCAAAAGTCAGAAATCAAATCCAATTGGGAAACAAAGAGTGGAGTTGAGGGTTTGCTTGCCAAATTCTTACTGGAAAAGGCTCGACTACTGCTAGAAAACAAAAGTTATCCAGCTTTTGAAGAAGTTATGGCTCTTTTGATCTATGGGTTGGTTTTGTTCCCTAATTCCGACCAGTTCATAAGTGTACACATCATCAACCTTTTCCTAATTCGCAACCCGGTACCAACATTGCTGGGAGACATCCTACACTCTCTACACACTCGTACCACGAAGAAGCGAGGAACTCTCATGTGCTGTATACCACTGCTGGCTAGGTGGTTTACATGTCATCTTCCCCGATCAGTACTGAGAAATGAACAAAGAGCACAATGGTCTTACAGAATCATGTCTTTATCTCATTCAGATATCCGATGGAACAACTTCTTTCAAAGAGACATTACTATCATTGATCATTGTGGAGAATACCCTAATGTGCCACTCCTTGGCATTAAAGGAGGTATCACTTACAATCCCTCTCTAGCTCTACGCCAATTCGGATATGCAAGAAGCAACGGTCCTCATGACATGATTATCCGTGGCATTGTGTTTGATTACGAGAATGATTCTCACAGACACCGACGAAGATTCATACAGGCTTGGGACAGTGTCTATAGAATAGAAAGCAAAACTCTGGGGCAATGGAATTCTATTCCTATGGAACTTTACCTCAGATGGGTGCGTACTCATGCTCAAAAACTCATGATGCCCTATCCCGCTGTTCTACCTGTGACTATCGAATCAGAAGTCGAAGGTTACGAACCTCAAGTTATTCTACACCCGGATATGCCAACTGACTTGGAAGAGTTGCAAAAATCCTGGGTTCAACTCAAAGAGGAAAGAGACACCTTCAAAGAACACTGTCAGGACTATGAGAGAAGGCTATTCGAGCTCACCAGACAGCTTCAAGAAGAACAAAGAATCAACGCATTCCTGGGGACAAAGAAAAAGCGCCCACGGGAGACCTGAAAGATCATTTATTTTATTTTCTGTCTTGTAAGCCCAAATGAGGCAAAGAAAAAAGAATAAATTGATTAACTAACGTTTGTTGCTTCTTTAACAAATCTAGACTCTATGATCCTTGAAAACATTGCACACATGCATTCACATGCATTGCATACACATTGCATTTCATACATTGCATTTCATACATTGCATTCATATACATTGCATACACATTGCATACATGGCATCCAGTCATACACATTTCATAACAGGTTCTCATGACGGGTTTCTCATCTCTTCGCTGTTTATTTCAGTCAGAAGAGATGGAATCTGAGGCAAGCATCAAGAATCTCGAAGTACAGAATGCCCAAGTTCAAGTGGCAATTCTGGAACTGGCAAAGGGGCAACAAGAGCTGAAAGCCCTGATACTCAAGAAGAAGAAGAAGCCCAAAGAATCTGCAGGCTTGAGTTACCTGAGAAGGAAGATCAAGATCCCTGTCAAAAAGATCAAAAAGCCACCAATCCCTGAAATAGTCGGTGATGGTGAACAAGAAGATAATCAAAGCAACCAGGGTTCTGCTAAACCCTCTCTCTCTTCAAATGAAGAAGAAGATCATTCTGGAGACGAACAGGATGATGACAAATACCAACAGTTGGAGGATCGTATGAAAGCTATGGAAATACAAAAAATACCTGGCTTAGATTTCAATGATCTGGGACTCGTGTCGGATGTTGTCATCCCTCCAAAATTCAAAGTTCCAACCTTTGCAAAGTATGATGGAGTTTCTTGTCCAAAACTACATTTGAGATCTTATGTGAGGAAGATACAACCTCATACAACAGATAACAAATTGTGGATTCACTTTTTCCAAGAAAGTCTGTCAGGTACACAACTCGAATGGTACTACCAGCTAGAAAATACCAAGGTTCATACTTGGGAAGAATTAGCTGCTGCTTTTTACAAACAGTACCAATACAATGCTGATCTTACACCCACTCGTACTCAATTGCGAGGCATGTCTATGGGACCAAAAGAAAGTTTCAAAGAGTATGCACAAAAGTGGAGAGATATGGCTGGAAGGGTTCAACCACCCTTATCTGATCGCGAACTAGTCGACATGTTCATGGGCACTTTAACTGGCCCATTCTATAGCCATTTGCTGGGAAGTTCATCATCAGGTTTCACTGACCTAATACTGACCGGAGAACGTGTCGAAAGTGGCATTCGAAATGGAAAAATTCAAGTAGGATCCTCCTCTGGTACTACAAAAAGGCCCATCAGAAATGAGGTCAATACAGCGCAAATTCAGACAAGTCACAAAAGTGATCAGCATCAATCTGTAGGGGCAGTTATGATCTCCGCATCTGCACCTCAAAAAGATCAACAGCCAAAATATACGCATCGACCAGATGCACCAAGAAGAACTTTCACCAAAATCAACATGCCAATCTCTCAGGCATTGCAGCACTTGCTTAAAGCGGATCTGATCACATTAAGGGGTCCTCCGAAGAATGTCAATACTTCTTCTCTGAATTATCGCCCTGATGCAACATGTGCCTATCATTCAAACTGTCCAGGACATGACGCAGATCACTGCTGGGCCCTGAAAAATAAAATCCAAGACATGATAGATGCTGGAGAAATTGAGTTCGATCCTCCAGAAACTCCAAATGTCATCACAGCACCTATGCCAAAGCATGACA